>NW_004444204.1:1289093-1309241 GCF_000243295.1 Trichechus manatus latirostris
AGAAAACTACTGGAACTAATAGAAAGATTCAGCAGAGTCGCAGGATACAAGATAAACATACAAAAATCAGTTGGATTCCTATACACCAATAAAGAGAAAGATGAAGAGGAAAAGAGAAAAGCTAAGCCATTTATACTAGCCCTTAAAAAAAATAAAATACTTAGGAATAAATCTAACCAGGGCTGTAAAAGACCTGTACAAAGAAAACTACAAAACACTATTGCAGGAAACCCAAATGGATCTGCATAAACAGAAAAAGATACCATGCTCATGGATAGGTAGACTCAACATTGTGAAAATGACAATTCTACCCAAAGCAATTTGTAAATACAATGCAATCCCTATCCAAATATCAACAACATTCTTTAAAGAGATGGAAAAACTAATCAGTAACTTTATATGGAAAGAGAAGAAGCCTCAGATAAGTAAAGCACTATTGAAGAAGAAGAATAAAGTAGTAGGACTTGCACTACATGACCTGAGAACCTACTATACAGCTACGGTAGTCAAAACAACCTGGTACTGGTATGATGAACAGAACAGAATTGAGAACCCAGATGTAAATCTATCCACCTATGGTCACCTGATCTTCGACAAGGGTCCAAAGTCCACCAAAAGGGTAAAAGACATTCTTTTTAACAAATGGTGTTGGCAAAACTGGAAGTCCATCTGCAAAAAACTGAAACAGGACCCATACCTCACACTACATACAAAAAATAATTCAAAATGGATCAAAGACCTAAATATAAAGCCAAAAACAATAAAGTTCATAGAAGAAAAAATAGGATCAACACTAAAGGCCCTAATACACAGGATTAACAGGATGCAAACCATAACCAACAACACACAAACTTCAGAAGATAAGCTAGATTACTGAGATCTTCTAAAAATTAAACAATTATGCTCATCAAAAGACTTAACTAAAAGAGTAAAATGATAACCTACAGACTGGGAAAAAAATTTTGGACGTTACAAGTCAGAGAAAGGTCTAATCTCTATAATCTACAAGAAAATCCAACACCTCTGCAACAAAAAGACAAATAATCCAATTAAAAAATGGGCAAAGGAATTGAACAGACACTTCACCAAAGAAGACGTTTGAGTGGCCAACAGACACACCAGGAAATGCTCCCAATCACTAGCCATTAGAGAAATGCAAATTAAAACCACAATGAGATACCATCTCTCCCCAGCGTTACTGGCATGAATCAAAAACACTGAAAATAACAAATGTTGGTGAGACTGCAGGGAGATCATTAAGCTTATGCACTGTTGGTGGGAATGCAAAATGATACAACCACTTTGGAAAATGATACGGTGCCTCCTTAGAAAGCTAGAAATAGAAATACCATATGATCCAGCAATCCCACTCCTAAGAATATATCCTAGAGAAATAAGAGCCGTTGCACTAATAGACAGATGCACACCCATGTTCATTGCAGCATTGTTCACAATAGCAAAAAGATGGAAACAACCTTGATGCCTGTCTTAATCATCTACTAGTGTTCTAACAGAAATACCACAAGTGGATGGCTTTAAAAAAGAGAAGTTTATTCTCTCACAGTCCGGTAGGCTACAAGTCCAAATTCAGGGCATCAGCTCCGGGGGAATGCTTTCTTTGTTTGCTCTGTAGTGATGGTCCATGTCATCAATCTTCCCTCGGTCTGGGCGCTTCTCTGTGCAGGAACTTCAGGTCCCAAAGACACACTCTGCTCCTGGCACTGCTTTTTTGGTGGTATGAGGTTCCCATTGATCTCTTCTAACTTCTCTCTTTTATATCTCAAAAAATATTGGCTTAAGACACTATCCAATCTTGTAGACCTCATAAGTATAACCTCATCATAGTGACAGAGTTTACAACACTTAAGGAAATCACATCAGATTTACAAAATGCTACACAATCATACAATACTGGGAATCATGACCCACACATTTTTTGGGGGACATAATTCAATCCATGACAATGCCCATGAACAGAAGAATGGATAAACAAACTATGGTACATACACACAGTGGAGTATTATGCAACAATAAAGAACAATGATGAATCTGTGAAGCATCTCATAACATGGATGAAACTGGAGGGCATTATACTGAGTGCAATAAGTCAATCACATAGGGACAAATATTGCATGAGCCTACTCTTGTAAAAACTCATGAAGAAGTTTACACACAAAAAGAAACAATCTTTGTTGCTAATGAGGGATGGGAGGTGTTGGGGGGAAATACTAAATAGACAATAGATAAGTGGTAACTTTGGTGAAGGGTAAGATAGTACACAATATTGGGGAAGCCAGCACAACTTGTACAAGGAAAGTTCATGGAAGCTCCACAGACAATTCCAAACTCCCTGAGGGACTGGATTGCTGGGTGGAGGGCTGTGAAGACTATGGTCTCTGGGAACATCTAGCTCAATTGGCAAACACAGTTTTTAAAGAAAATGTTCTATGTTCTACCTTGGTAAGTAGCGTCTGGGGTCTTAAAAGCCTGTGAGCAGCCATCTAAGATACTCCACTGGTCTCACTCCTTCGGGGCAATACAGAATGAAGAAAACAAGATAAAAGGGAAAGATTAGTCCAAAGGACTAATGGACAACAACTACCACGGCCTCCACCAGACAGAGTCCAGTACAACTAGGTGGTGCCTTGCTACCACCACTGACTGTTCTGACCGGGATCACAACAAAGGGTCCCAGACAGAGCTGGAGAAAAGTGTAGAACAAAACTCTAACTCACAAAAGAAGACCAGACTTACTGGCCTGACAAGTGACAGGAGGAACCCCAAGAGTATGGCCCCCAGACACCCTTTTAGCTCAGTAATGAAGTCACTCCCAAGGTTCACCCTTCAGCCAAAGATTAGACAGCCCCATAAAACAGAATGAGTCTAATGGGGCACAACAGTCCAGGGACAAGAACTAGAAGGCAGGTGGGGACAGGATAGTTAGTAATAGGGATCCCAAGTTAGAGAAGGGGCAGTGTTGTGATATCATGGGTTGTTAACCATTGTCATAAAACAATATGTGTACTGTTTTATGAGAAACTATTTGTGCTGTAAACCTTCATCTAAAGCACAATAAAAAAAGAAAAAAAAAAGGATAATTAAAAAAAAGCAGGCAAAAATAAGGAAAAAATAGACAAAATCATGGAAAATACAGACAAAATCAGGGGAAACAGACAAAGTAATGGAGGAATTCAGGAAAATAATACAGGGACAAAAAGTCAAAATAAATAAACAACTAGAAATCATACAAAAACAGCAATTAGAAATCCAAAATATAAACAAGATTTCAGAAATGGACAATGCAATAGAAGTTTTTAGGAGCACGTTTGAAACAATGGAACACAGCATCAGCAAAATTAACGACAAATCTTTGGATACCACTTCATTTGAGGAAAAATTAGAGAAAAGAATCAAGAAAAATGAAGAAACCCTGAGAATGATGTGGGATACAATCAGAAGCAAAAATTTGCATGTGACCAGAGTTCCTGTATAGGGAGAGAAAACGGAAAACACGGAGAGGATCATTGAAGGTTTGCTAACAGAAAACTTCCCTAATGTCATGAAAGATGAAAAGCTGACCATCCAAGAAGCTCAACGAACCCATATAGGATAGACCCCAAAAGCCACCAAGATGTATCATAATCACACTTGCCAAAACCAAAGACAAAGAAAGAATCCTGAGAGCAGCTTGAGAAAAACAAAATTAAAGTTATTTCTATTTACAACTTTTTTGTAAGTTGGTGATTGTTTCAAATTTTTTTAAATTTCTAAAAAAATAAATGCAAAATCTCAAAAAAATTATAGGAATCTTAATATGTCAACAAATATATATGACCAGTATGAATAAAGGCCCCTTCTTTGTACATGTACAGCAATTTGTTCACATTTCTTTTTCTGCACTTACACATGAAAACATAAAATTACAAAGGAATTTTATGTCAGTCCTACTTCAGTTAAGTTTGTGTTTAGGGCAAGTAACAAAAAACTCAACCAAATATTTGTTTATTGAAATTTTCATGCAAAAATAACTACGGAGCCATGATTTTACTTGACATCTAAAGGACTATCAGGCATGGGATTTGAGGGAGGGAGAGGTTATGATTATACTGTCTTTATATAAAGTTATCACTTCCATGTTTCAAGAAGAAAAAGGACGAAGAAATGACATATAGTGCCTCTACCAGGAGAGCAAAAACATAATAGGAAATCCCTAGTGGATTTCTAATTATGTCTCATTGGTCAGAACTGTGCTTATGGCCATCCCTAGGTGCAAGAGAGAGTACAAAATGTAGTGATTTGTTGTTGTTTTTCAGCTGGGCATATAGTTGCCCAAATAAAAATTCATAGTTCTTTTATAAGGAAGCTGAAGGGAATGGTGATTAGGTTGGCAACTTTCGGTGTCTGCCCTTTTGACTGCTATGGGGGCTGAGAATATTAGACAGAGATTAACTAATTCTCCTTGAGGAGCCAGTAAACATCTCGGAGTAAGCATAGCATTTAATTAGCACAATAAATAATAATATTTATTATTATTTATAGAGGCTTTTACTGAGTACTTGTATTGTGTGAACATATTAGCATATATTATGTATATAATTTTATATATTTTTATCTCATTTAATTCTTAATGAGCAAGTTTCAAGTTGTGTTCAGCCCTTGGGGAGTCCTAGCAGGAAATCATAGGGAGGAAGAAGAGTGAAGTCAGGATATTTATTCCCCTGGTTTCTTCTCTATGGGGTTGCCTAAGACTGCCTGATTTCCCCCAACCTAAGAACACAGCTTCTTTCTGTGCAGCCTCTCCACAAGGCTTTCTTCTCCTGGTTTTGAGTGATGCTCCCTATCCTTTTCAAGCCTATGAGTGGTACTAGCCCAGCTGTTACTAGACCTTTGTATTGCACTATTCCTTCTGATTTTCCTGCACACAGTTTGCAATCATTCCTTTATTAAACTTTGAGTTGTCCTAATTTGTGTGTGCCAACTGTTTTCTATTGAGATTCTAACTATCTACAAGAGTTTTTCCACACTCCTTTTTCCCCAAAGTGCATTGACAATCACTGAGTAAGCCTTTACTCAAAAATTTACTTTACTCAAAAATCTACTGTGATCCTGAGCCAGGTTTCCCTTGGAGAGATCTTTTTAGCACACTCTTCCTTCCCTTGTGCATCTTCAGAAGTCAACTGCATAGTAAATCTGGCCCAATTTTTCTCTTGGGACCTAGTGAGGCACCTGGGATATACACCCATTAAGTTAAACGGAGTCATCCACAGCATTTAACTTCAGAAATATTGATGTTTGGGGTATCCTGAATCCACCTGCACCTACTCATTCAGTCATGATTTGTAGGCAAACTGAAGGCCTCAAATTTCATCCATCTTTTTCTATACAGTCTCAGAATATCAACTATTATTATGATTTGAAGAACTACTTGATATATACACATCACACACACACACACACACACACACACATGAAATGCCTGAGTATTTCTTTTCTTTCTAGTTAGCAGAACGTCCAAGAGTATAGTACTTTACTGACTGGAGTTTGAGGGTATCATGTCTTTACCTTCATCATGAAGAGAGGTTTTAAAACAACATGGAGAAAAATTCCATTTTCCTTATTAATGCTGCTTTCTTCTCTCCTTCAAATCAATTTGACTAATATTCAAGAGTTATAACTGGCTATTATATAAGTGAATTAAAACAAAACAAAACAAAACAAACAAACAAACAAAAACCCAACAACCCCGTCGCCGTCAAGTCGATTCTGACTCATAGCGACCCTATAGAACAGAGTAGAGCTGCCCCACAGGGTTTCCAGGGAGCAGCTGGTGGATTTGAACTGCCAACCTTTTGGTCAGCAGCCAAGCTCTTAAACATTGCACCATAAGGGCAGACTATAAAATCAGTAAAAGCACAATAGGAGGATAACTAAAACATTAGCTTGTGAAAAGCCATATACTTAGCAGGTGGTAGATTAAGTATTTTAATCAGTTTGTTCCACGATCGGTAGACAAACTGAAGACACTATGATCTTAATCACTGTGTATGCTGAAATCTGATCCTCTAAGGCTAGAAAATTTGGTTGGGCTGTATCATGAAGGGTGGTACAAGTGTAGTTAAAAAGTTCATAGTTTAGTTAGTTAAAAAGAACATAAAAAGGTCAGGATTTAGTAAGCAGGACTGGGCTGTAGGGAGATTGAGTTCTGACAATCCTGCATCCACACTCCTCTCAAGATAGCCCGTGAGGCGGCAGCAGCTCCAACTACTCTCAGGGGCAAATTGCTATGATCAAGCAAGTTATAGGCCAGTATTTTTACTGATTCAAGCCGTGGTTCACATTTCCAAAGGTTTGTTTTCTAGCAGAGGGCGCTTTCTTTGCAGTGTATGTGGGAAATATTTTCTGGAATGGCGGAGGAATGGTTTCACAAGGGACTGAGGTTGGTATCATTGTTCACATCCAGAGCAGCGTGAGGAGGAGCTGAAGCAAGCCGGCGGCAGTGGGACTGGGGCCCTGCGGCAGGGTTTGGGTACTGGTGGCAGGTGCCTTGAGAGCGTTGTGCCCCTGCACAGAGGTAGAGACCCGCGTCCTCAGGCTACGCCGCAGTGATGTGCAGGAGCTGTCATTTCTTGCCTCACGAAACTGAGCTGTCAGTCTCTTCTGCTTCTTCACTTCTCCACCCTTCGTTAACATCAGCAAGAGGACAGGACCTTCTCCAGGCTTCTGTTTGTACCATTGAAATGTGGTCAAAACGGTTGAAGAGTTGCAGTGAGTAGTGAAATTTTCTCCCTCCTGGATGCTTAGAAACCAAGGACTTTGCTCTAGCTGCTGGGTGCTCTTCCCTGTTAAGAAACAAAGCAGAAAACACTAGGGAAGGAAATTAGGGGACTCTTCCCACAAACTCTTTCCCAACCTGGAAATGATTTTCCCTCCATCTTTCCTCTCTTCTCTCTCCCTTGCTTCCTCCCTTTCTGCCTTCTTTCTTTAATTCTTCCTTTCATATTTTGCCATAAAATAATCAGCGCTCAGGGATTTTCCATCTCTTTAGGATTGTTTGGTAACTGAGAACCTCCCAAAGTCACATGTTGATTGAATCCAAAGGATCAACACTGAGAATTCCAGGAGAATCGTTTCTTCCTATCCTTAAAAATGAGTCACTGACTTTAGCTGCTCCTAAAAGAGCTCCTTCTGAAGGAGGCTTTTCTGGGTGAGACTAACACTTGTGGCCACCCTCTTTGATCTTAGTAATAAAGGCAGGGGACTCCATGAGGCAGCCCATCAGGTCACTCAACCCTCCTCCACCCTGCCTTTCCTCCAACCCAAACTCTGCTTTGACTCAGGGAAGGATTCTGCCTTTTGAAACACTAACCTCCTGTGGAGAGATAGAAAAGTAATGACCAGATAACTTTTACTTTTACTTTCAATAATGTTTCTAAATCTCCTACTCTTATTCAGTTTGTATTAAGACTTGATTAGAAAGAGTCTAGCGAACTTATTCAAAAATAGAAAATATGTTATTTTAAAATATTAATCATTTTCAGCCAGAAAAATACAGGATAATGAAAATACTATCATTTCTGGTATCCTCAACAAGCACAATGAGTCATGTAACGTCTGTGGAATTGTATTTGTAGGGGTGTGTGTGTGTGTGTGTTATGTATGAAGCTATGTTTTGAGAGTCAAATAGTATGGGTAAGTATCCTATCATAAATATATTATCAAATTAAAGATAATTCTGTTTATAGTATTTAATTTGCAATACTTTTCTGGTATTCTACTGAATTATTCTGCCATTAGCTCCCTGGTTCATGCCTATCAAAGCCCTTACCACACTGTATTTTAATTGTGCTTGTTGGATTCACCTACAAGTTTCTTGAGAAAGAGTGTACCTTTTTTCACTCTTATGACCCCAGCATAAGACATAGTTAATAAACGTTGAATTAATATGTAAATTAATTAATATGTAAATGTATGTATATCTGTTAATGTGATTCAATGATGTAGATATTTTTGTGCAGGTGTGGTGTGTATTCAAACATCACAAAACCTTGTGTGAATGAGATCATGGTTGCTTTAGCTGTTGCTCACACTCACTAGTAAAGATAATCAGTGTGACTATTTGCCAATATCCCAAATGGGAAAATGTTAATGCACATGCATTTTTTTTTTTTTAATTTTAGCTCTATAGAGAAGTCCCTGGATGGCGCAAATGGTTAAGAACTTGACTACTAGCTGAAATGTTGGCTGTTCAAACCCAACCAGAGGTGTCTGGTGCTTCCAAAAGGTCACAGCCTTGAAAACCCTATGGAGCAGTTCTACTCCACACACATGGGGTTGCCATGAGTTGAAACGGACTCAACAGCAACTAACAACTAACAACAGTTCTGCAGAGGGTGTGCAACACTCTAGATTCTTCAAGTAGGGCTTAAAACAGAGGGCTCACTCTTAATTCTTTCAGGCTGATAGAAAAACAACAGGTTACTCAAGGATCACAAGCTACTGACTGATTTTTTTTTTTTTTGAGGCATCCTGAAACTGAAAACCTTTGGATATAAATATGTATTTCTTTCCAAAGTGGAATAATGGATGACAACGGTGAGAATAAACTTTCCCTGATGCTGGAAATAACTTCCAGAGCAGTTATTCTGATTGGAAGTCTGGAAGGATCTGTTTTGAGATGCCTGTATCTCCTGATGCCTTCATCCAGAAGAAGAGCCCTGCCACAATTTACAAAGGGGAAATGGGATCCAGAATAGCCTGGCTAGGATCACATCTTCCTGGGATTATTACTTAAGAATTGCCAGGTATGAGAGAGGAAAACAGTCATAGACTGGCTTTGCTTGATGATAAAGCGGAAGCATCTGCAAGCATCCCTACAGTAGAATGTTTCAAATATAAACCAGCTCTCACTAACCAGTACTTTCGTCAAAATTAAATTAAGAGATTAAAGAGTGCTTAATTATTCATAAGCATTTACTGAATGCTTCATATATGTTAGGGATGGTAAAAACAGCTTGAAATAAAGAGATGAATATGAAAGTGTCCCTATCTTTGAGGAACTTGGGCTAAGTGAGAAAATGAGAACCAAAATGTACTGATAATACAGTGGGTATGTGCTCTTGCAAAACTATGTGCAAAACACTAAAAGAGGAGGTGGACAAATCATTGTAACTTAGATAATGTGAAAAAAGGCTTTATTAAAGGATGTGACATTTACTAGCCTTTGAAAATTGAGTGGAACTTTGCCAGGCTTAGAAAAAGTCAAAGAAGAAAAGATCAGAGTGAGTTCCTTTGATATGGTTGAAGTTTAGAAATCATGGAGTAATGATGGGAATGAAGATGAACAGTTAACTTAAAGAGTGGAGATGGCCACGTAAACTTTGGTTTTAACTTTTGTGTAATGGGGCAGGGGGGCTATGAAAAGTCCTGAAATAGTGTAGTGATCTAATCAGATGTGTGTGTTGGAATGATAACTCTGGGGATGGAGATAAATTGGAGACGTAGGAACTAAGAGGTAGAGGATACACCTTAGAAATTATTTCAATCGATCAGGTAAGAGATAATGAGAACCAGAATGAGGAGAGTAATGAGGGGATTGAAAAGGAGTTGCTGAATATGAGAAATATTTAAAAGATAAAATTGATACGACTTGGTATATCAGTCAACTTTGACTGTTGTCATGCTCAGTACAAACAACCTCAAAATCACAGTAGCTCACAACAACAAAATTTAATTTGTTCTTCATGGTATTTAGCTGTGGGTCAGCTCCAGTTCTCATGCTCTGAGACTCTGCTCCTGGTTAAAAGTGGACTGCAGTTCTTTTTATTCTGGACTCTGGGTCTGCTTCACATTATAGGATAAAAACTGAAAGAACAACTGTTATCTGGTACATACAGGGCAGAAACAAAATGAATAGAGACAAACCACACGAATACATTTAGTTTTTTATTTGATGTGGCATACTTCCTAAGTACTCACATTCCATTGGTCAAAACTAGTCACATGGCCAAGTCCAAAGCCAGTGAGGTGGGGAAGTATATATAGGAAGTATACTCTGGACAAAGGTTAGCACCATCACGCATCTATCCATTTGTTGTACTGTGGTGGCTTGTATGTTGCTGTGATGCTGGAAGCTATGCCACCAGCATTTCAAATACCAACAGGGTCACCCATGGTAGACACACTTCAGCCGAGCTTCCAGACTAAGACAGACTAGAAAGAAAGGCCTGATGATCTACTTTTGAAAATTAGTCAATGTAAGCCCTATGGATCACAACAGAATAATGCCTGATATAGCAATGAAAGATGAGCTCCCAAGGTTGGAAGGCACTCAAAACACACAGTGGCTGCAACAATGGAATCTAACATGCCAACTATTGTGAAGATGGAGCAGGACCAGGCAACACTTCATTCTGTTGTGCTCTCTGTCGTACCTGCAATCACAGAGCCCTAGCACAGAAAGAATGCCGGTTCTGGGCATTTAGGTTGTGTTATCCATTCTTGGCCTCAATCTCTTGGCATAACTGTGCATTCCACTCTGACTTTTGCTTCTATTACTGAGTTTTTCCACAGAATTCTTTTTAGCCTGACCCTAGGAGTCAGTCTGTGTCAATATGGGGTAAATATCAATCCCTTTCTAATTCTCATATTAAGATCTCCCAGGAAAGAGCCTGCTGCTATTGAAAGTGACAGTGGGAGAGAGAAGAATTATGAGTAGCTGTTACAGACTGCGGTTTTAATAAAAAGAGGCTCACACGGGTATTGGAGATGTTGCCAAGAAAATTACCAGTGTTCCACTTCACTTAAATAGAGGCCCATGCACTGAATAATGGAACAAATCTAGCTAACTATCCTAGTTGCCTCTCTTACCAACTGGCTTAAATATTGTTTTCAGAATAAAGAGAAAACTTTCCAAACAGTTGATGTAGCAGAAGAAAAGATTCTGTGGCCCCAGTTAATAACCAGGGCTGCATCAGGACAGAAGAGAAATGATTTTCCATTTCATCGGCATGAGGAGAAGTAGCTGAAAAGAACATGACATTTATAGCCCGACAGAGAAATGTGGAACAGATCGAGGGCAATGAGTCAAAGTTTAGAGAATGTTGTGTCAGGTTTTCTTTGATCAAGTCTGCAGCCCCGGTATTAAACAGACATCAGGGAGTGTATCGATCTGTGTGATGGGATATCTGAATAGATAATATGTTTTTGGTGGTTTCAAAGTTTTTTCCCCTGTTTGCTCTCTCTTTCTGTCTCTGTCTCTCTCTCTCGATCATTCTTCCATTCTGTCCCTCTTTTACTCCCAATATATTACTTAGAAGAAAATATGTCAGTAATGTTACAAATTGAAAATACTCTGTTTAAATGTTATAGCTAGGAAGACCAAGAATTCAATTTACTCTCCCTAACGTACTAGATATGTGATCTTGGGAAAAATTTCTAATCCTCTCTGGGTTTCCATTTCTTTACCTATGAAAATTTATTAAACTTTTAAACTGTGATAGAATACAAGCTAAGGGCTTGATTTTTTTTTTTGATTTTAACATTAGGACAGCTTCTGAAAGGATTATTATTATTATTCCCAGTATACAGATGACAAACTGAGGTTTAATAAATGTTTATCAACTTTGTTTGCCATAATTCAATTAATGATGGAACTTAGAGTTGGATACATGTCTACCAGATGCATAAATCTATCATCTTAAATGACTTATCATACTGCTTTACTTAAGAGGGATTATTTCAACTTTCCATGTTATTATCATCATTACATGACATACTATCTGTATATAATCTTGCACAATACCTCGAGGTAAACACACAACTAGAGATATACCAAGACAAAAAAGTTGAAGGGGTAGGGAGGGCAGGAGAGCAAGCAACAGACTGAGCTGTTTATGATAGGTACTTTCTATGAGCTCATGTAACTGATTTTCTTTTTACTTTTTAGCTTCTATCTCAAGAGATTGGTTTTTTACACTCTCACAGATCAAATAGAATACAGCAAAGCTGACTCTTTTGCTCTATTATGTCCTGTAATGCTTCTGACAGCCAAATGAGATGTCAGCGCTTTGTCACACGGCTATATCCAGATGCATTCAGTGAAAGGGAAAGGTGGCCATGTTGCGATGCAGGAAGGCCACACTCCTCACATCCACCCCATTCTGTACTTATGGGCTCATCCTATGCTCATCCCAGCTAGTTCGTGGTTCAGCCTGGGTTGTGGTTTATTCTCTCAACCTCACCATTTGCTCCTTAGGCTTGACCCACTGCAGGACTTGGATATTCTTGTGTCCAACCCTTCAGGGTTTAAGGGAAAGAAGAGAGGGCACAGTTCCACTAACGATGAGAATGTCCCACCTTGTGTGACAATATGTAGATGCATTTGTAATGTCCAAGTACAATTTGCCATGTGTATGATGCATTTTGTGGAGGACTATCTTAATAACTAGTTATTTAAAAAAAATATAAAGGACCAAAGTTCTCTTGGGTCCTCTCTGAGATTCTTACTGTAGTGGGAAGGCTTATGACTTGCTCCAGAACTGTAGTAACTGATGTGAATAGAATGACCTCCATTTAACCTTTGAGTACAGGAGAGCAACCTAGTTGTAGAAGGCACATCATTTTTCAGCTGGCCACCAGTTGGCAGTACAGAAGAAAAACTCTTGTCCTGAATTCACTAAAGACTAGAGTTTCCTGGATTGCTAAAAGTTTCTTTTCTATGTAGGTCATCATAGCTGGGGAAACACAGAAGGAGGGCATTATTGATGTGAAACTTTCCCCCTTTTTTCCTAATGTAAGCATTTTATGCTATAATTTTCCTTGTAAGCATTGTTTTGTGTGCTTTCTGTTTGCATTTAGTGCAGTGTTCTGTAAACAATTAGGTCAAAATTGGTTCATAACATTGTGCAGGTCTGCTATATCCTTGCTGATTTTTTCCTGACTTATTCTATTACTTACTGAGCATAAAAAATTAAGGTGATGTACTTGTTAAGAGTTGTAGGTTTGTCTATTTTTCCTTTCAGTTCTAACTGTTCTAAGAGTTTTTGCTTCAAGAATTTTGAAGCTTTGTTGTTAGGTGCATACATATTTAGCTTTGTTATATCTTCCTGGTGAATTTCCCTTTTATAATTATGTAATAAGTGAGTTCCTTGTAGACAGTATATAGTTGGGTCTTTTAAAAAAAAATCAATCTGACAATATCTGTGTTTAAATTGGTGTTTTTAGACTATTTAAATTTAATGTAATTATTGATATGGTTAGATTTAGATTTACCATTTTATTATTCATTTCTGTTTGTGCTTCTGTTTTTGTTCCACGGTTCCCCCTTTCTTAATTTCATTTGGATTATTTTAATGTATTTAATATTGCATTTAAATTTAATCTGTTCACTTTTTGGCTATTCCTCTTTGTATTGTGTTTTTGGTGGTTGCTCTAAGGATTGCATTAGACCTACCTAGTTTTTCACGTCTACTTGGAGTTAACATTTCATCATTTCAAGCAAAATATATAATCCTTATAATGGCGTAAGTGACCTCATCTTCTCCACCTTTATGTTATAGTTGTCAGATCTATCCCATCTGTAGACTTTTAAAAACCTGCCAGCCAATGTAATAATGACTGTTTGCAACAGCCACACATACTTTATATAAATTTAAAAGAAGAGAAATAGTTTCATGTATTTTAGCATGTATTTACTATATATTGCTCTTTCTTTTCTGTTTTTGTTTTCCCCTAGTATAATTTCCCTTCAGCTTTCCTTTAGAGCAGGCATGCTCACAATGAATTCTCTGTTTTCCTTTATCTAAGAATGTCTTTATTTCACCATGATTTCTGTAGAATATTTTCACCATTCTTGGAAACCCTGGTGACATAGTGGTTAAGAGCTATGGCTGCTAACCAAAAGGTTGGCAGTCCAAATCCACCAGCACTCCTTGGAAACCCTATGGGGCAGTTCTACTCGATCCTATAGGGTCACTGTGAGTCGGAATCGACTCAATGGCAACGAGTTTGGGTTGGTTTTATAGAATTCTTGGTTGATAGTTTCCTTTTTTCTCTCAGCATTTTTAAAAGGTATACGGAGACAGATCATGTAGCACCTTATAAACTGTTGTGGGGGCTTTGGCTTTTATTCTGAGAGAACTAGGAAGCTAACCCAGGGATAGGAGCATAGGAGTAACATCTGACCTATGTTTTCAAGTATGCCATTGGCTGCTGTATTAAGAATGCACTGTATGATAATATGTGTGAAAGCGGAGAAGCCAGTTAGAAGGCTGTCACAGTAACTCATGCGAGAGATGAGGGTGCCTTGACCAGAGAGGTAGCAATGCAGATGACAGCAATGGTCAGAATATGGGTAGATTTTGAAGGTATGGCCAACTGGATTTCTTGACAGAGCAGATGTCAGCAGTGAGAGAAAAATAAGAGTCAAAGATAACTCTGAGATTTTGGGTTGGAGATGCTGAAAGAATAGAGTTTCTGTCTATTAAAAAGATAGCAGGAGAAAAAGTATGGAGGTGAGAAGAAGATCAGTTCGGTATTGATCACATTAAATTAGAATCTTGATCCTCTGGAATGCAGTTTCTCCAAGTAGAAGGAAAATATTCATAGAAATCTCTCCGTTCTAGGTCTTGTCTGACATGACCCAGTAGTAAAAATAGGAACAGGCTGAAATTCCTGTTTCTTCTTAGGAACCAAGCATTCCCCAAGGCTCTGCTCATTTGTTGTGCTTCTTTATATCAAAAGAAACCAGAAAACCAAACCCACTGCTGTGGAATCGATTCCAACTCATAGTGACCCTATAGGACAGAGCAGAACTGCCGCAGAGGGTTTCCAAGGCTGTAAATATTTTAAGGAAGCAGATTGCCACATCTTTCTCCTTTGGAGTGGCTGGTGGGTTCAAACCGCCAACCTTTTGGTTAGCAGTCGAGCATTTTAATCACTGTCACCAGGCTCCCATCAATGAAAGACCCTGCTAAAAACATACCAGGCTGTATCCTTGAGTCTCTGAAAGCTCCAGTGTCCCAGGAGGTTTGTGTTCAGCTCCCTCTTCAGAGCACTCACAGCACAGAAGTACTCAGCTGAGTCGCTCCAATGGGCTGAGGGTTTCCTCAGGTGGAAGGAAGTTTCACCCTTCCTAAATTCAGCCTCAAAACCTTTGATGCCTTTGACTAGGGTGTCTCCTGTAAAGTACTTGAGGAGCAGCTGGAGGCCTTTGGCAGAGTAGAAGATGAGTAGTCGCACCTCAGCTGCAGAGGTACTCCGTCAGGTACAGAGATCTGACTATCAGGTTGGGTCACTGACTGGGCTCTAGTTTCTCCTGAAACATCAATGTTGTATCAGTGAGATCAGGACAGACCTACCTGTGATGAGAAGCTGTTGCATTCAGATTCTAGTCGGAACAATGGTCCTTCCACGGAGGCAGGAGCATGGAATACAGTATTACTCACTCAGTGTGAAGAGCATTCGAAGCAGTAGGATGGTCACTGAGAACATGATTGAAGAGTAAAGAAGCTGCAAGCTATATTCTGGAAGATCTCCCTTGTGCAAAAAGGAACGAGCCAGAATCTGCTGAGTCCTTATAA
Organism: Trichechus manatus latirostris; assembly: GCF_000243295.1. Lineage (NCBI taxonomy): Eukaryota > Metazoa > Chordata > Mammalia > Sirenia > Trichechidae > Trichechus > Trichechus manatus. The sequence continues at coordinate 1,304,672 of NW_004444204.1, forward strand.
CTAGGCAAATTGTGTTTGAGTGAGGCTCTAGAATCCCCTGTTCAGGCAAATTCTAGAGACTATTACAAGAGATGCTGCCTTGACAACTGCTCTCAGCCTCTGATCCTACTCAGAACGTGCACCTCAGTGAGCAAAACTTTTATTGGCTGAGACATTTCCAGTTTATGCAACAGCGCCATCTGGAGGTCAAATATAGAAACAATTTGAATCTCGGGGTTTTTGTGTCCTAATGCTTACCTGTTCCTATCTAGGCTTGAATTTCTGAGCATTATAATCTGTTGACAGCATTTTACGGGCAGTCTGCTATTTCAATTTTATGAAGGAGATAGTATTATTTAATCCTATGAAATATATCATCTTCATTTTATAAATGAGGAAACTGAAGCATGGAAGAAAAGATGCAATTTGTCCAAGGTCACCGTAAGTAACAGAACTAAAATCTGTCTCATAACATGATTCGAGAATCCATGCTATTAACTACTGCCAACTATTGCACATTTACCACTACAGCCCTTTAGAGACAATATTATCCTCACTTAACAGGTTGGAAATATAAATCTTTATGAAGTTAAATAATTTGCCTAGGGACGCATCAGGATTAGAACCTAATTCTATTAGACTTCTAAGCCCACTCCCTCTCCTACTGTGTTATCTATGATATGGTACCACTCTATAAAAGTACATGAAACTTCATAAAGACAAATGCCCAGAGCAAAACTCAGAAGAGAAGATGAATGAAAGAAAATCCTTAAGGAACTCAGACACTGAAGGATAGGCAGTCAAAAAGGTACCAAAGAAACGTCAAAGAGTAGTCCAGAGAGGTAAGCGGCAAGTTAGAAATGACTGATGTCCTGAAAGCCAAGAGAAGAAGGGACGCTTGAAGAAGGAATGAGTGGCCAACAGAGCAAATGTTGAAGAAACAGCTAGTAAGATGATGACTGATAAGTGTCCACTGGTTTTAACAGCACAAAAATCATGAATGGGGGTATTTTAAGCAGAATTTAAACTGCAGTGGGAGTAGATATGGAGAGGAGACAGGGAAGAAGAAAATTTGAATAAAGGAATCTCTTTGCAGAGGTTAGACTCTGAAGGGGAGGAAAGAGACATGGAACTGGAAGAGGATGTTGAAGTGGTGGTGGTAGGGTTTTTAAAGATTGGGATATATTTGCATGCTGTTGGAAAGGATTTACAAGTAATGGATCAGACTCCTGAGGAGACAAGTAGAACTGAAATGTAAACCGTGGGTAGAAGGACCAAGTTTTGGTAGGAACAGCTATTTCCAGTTAGTTTAGGATTGGTTTGTATTAAACTAATTTTTTTGGATGTGAAGGCAGAAACTTGAAAAATCCTTTACTTCCTAATGAAATTGTCCTTTGTTCTTATAAATAGAAATTAAGTGCCTTCCAAGAGAGTGAATGGAGAAGGTTCTGGGTTACAAAGCTTGAGGAGGGTGCAGAAGTTTTGAAATCACCACTGTAGGGTAAGGGAATGAGAAATGATTACAGGGAAAAAGAATACTTACCTGGCAGCACTGAGGACCCAGTTAGTGTTAAAGATCACAACACTTTTCAATGACTCTCGTCTGCACACCTGTGTGATTACCTTTAACTCTACTTATCAGACAATGCATTCATAATAAGAAGGCAGATATTGATCTGTGATTGGAAATTAATAAGATCACTGCTATGACATAGAATAAAGATAAGAACATTGAGGCTGATAATTAAAGTTTTACTGAAGTAATGGGGCATAGGGTTTAGGCTTCATAAGAAAGAAAATAAGAGTTACAAAGCCTCTGAGAAATAAGATGACAGTAAAAGGATCAAGAGACTAAATTATTGTATATAGTAAAAGAACAGTGCTGCAAGAGTAACTGAGTGTGAGAATCTAAGGATAGATTATCATCAGATATTTCTCACGTGTGGTCACAGATATTAATGGCTAAAATACCAACACCAAACCAGTTGCCATCAAGTTGATTCCAACTCATGGTGACCCCGTGTGTTTCAGAGTAGAACTATGCTCCATAAAGTTTTCAGTGGCTGATCTTTCAGAAGTAGGTTGCCAGGCCTTTCTTATGAGATGAGTCTGAGTAGACTTGAAGCACCAACCGTTTGGTTAGTAGCCAAGCACTTAATCCCTTGCACTATCCAGGGGCTCCTTGGCTAGAGAGGATTCTAATTAATGGCCTTTGAAGTTGATAAATTCAGGCTTCTCTCTGAATTGTTCATGTGGACACTTAAGTCGTGGTATTTAGGCTACAGTTAAATTATTTAAACTGTGTCAAACTCTTGAGTATATGGGGAGGAGTGTCTGGTGTTTATGAAGTTGACAGTGACTTAAGGGTAGGAGAAAGTAGAGGGAAAAAAGCATGGCCTCAAAGGTGCAGAAATAATAGTCTACTTCCCATTCAAAGCACATGTAACAGAGGGTGCACCTGTAGTGCCATCCCTGATGCCTGGCTGTCACTGCACTCATTGCTTATAAATAATTGCCTGAGTCTCTGCAGTGGAGACTGAATGTGCTAGGAGAATTAGAGAATGTATGCTGACTTTGAGTCTTCTTTCTTGCTTTCCTATTCATAATTTAAGTATCTGATCCCTCTACCTTTTTCCTGAGTATCAGTCCCTCTTACCTTCTGTTACTTCCTTATCTAATAGGGAATCCAGAGATAATCAATCTTTCCAAATCTCTGTTATGAATACCATCAGTCAACACATTCCTTTCTCTCTTCCATTTCACCAACCTACCAAATCCAAAGGTGGGATAAACTTCTTTACCCAGTATTATGGCAAACTGGAACTGTGCTCTAGGTTCTGGGATAATGTAAATTATGGCAAATGTGTTGTCTCACAAATTTTATGGACCACATAATATGCCAATAGTATGGGAGTCCTTTATGTTTAAGGCTGTCTTAGTTATCTAGTGCTGCTATAACAGAAATACCACAAGTGGATGGCTTCAACAAAGAGAAATTTATTCTCTCACAGTCTAGTAGGCTAGAAGTCCGAGTCCAGGGTGCCAGCTGCAGGGTAAAGGCTTTCTTTGTTGGCTCAGGAGAGAGGTCCTTGTCATCAATCTTCCCCTGGTCTAGGAGCTTCTCGGTGCAGGAACCCCGGGTCCAAAGAACGCTCTCTGCTCCTGGCACAGCTTTCTTGATGGTATGAGCTCACTTTCTCTGTGCTCGCTTCCCTTTCCTTGTATCTCTTGTAAAATAAAAGGTGATGCAGGCCACACCCCAGGGAAACTCCCTTTACATTGGATCAGGGATGTGACCTGAGTAAGCGTGTTACATCCCACCCTAATCCTTTTTAACATAATCTAATCTTGCCTCATTAACCGAAGGCAGAGAATAGGATTTACAACATATAGGAAAATTACATCAATCACCAAATGGAGGGCAACCACACAATATTGGGAATTACGGCCTAAGTTGACACATATTTTGGGGGGACACAATTCAATCCATGACAAAGGCTTTGGCAGGCATTACTTTTTACCTATAAATGGTGGGCTTTCTTCTTTTTCCATACTAACAGAATCTTGATGTTCTTTTAGCTAGCAGTGTTCCAGGGGATTCTAGCTAAATGCCAGTCTAAACTTTTTAAATATCTAGTGTTAACCAGCTTGTGACAAACACAATGTATTAAGATTTTTAGTAGAGAAAGGAGGGATACATACCACTTGGTGTGATCTGTGAAGAACGTTACAGGTAAAGATAATTTTGGATTGGAATGAATTGGAGTTTCCAGGGAAGAAGTTAACAAAATACATTCTCGTTTCCTCATTTTAACCCCAGGCTTATGGATATCATGCACCAAGGACACTGAGGTGGAGAGAATGAGAGAAGGGGAAGTAAGCAATGGGGGCAGAGGGAGAAAACATAAAGGGAGGGAAGAAAAAAGGATGTAAGGAATTGTTAGGGAAGGTAAGGAATGATTAAGGAAGGGAAACTGAGAAAGGTCAGTGTTTAAAGGAGGTGGTACTTGGAAAGGGCTTAGGCCATTGGACTAAGAGTCCCTGAACCTCTGAAGCCATACACACACTCCACAAGAGATTATAAAGGACACGTTACCTAAAAAGGATGAAAACCTGTTGCTGTCGAGTTGATTCCGACTCATAACGACCCTATAGGACAGAGTAGAACTGCCCCATAGGGTTTCCAAGGAGTGGCTGGTGGATTTGAACTGCCAACCTTTTGATTAGCAGCCCAGCTTTTAACCATTGCACCATCAGGGCTCCAAAAGGGATGAAAGTATGTCATTTTTCCTGTTTTCTGTGGAACTTAGGAAAAGATAAGCTTAGCTTGCCCTGTCCGCCAACAGAGCAAATGTTGAAGAAATGTCTAGAAAGATGATGACTGAAAAGTGTCGATTGGTTTTAATAGCACAAAAATCACGAATGGGGGTATTTTCAGCAGAATTTAAACTGCAGTGGGAGTAGATATGGAGAGGAGACAATGAAGAAGAAAATTCGAATAAAGGAATCTCTTTGCAGAGGTTAGACTCTGAAGGGGAGGAAAGAGACATGGAACTGGAAGAGGATGTTGAAGTGGTGGTGGTAGGGTTTT
>NW_004444204.1:1309341-1316124 GCF_000243295.1 Trichechus manatus latirostris
GGATTTGAACTGCCAACCTTTTGATTAGCAGCCCAGCTTTTAACCATTGCACCACCAGGTCTCCAAAAGGGACTAACGTATGTCATTTTTCCTGTTTTCTGTGGAACTTAGGAAAAGATAAGCTTAGCTTCACCCCTCTCAGAAAGGAACCTGAGTTTGCCGACATAGCAGCCTTCTCTTGTGACTGGGTAAATGAATTGCATAACCTAAATCCAGGATGCAGTGCAGTGAATTACTTAATATGGCCCTTCTAGCCATTGTCTTTGTGACTCACACATGTGGGTCGGTAGAAGCCCATGCCTGACCCACGGATTAGAGACTTGCCAGCCTCCACAACCGTGAGATGTTGTAAAGAATTAGGAACCCAAAGACAGGAAGGAGCATCCCGAGGGGAGGAAGAGTAGCTGATGTTAGAGATGATGGAGGGGGACAGCAATTTGGAAAAGTTAGACATTTGGGACATCTTTAACCTCTGTCTCATAGGAACCAGCTTTGTGCTGATCCTAATAAAAGAAATTATTCATTTACAGGACAAAAGCTGGCCAGCAATCTTTTGAGAGACTCTTTCACAGGTTTAAAGAGACATATCTTAGATGTAATATCTCTGCATCCATCTTTGTTTTCTTGGTCCTATACTATTCCAAGGAAGATTTTAATTACTTCTGATTACTTTGCTATTTCAGAAGTAATATATCCATTATGATTCTCAATTGTTGACTTTAATTTTCCTTTTCTTTATAACCATCCCATATTTAAATGCTAGTTCAAAAGCCCATTTTATGCAATGTTTGTAAGAGATATTGGCACAAACTAAGCACTCAAGAATGACCTGTTTCATGAATGAGTAGATGAGTCATTATTTACACACTTACCAGGAAAAGTATGCCGAGCAAGTCTTCAAATATTTCTAAATGCGGTCTTCCTGTTTTCTGGAGAACATTTTGAACAAAAGACTCCAACAGGGTAAATATAGGGTTAAACATGTGGATAAAAGTTCAATAATAAACAACAAACTTCCTAAGCCTAGGGTGGGGGAAAACCAGGCTATAAAGATGTGAGAGTAAATATTATAGGAACCTCATTTCGTTCATTTAACAAAATATTCATTGGAAGCTACTCTGTGCCAGATTATAAAAATATAAGTCAACAATACAGTACTGATGAAAATATAAGAAGAAACAAAAAATAAAATTACTTAAAGTAGTCAGGAATGCATCATTTTGTTATATTGACAAAAGTCAGAGCAAAAGTAATTAAAATAATTTTCTTTTTTGTTTGTTGGTTTGTTTTACCTCTATTTTTTAGAAGACAGCAGATGTCACTAACAAGTGACATATTTGATGATTTTGTATCTTAGAAGATTATATTATCTCTAGCACCATATGGGATAAAATCTCCCCATTTTGCTTGATGAAAAACCAAAATAATAGACTGAAGCTGTTTTCATAAAAGCAAGAGGATTTAATGAAAAGCCAACATCCTACATGATGGGTACTCTCAACATTCTACAAAAAGAAGAGAAATTCCTCAATCTGATAAAGAGTACCTATGAAAATATCCAAAGTCAGCAGCGTAATTAACTGTTAACTATTAAACAGTTTTCCTCTGGACTAGGCGGTACACTATCACACTTGTATCCATTTCATAAAGCAATATTATTGCTAATTTTTAAGTATACTTCCTGTGAGGGAGGGAGAAAGGCAGAGATGATATAGATTAATGGACCCAGTCATAGTAAAGAGCAAAGAGAGGATCACTTTCAATACAGCAAGGAGGTGTAGAGTGAATGTAATAAAGAAAGGAAAAATCCTGATAAATGTCTTCTGGATTAGGTCTTTTAAACAATTCTATTGATAAATTTTTAAACAGAGGTTGAACTAGTTGTAGTTTTGGGGAATATTTTCAAATAATCATCCTCCTATGAAGAAGAAGGTGCTTTGGAGAAAGAAGCCAATAAACTTCCTTCAACACTAGAGTCAGATTGAATTTGTCAGTAAATCCCTTGTGTCTGCACATGGTGTCTCTTAGGAAGAAAATGTAGGCAATGCAAAAGGGTGTGAGTCACTCACGTGTGCTTAATAAAAGATACACTTAGAAAGAGAGAGGAGCAATCAATGAAGGGAGACAAAAAATACCAGACAACTCTGCTTAAATTTGATAGAGAATTTAATAATCCTAATTATTACTGATACGACCTTTTTCTTTAGAAGTAAATAATCTCTGGCAGCTGTGTTGACAGACGAAAACGTTTATTCAGCTACAAAACACTTTTTGATTACTTCTGTGGCCTTTTACAACTCACTTTGACTTTCCAATGCTTGTGATTTTGCTAATTTATCTTTTACCTTGGAGTTGTTAGCAGAAGAAAAACATAGGGAAATAGAAGAAGACGAGAAAGGAGAGAAAACTAGACAAAAGTCCCAAGAAAAAGGAAAGGAGGAGCTGGTTAGAGAAGGCCGATGTGCAGATGGGCCAGGACTATGGTGGAAGAGAAGAGGAGGAATTTGTTTTTTTCCCAATAATATTTTATTAAGTTTTTGGTGAAGGTTTACACAGCAGTTTAGGTTACCATTCAACAATTTCTACACAAATTGTTCAGTGACATTGGTTACATTCTTCACGATGTGTGAACATTCTCATTATTTCCGTTGTAGTTGTTCCATTTCCATTAACCTAGCTTCCCTGCTCCCTTAATTCTTACCTTTGTTTTAAAGTAATTGTTGAAGATTTTTTTAAATGAGCACAATAGTCCTACTCATGGGTGATATTTTTTATTTTGTGAGTGTCTTAGTTTGGATTCTCTAGAGAAGCAAAACCAGTAAGGCATACAAATATATATATAGATTTATATGAAGGAAATGGCTCATGTGGTTGTAGAGGGTGAATCAGGATAGAGGCTTCTCATGATTCCCATAGCTACAGGAGCTGGTGATTCCAAGATCAGCGGGTTGGAAAGCAGAGCTCTTGGTCACAGGCTGTGAAGATTGATGAATCCCAAGATTGGCAGGCAAGATCACAAGTAACCTGCTAGCTCAGTCTGAAGAACTGGAGGTCAGACGAACAGGTGCCAGCGGCAGGATCCAGAGCAGGAAAAAGCTAGAACATTTGCTTATATTTGAATGCAGGCCACACACCCAAGGAAACTCCCTTTCAACTGATCGGCTACACACAGCAGTTCCCATTATGGGAGTGATCATATATCAAATCTCAACAGGGAAGTGATCACATTATACGACTGCCAAAACACTGCGAATTATAACCTAGACAAGTTGACACACCATCTTAACCATCACAGAACCAATCTGTGAAGTCACATAAATTTTTTAAAAATTATGGATGAATTCCTTTATAACATGGCAGGTAGAGAAATCCTGTCTAACTAGGACAAAAAAATCCAGATGCAGTAAATAAAATGATTGATAAATTTTATTTTTGAAAAATATACCTTTTTCATAGTAAAAAAAAAAAAAAATCAACATAACCAAAGTGAAAACCAAACAACAACAAATGAAAAACCAAGAACATGTTTATAACCTATATTACAGATAAAGATCTAGTATCTTTAATTGAGGAAGCAATCAGACAAATCCAAATTATGAAGTTTTCTACAGGACAACAGCCCTGGATTTTTAAAGTATGTCATTGTCATGAAAGATCAAAATAAGGGAGTGGTGCAGATGATTGATGGAGTCCCTGGGTGATGCAAATCGTTTACAGTCAACTGCTAGCTGAAAGGTGGGTAGTTTGAACCCACCCAGAGGTGCCTCAGAAGACAGGCCTGGCTATCTGCTTCTTTTCTTATTTTTATTTTATTTTTTCCCATACAAAAATTTATACATACATTGTTATATGACTCTAATTGCTCTCCTGTACTGTGACAGCACACTCTTCCTTTCCACCACTAATTCCCCATGTCCATTCCACCAGCTCCTAACCCTCTCTGCCTTCCCGTCTCACCTCCGGCAGAAGCTGCACATTTAGTCTCTTGTATCTGCTTGAGCTAAGGGGCACACTCCTCACGAGTATCACTTTACGTCCCACAGTCCAGTCCAATCCCTGCCTGAAGAGTTGGCCTTGGAAATTGTTTTAGTTCTGGGCTGATAGAGAATCCAGGGCCATGCTTTCTGGGGTACCTGCAGTCTCAGTCAGACCATTAAGTCTGGTCTTCTTACTAGAATTTGAGTTCTGCACCCTACCTTTCTCCTGCTCCATCCGGGACTCTCTGTTGTATTCCCTGTCATGGCGGTCATTGGTGGTAACCAGCACCATCTAGTTCTTCTGGTCTCATGCTGATGAAGTCTCTGGTTTATGTAGCCCTTTCTGTCTCTTGGGCTGCTACTTTCCTTGTGTCTTTGGTGTTCTTCATTCTCCTTTACTCCAGGTGGTTGGGACCAATTGATGCATCTTAGATGGCTGCTTGCAAGCTTTTAAGACCTCAGATGCCACTCGAGAATTTTTTTTTTAATTTTATTTTAAATTACCTATTTATGGAACAACTCTGAGTAGTTCTGGAAATTTTATAATGGATGAAAAAATTACAAATAATTATGCTACTCTTAGAAATTAACCTAAATGTGTATGTGTGCCGGTGTGTGTGTCCCTATCACTATTTTTCACATACATCAGTTATTTTATTAATTTTACAAATGGCATAGTACTATTCTCTATTTGGCTTTGTTCATTTGATATGTTAAATTAATTCCTATATTGTTATAAAATTTTCATCATGATAATTTCTATGACTACAAAATATTTCATGAAAAAATTACAAAAACTTTACTTGGCCATTCATTTGTAGAGTAAATATTTCGCTTGTTTTAATGTTTAACCCCTACAAATACAGTTTCTTTCTAAGGATAACATTTTTATAAGTTCCAAGTTATAAAATGATTGGTCAAATGAATAACATATTTTGAAATCGAAAAATACATGGCTAAGTGTCTCTTTCCAGTGGTTGGACAATTGATGTGGCCACCGACATCTGTATCATCACCTTCATCCAAGCTTGGGGGAACATAATTGCAGTTGACAGAGTAGGAAAGAGACCATACATACGACCCCCTTCATGGATCATCTTCCAGTTTCTTCTGAGTTCCTGATTTGGAAAAGAACTCTATTCACTCAGTTCTCTGGAAAGATAGTCACTTCACTCATAATGTTCATGTGATATGGGGCTACACCGCATTGAAGTAGATTAGTCTTGAAGAGGTCGCTCTTCATGGAAATAGTGGTAAAATTCTGAATTTTAGGTATGTAATAAAAACTGTTTAATTTTCAAATTTCCCTCAAAGTAGTTGAGCTAAAATCTTCTTTAAAAAAAGCAAAAACTACTTAGAAACCATTGAAAGATACACTCAGATCCTTTATACAAACATCTGTACAGAAGTTTTTTATACAAAATCTATTTGTCAAAATCCACTGATTCTTCCTGGGATAAATGGAATTTCCTGAGACACCTGTGTAGAAAAATCAATAAATAAAAAATTGAGTTTTAGGAAATAAAACATTAAACTCTTCTGTCTCTTACATGCCCATGGGGATGGTTGCACTAGCCCCTGATAGACATGTGACTTCAACTTTCTCTGACTTCAGCTCTGAGGAGAGGTAAGAACGAGCTGCTCTAGGAGCCCCACACAGCAGGGTTTGGGGATAGGCAGCAGGTGATTCGAGAGCACTGTGCCATCGCACAGAAGTAGGTGCCCACATCTGCAGCTTGGGCGGCTGTGATGTGCAAGGAGCTATCCTTTCTTGTCTTTCCAAACTGAGCTGTCAGTCTTTTCTGCTGCTTCACTTCTCCAGCCTTAAATAACATTATCAAGAGGACAAGACTTCTTCCAGGCTTCTGCTTATACCATTGTAAGTTGTCAAAAGTACTTGTGGAATTGCAGTAGGTGGTGACATTCTCTCCTTCCTGTAGGAGCACGAACTGAGGAATTTGCTTCACCTGTTGTCAGTTCCCCTCTGTTCAGAAAGACAGTGGGAAACATCAGAGAAACTCTGATTAGGTCTTTATTCTCTGAGCTACAGTGGTCTCAGCCTTCTTGTCTCTTTTTAAGCTCTTCCTTACTATGTCTCCCTCCCCCATCATTCTCCTTTCAACTTTTTGTTTTTAATATTTTTTTTTACTTTAGGTGAAGGTTTACAGAACAAAATAGTTTCTCATTAAACAGTACACATATTGCTCTATGACAATGGTTAACAAGACTACATGTTAACACTGTCCTTACTCAACTTGGGTTCCCTATCAACAGCTTTCCTGTGCCCTTCTGCCTTCTAGTCCTTGTCCCAGGACTGATGTGCCTCATTAGTCCCGTTTTGTTTTATGGGGTTATCCAATCCCCGGGTGAATGGTGAACCTCAGGAGTGACTTCACCACTGAGCTAAAAAGGTGTCTGGGGGCCACACTCTTGGGGTTTCTCCAGTCTCTGTTAGGCCACTAAGTCTGGTCTGTTTTTGTGTGTTAGAATTTTGTTCCACATCCTTTTCCAGCTCTATCCGGAACACTCTCTTTTGATCCCGGTTAGAGCAGTCAGTTGTGGTAGCCAGGCACCATCTAGCTGTACTGGGCTCATTCTGGTGGAGACCTTGGTAGCTGTGGTCCATTAGTCCTTTGGACTAATCTTTTCCTTTTATCCTGTTCTCTTTGTTTTCCCTTGCCCCCAAAGGGGTGAGACCAGTGGAGTATCTTAGATGGCTGCTCACAGGCTTTTAAGACCCCGGATGCTACTCACCAAGGTAGAAGGTAGAAAATTGTCTTTATAAACTGTGTTATGCCAACTGAGC
>NW_004444204.1:1316434-1317551 GCF_000243295.1 Trichechus manatus latirostris
GTAAACTTTTTCATGAGTTTTTACAATAGAGGTCTCATACAATATTTGTCCTTTTGTGACTGACTTAATTCACTCAGCATAATGTCCTCCAGTTTCACCCATGTTACGAGTTGGTTCACAGATTCATCACTGTTCTTTATCGTTGCGTAGTACTCCACTGTGTGTATGTGCCATAGTTTTTTTATCCATTCATCTGTTGATGGGCATCTAGGTTTTTTCCATCTTTTTGCTATTGTGAATAATGCTGCAAAGAACATGGGTGTGCATATGTCTATTAGTGTGATGGCTCTTATTTCTCTAGGATATATTCCTAGGAGTGGGATTGCTGGATCATACGGTATTTCTATTTCTAGCTTTCTAAGTAAGTGCCATATCATTTTCCAAAACGGTTGTATCATTATGTATTCCCACCAGTAGTGCATAAGAGTTCCGATCTCCTCGCAGCCCCTCCAACATTTGTTATTTCCAGTGTTTTCGATTCGTGCCAGTAATGCCAGAGTGAGATGGTATCTCATTGTGGTTTTAATTTGTATTTCCCTAATGGCTAGTGATTGTGAGCATTTCCTCAAGTGTCTGTTGGCCGCTCAAGTGTCTTCTTTGGTGAAGTGTCTGTTCATTTCCTTTACCCATTTTTTAATAGGATTATTTCTCTTTTTGTTGTAGAGGTGTTGGATTTTCTTATAGATTATAGAGATTAGACCTTGTCTGACTTGTAATGTCCTAAATTTTTTCCCAGTCTGTGGGTTCTGTTTTCACTCTTTTGGTGAAGTGTTTTGAAGAACATAGGTATTTGATTTTGAGAAGATCTGAGTTACTTAGCTTATCTTCTGGAGTTCATATGTTGATGGTTATGGTTTGTATCCTGTTAATGTTGTATATTAGGGCCTCTAGAGTTGATCCTATTTGTTGTTCTATGAACTTTATAGTTTTTGGCTTTATATTTAGGTCTTTGATCCATTTTGAATTAGTTTTTGTATATGGTGTGAGGTAAGGGTCCTGTTTCATTCTTTTGCAGATGGACATCCAGTTTTGCCAGCACTATGTGTTAAAAAGACTGTCTTTTACCCATCTGATGGACTTTGGGCCCTTGTTGAAGATCAGGTGACCGTAGGTGGAT
>NW_004444204.1:1319444-1346824 GCF_000243295.1 Trichechus manatus latirostris
GGCCTAAGATGTGGTCTATTCTGGAGAACGTTCCATGTGCATTGGAAAAGAATGTGTACTTTGCAGCTGCAGTGTGGAATGTTCTAAATGTGTCTGTGAGGTAAAGTTGGCTGATTGTGCCCTTTAGGTCTCCTGTATCTTTGCTGAGTTTCTTCTTAGTTGTTCTGTCCTTTACCGAGAGTGGTGTGTTGAAGTCTCCTATTATTGTGGAACTGTCCATTTCTTTTTTCAGTGTTGTTAGTGTTTTATGTATTCTGGAGCCCTGTCATTGGGTGCATAGATGTTTATTATGGTTATGTCTTCATGATGGATCATGCCCTTAACCATTATATAGTGTCCTTCTTTGTCTCTTATGGTGGATTTTGTTTTAAAGTCTGTTTTATTTGAGATTAGTATTGCCACTCCTACTCTTTTTTTGGTAGTTGTTTGGTTGATGTATTTTCTTCCAACCTTTAGTTTTTAATAAATTTACATCTTTGTTTCTAAGGTGTGTCTCTTTTAGACAGCATATTTATGGATCCTTTTTTTTTATCCATTCTGTCACTCTCCGTCTCTTTATGGGTGCATTGAGGCCATTTATATTCAGTGTAGTTATTGATAGATGTGAGTTTGTTGCTGTAGTGCTTTATTTTGTGGTGCTGACGTTTTCCTTGTTCCTCTTACTCCCCTGTGCTGAAATCCTTTTGTTTGTGGATTTTTTTTTTCATTTCTTTTGTTTTTGTTTTACTGAGACTTTATGTTTTTCATTTTTATTTTTATGAGTAGATTTGTTAACTTTCATTGTGGTTACAGTGAAAGTTACCCTTATCTTTCTAAGTTTGAAGCAGTCTATTATTACTTGGTATCACCTTGCCTTCTTCTCCATTAGAAGGTTCTATACCTACACCGTTTATTCCTTCTTTTATTGTTCTGATGTTGTTGTCATTTACAGATTAACTGCTCTGATTCCCTGTTGTATTTCTTTTGGTTTTCGATGGACCTTGAGAGTTCATTTCCTAGTTGGTATCTGGCTGGTATGATCCTGTGTCCTAGATTTAGCCTATGAGCTGATGTTGTTTGTTCTCAGATAGAAGGACTCCCTTTACTAATTCTTGACAGTTTGGTTTGTTTTTTATGTATTCCCTTAATTTCTGTTTATCTGGAAATGTCCTAATTTCACCATCATATTTGAACGAGAGTTTTGCAAGATATATTATTGTTGGCTGGCAATTTTTTTCTGTCAGGGTTTTATATATGTCAACCCATTGCCTTCTTGCCTGCAAGGTTTCTACCAAATAATCTGAGCTTAGTCTTATTGTTTCTCCTCTACATGTGACTTTTTGTTTTTCTCGAGCTGCTCTTAGGATTCTTTGTCTTTGATTTTGGCTAGTGTGATTATGATATACCTTGGTGATTTTCTTTTGGGGTCTATCCTATATGGGATTCGTTGAGCTTCTTGGATGGCCAGGTTTTCATCTTTAATGATATTGGGAAAGTTTTCTGTCAGCAGTTCTTCAGTGATCCCCTCGGTGTTTTCTGTTTTATCCCCCTGTTCTGGAACTCTGATCACTCGAAAATTTTTGCTGTTGATTGTATCCCACATAATTCTCAGGGTTGCTTCATTTTGCTTTGTTCTTTTTTCTGATTTTTCCTCAAACAGAGTTGTATCCAAATGTTTGTCTTCAGTTTCACTGATCCTGTCTTCCATCGTTTCAAACCTGCGCCTCAGCCCTTCTATGACACTGTCCATTTCTGAAATCTTGTTGTTTTGGTTTAGTGTCTAATTGTTGTTTTTGTGTGATTTCTAGTTGTGAATTTATTTTAGCATTTTGTTCCCGCATATTTTCCTGAATTCTTCCATTTTTTTGGTCTGTATTTGCCATGAATTTGTCTATTTTTTTTTTTTCATTTTTGTATGCTTTTTGCTTCAATTCTTGGATAGCTCTGAATATTAGAGATTTTAATTCCCTATCAGGTAGTTCTAGTGCCTTTTCTTCTGCTGGAAACTCAGCTGGTGTTTTATTTTGGACTCCTACTGGAACTGTCCTGTCCTATTTTTGTAAATGTTTTGATATTGTCTGCTGTCTTTGGGGCATTCAATAGTTAGTTTTCTCATTTGTTGATTGTGGATTTGTTTGTTACATCATTTTTTTTTTTTTAATTTGGTTATGTCTGAGCAAGTGGGCTGTGTGTTCTTTGTTGTTTGCTGGTCTGTGAGCATGATACTTTTTTCCTCCTTTTCCATTTGGCAGGGTCAGTTGCTCATATATGGTACAGAAGCGCAGGTGTAGCTGAAAAGGAGTTGCTGGGATGGGTCGTCTGTAGCACTTACTATGGTCACCAGGGTGTGCCAGTAATCAGTGCAGGGCAGGTTCTTGTAGGCCATGCTTGGGCTGCTTTATGGTGTGCTGTTCAGTACACAGTGCAGGTAGGCAGGAAGGAGGTGGGAGATTGTGATGTGTGGAGCTAAGATGGGTATGGGAGGGAAGTGAGAGAAGAGAGAGGAACAGGAGCCAAAAACATACAAAGAAGTCCTGGGATCCCACCAGTGTGGCAGCTTGGGCCAGGAAGCAGTTTCACATTTGAGCAGCATTTCACAGCTTTTCCAGAAGAAGCAAAGATGGCACATGGAGCCAGGCATTTGAGAGAAAGGAGGGGGAGGTGGTGAGAGTTAAGGAAGAAATCTAAACAGCTGAAAAAAGCTACACCAGCAGCCAACAAATAGCACTTAGGGAGCCGGCCAGTGCAGGTGGGTGGAATCCAAGCAACACCTGGGTGAAGGAGGTGTTTCCTGGCCAAGAGTCTGTGGCTGCAGGAAGCAGAGGAGGACGAGTAGGGGTGAAGAAGGGTGGGGGGTGGGAAAGCATATATCGCTGGTTGTTCTGTCTCCTGCTGGCAGCTCCGTGAAGTTGCTTTCTCATACTCCCTGTTCGCTGGTCTCTGATAGGAGTCCAAGATGGCGAATCCGTGCTTGTGTTAGCTGATAGGGGACCTCTGCATGTATCTCTCCTCGCTCTCTGTTCTCTGTCAGTTTCCTATTCCATTCAGTGCTTGGCCAAGTTCTTTATCTCTTCATTTGATGCTCAGGATTTCAAGATTGAGGTTTTCTCTGTTTGGCTTAGTTTTTCAGATCTTTGCTGTGGAGGGACAGTGTGGTGTTTCTGCCTACAGTTCTATGTTGCCTCTCTCAACTTTTTTCTTTTTTCATTGTTAACTCTTGATTCTTAAGCAGAAACTCTCATTTCCTGCCTTCAGATAATTTTCTACCATGTTGGATTATCTGGAAGCAATCAGGAAAGTCCTAAACTCACGTGACAATCGCACCCATAAGATCAACACTGGTACTACGAGTAGCATCTCCCCCTCCTTTGTCTTCAGAAAGGGTTGCTGAATCTGAATGTTCCTAAATAGCTTCCCCTGGGCAAACTTCTGCCCAGCCTAAAGAAATAGCTCTGGTCTACCACTGAGTTTTGTAAAGAAAAAGGAAGGGGCGTCTACAGTTTGAGACAGCCAATCAGACTGATCACTATTTTACTCACACACCTTCAAAAGGGAGTCTGTGTTTGCAGATGCTGCCTCCTTTGACTTGACTCAAAAATTGTTGATTTGATAACCAGTTCTTTTAAAGTTGCTTTCTAATTCAGGTGGTCAAGGCTTGGAAGAATATAGTTTAGTAATACTGAAATTGTTCAGGGAGGAATAATTTGCCTTCTAAAAACAGATTCTGTGATTTAAAACTAGCACATGAGAAGGAAATAGGAAGTTCCATTTTGTCATTTCCAGTATCATCAGGAATCATGTTGTGCTGTGTAGTGTGTGTGTAAGCATGTGGTAATGGAACATATTAGGCCACACATATTTTAATAAAAGTGGACATAACTCATAATTTGTTGTTAGACAGCTTATTACCTCAAAATGGAAGGTGAAAAAATATGTATTTTTCTGTTGCCATCCAGATTACCCTTGTTTTAAATTATCCAATTTACAGCACTTATCTACCTTCCCACAGTGTTTATTTTCCAAATGTCAGGAATTAAAGAAAGGGTTAACATAATTAGAAAAAAAGTTTTATCCATCAAATATCAATTATTCTAGGAAGGCTTCCTTAAAACAAAACACTTAGTACTTGGATAGAATATCATCCTATGGACTCCCACAAAATTTTGGTCATAGGCATTGCAGTAATTATCACTTGTATTATAACTATCTGTTTAATTGTCTGAGTTGTCAGTTTCTTATAACTTTAGGGTATGAAGTGTATCATCTTTAAGAACTGTGCTGTCCTATATGGTAGTCATTAGCCACACGTGGCTACTTAAATTTAAATTAATTAAAATTAAATAAAATTTAAAAATTCAATTTCTCAGTTATAATAGCTACTTTTCAAGTGCTCAGTAGCCACATGGCTATTGGATAATATAGATATAGAATATTTCCACCATCTCAGAAAGTCCTATTGGAAAGCATTGTTCTAGAATGTAAGGTCTTTCAAAACAAGAAACTTTTTTACTGTTTGTTGATGTATCACAGTACAGTCCTGGATGTGTGGTAGGCACTCAATAAATACTTGGCTACTGTTCACCAACATTTCCCCAGAAATTACTCTAAAACCCGAACCAGTTGCTGTTGGGTCAGTTCTGACTTACAGCAACCCTGCAAGACAGAGTAGAACTACGCCATAAGGTTTTCAAGGCTGTAATCTTTATGGAAGCTGCTCCTACGGAGCAGCTGGTGGGTCCAAACCACCGACCTTTTAGTTAACAGCCAGACACTTAACCACTACACCACCAGGGCTCCTATACCTGGTAAATAGTGGTTACTCAATAAATATTTGTGGAATGATAAATGAATGTGTGTGTTTGCACATACAATGTGTGAGGATTTGAAGTCAAAATATTTCAAACAATAATCTAAATGGTGTTGGTTTGCCGTGGTGCCTTTCCATGAGTGTAAACACTTGAGGGTTGGTTGTAGCTATTTAAAAATGTTACCTTTGGGGATGGTATTAGTTTCCTAGGGCCACTGTAACAAATTACCACAAACTTGATGGCTTAATACAACAAAAAGTGTATTCTCTTACAGTCCCGAAGGCCAGAAGTTGGAAACAAGGTGTCAGAAGGGCCATGCTGCCTCTGACTGCTAGCGGAAAATCTTGTCTCTTCCATCTTTCAGTGGCTACAGGCATTTCTTGGCTTGTGGCTGCATGACTCCAATCTCTGCCTCTGTCCACGGCCTTCTCATCTGTGTGTTTCTCCTCTGTGTGTCTCCTTTAAGGACACTTATCATTGGGTTTAGGGCTCACCCAGATAATGCAGGATGGTCTCATATTAAGATCCTTAATTTAGTAACATCTGCAAAGAGGCTTTTTCCATGTAAGGTCATATTTACAGGTTCTGGGCATTAGGATGTGGATATACCTTTTGAGGGGCCGCCATTCAATTTGCTACAGGAACTCTAATAATGTCTTTAAAGTGAAGTTGTGTGAATGTAAATGGTAGAAATCTTGAGACTTTGTTTAGAGTCAAAAAGGAATCTCAGTTTGAACAATGGCATAATGTGGAAACAGACCAAGAAGTAGTTTAAAGATGTGGTGGAAAATGACAAACCCTGCAAGTGAAGAAAAAAAAGGTGTTTTTTTTTTTTTTTAATACACACTGTTGGGATGATTTTCTTCTAAAGAATGTTGGATTTGAACCCCCAAATGAAGATCAAAACAGTTGAACCTATGAGAACGAAGACTACTTCCCCTCCCAGAAGAACAAGAAGCTGGAAGAAGCACCTGTGGATGCTTTAAACGCTGCCATCTTCACACAGGAGCACAGCCTCAGTTTACACAGGGACATCTAAACTAAAACAGAGGAGTCTCCCACAGGAGAATTTTGTCCTTCCCCAAATGACAATGTCATCTCTATTATGAGCTCTCTGTGGGTCTTTTGGTTTGAAGTGAAAATTGCTAAAGAAAGGGGGGAGGGTAGTGCTAGTCATGCAATGATTTTAAGGAGTAAAAGGAAACTGCATTCCCATTAGGAAATACTTGCACTGACTATAAATATAAAATAGCTCTTGGTAGTAAATATTCTTGTTAAGAGAGTCCTAAGAGAGGATCAGATATAAGAATCCTTATGATAAGATGTTGCAAGTGTAATCAGATGAGAACTCAGACAAGAAATAAGTGATGGTGCCTGACCATGAAGGATAATTAGATTTGTTTCCATTTTACAATGGAAAAGTATATTCTGGACAAAGAGGACAACATCTGCAAAGTAACATATTCAGGAAAGAGCTTAATATGTGTGCAATAAAATGTGTATAAATGGCCAGAAGTTTGAAATGACTGATATACATCTAGAGTACATGGTGGAAGAGTGGAAGATGAAACTAGAAGGTAACTTGCAACAAAACTGTAAATGGCCTTGTATGTTTTAATATAGAGTTTGAACTTTACAATTCCAATAGTTCCTCATTACCCAAAAATAAGCAGGGAGTAATCTCATCAGAGAGATGTTTTATAATAACTGTGGTGGCAGTGAAGAAGTTAGACTTAGAGATTAAGAGGTGTGTCTCAGTTTCATCAGGCTGTCAAAAGAAAATACCACAAAGTGGGTGACTTTAAAGAACCATTCACTTTTTCTCACAGTTCTGGAGGGTAGAAATCCAAATTAGAGTATCAGCCATGTTGATTCCCTCTGAGGATTCTGAGAGAGAGACTGTCTCATGCCTCTCTCCCAGCTTCTGCTGGCTCCCAGCAATATCTGACATCCTTGGCTTGCCGCCACCTCTGCCTCCATTGTCATGTGTTCTCTTCCCCTGTCTCTATCTGTGTCTTTTCTCCACTTTTATAAAACATCACTCAGAAGGGATTAGGTTCCACCTTAGTCCAGTATGACCTCATGTTAACCTTACAGATAACATCTTCAAAGAAAGACTATTTCTAAACAAGGTCACATTCACAGGTACCAGGGATTAGGACTTCAACGTATGTTTTTGGAAGATACAATTCAACCTATAACAGGCAGGAAAACAATTAGGTGGCCATTACAATCATCCCAGTGATAATGCTGAATGCCTGAAATAGGGAAGTAGCAAGGAGTAGAGAAATAAGGAAATGGATGTGTTATTTGAGAGAGAAAATTGGTATCAACTTGATAATAACTATATGTGTGTCATGCATCAATATCTCTCTGGTATCTATCTGTCATTAAAAAAACAAACAAATATAAAAAAAAACCTGTTGCCGTTGACCCTGGTAGTGCAGTGGTTAAGAGCTATGGCTGCTAACCAAAACATTGGCAGTTTGTATCCACCAGCTGCTCGTTGGAAACCCTGAGGGACAGTTCTACCCTGTCCTATAAGGTGGCTATGAGCTATCTGCCATAAGGGATGTGTTTACTACCTCTTGCAGTAGCCAGTGTCCAAAGATTGCCCCCAGTGATTGATGCTTCCTCATATTCATGGGCTTGTGTAGTTCCCTCCCCCATGGAATCTGGACTGGCTCCTTGTCTGGTTTTAACAAACAGAATGCAGCAGAAGTAACATTGTAGCAGTTCTGGGCCTAAGCCTTAAGATAGCCTGGCAACTTCCACTTTTGTGTTTCTGGGAGTCCTGAGCTACCAGGTATGATGTATAGCTACCCTGCTAGAAAGACCATGAGGAGAAACCACATGGAGAGGCCATGTGGAAGGAAAGAGGCTCTGAGAACACATGGAGTGAGTGCCAAGTCCAGCCATCTCAGTGTTCCGGCTAGGCTCAGCCTGTCAGGTGTTCCCACCAAAGCTCCAGATATGTAAGTGGGCAATCCTGGGTGTTCCAGTCCCGGCATGCCTTAGAGGACTGCAGTCCTGGCCAACCCCACATGAGCAGAAGCCAACTCAGGGCTGAGCCAATCACCCCCAGAATCATGAGATAGTAAATGGTAGTTGTTTCAAGCCACTAAGTTTTGGGGCAGTCTGTTGCGCAGCAGTAGGTAACCATGATAGCTCTGAAGTCCTGTGAAGAACAGTCTTCTTGAGATCTTGTCAGAAATTGGGAAGAATAAACATGTGACTTCCTCTTTCAGATTTCTGATGGCCTCTACTAGCTCAGCCTGAAACATCTGTCCATTTCATCGACCTTCTTTGTGAAATATCTTCACAGTGATTCTGCTCTGGCACAGAAGCCCGGGCGGCAATGCTCAGGTACCGGCTGCAGATGTGGTGAGAGCTCTGGGCCCCCACAGCACAGAAGCAGGTGGCAGATGGCTCAGGTTGAGGCTCTACAATAAACAGGGAGATATAAGTTTTTCTTGTTTAATGTTTTTGAACAAGAGTTTTTATATTTCCCTTATTTTTCTCATTTCATTTCCTAAACTCTAAAAAAAAGAGGGACTATGATGAGGTCATGCCTCCATCGCTATGAATGATCAAAATTTAACAAACTATTTCAATTTCAGATAAATTTGAGACCTCAGAGAGACTGAAAATTTTGTCCCATTGTTTCCTTCATTACTCATTGCTTTCATGAAGATATGGATATTTTTGTAGTCTCTACTTCAGATTTACATTTTCTCCATAATTGTAACAGTAAAATTCCAAAATAGGTGCCACTGGCTCCAGAAATGGATTACACACTTGGAAAGATCTTTATCCCCTCAGGCCCTGAGGCAGGTAGGGGGCTCAGGGGGGTAGAGTCATGAGTCAGTTCCAAGCAGCATCATACTACACTGAAGTGTTGTAAAAATGTAACCAATTTCTCTGTGTGCTGTGATATGGAAAAGACTGAGAAGTGTTGTGTTACAGCAATGCACAAATGAGCCAGGCTTTGCCCTTGTCTTTTCTCTGTGCTGTTTCCTTCTACCAGTTCAGAGTTAGCTAAAGCCACAGGAACACTCATGAAAATATTGGAAACTCTTCTGTTGATGTTTGGTCCAAAATGACAGAGATGCATTTTGGGAAGCTGACCAGCAGCTGGAAAAGTGATTGCTCTTCTTTTGTGTTCTTTTACTCCACAAAACACTAGTGCTCAATGAAACATAGATAAGCCCATTCACTACTGTGCTATGCACTTCCAATTCTACCCACACTCAAATAATGTAACAGTCAACCATTCCAAGTCTGATGGTCAAATAGATTCATTATTACCTTGTGACCAATTTATGAAAAAAAAAAAACAAAAAAACCTTTCCATTCATATGTCTCTTAAATGGATCCAGTAAGGGATTTGTATATCTTCTGAAGCTATTTTAATAACATGAAGGATTTTTTTCACTAAAGATGTTATAATGACAGTAAAGGGATTTTTAAAAACATAAATCCACAAGAGGAAATAGAGAGAAAAAAGAAAAAAAAAAAAAAAACACAATAATTGTGAAGCTGGACAGGAGCTGGGTAAGTAGTTGTTAATACAGATATCTGAATAAAGCTGAAATTTAAGCTATTCAAGGAGGGAGCTCAGAAGCAAGTTAATTTATGTTGAAGAAGCCCAGAAAGACCCCAGAATTAGAGGCCTCTAGAGCACCAGTGGAGCCCTGGTGGCACAGTGGTTAAGAACTTGGCCGCTAACCAAAAGGTCAGCAGATCTAATCCATCAGTTGCTCCTTGGAAAACCTATGAGGTAGTTCTACTCTCTCCTATAGGATCACTATGAGTTGGAATCGACTCAACAGCAATATGTTTTTAGGGTACCATTAGTAATGGAGTCTCAGAGTGGCACAAATGGATAAGCACTCTGCTGCTAACTGAAAGGTTGGCCATTTTAGTTTACTCAGAGGCACTTTGGAAGAAAGTCCTAGTGACCTACTTCTGAAAAATCGGCCCCAAAAAATCACTATTCAAAACCCTGCGGAGTGTAGTCCTACTCTGACACACATGGAGTCACCATGAGTCTAAATCGACTCAACGGCAACTGGTTAGAGTATCAAAGGGACCTCAGACTGGTGGATTGTTTGGAAATCTGCAAAAGAAGCAGAGACCAGACACTGGATCTGCCTCAAATCCTGGAAATTATAAACAAAGAAACTTAGATACTAGAGAGTTCAATTACTCATTCAATGCCACACACTAAAAGCTGGAGGACAGATCACGCTGAGTAGTGAATCTCCTCTACCAGTGCCCCTTTCAGGTCCCACATGTTATTTTTAAAAATGCAAATAGCCACATATAAGAAGAAATGAAATACAGGTGTTCATATAGGGGAAAACTCAAAAAACCTGTTGCCTTTGAGTCAATTTCAACTCATAGCCACCCTGTAGGGCACCAGAGCAACACCAGCCACAGGTTTGTGTACAGGCTGCAGGTGCCTGAAGAGCTCCGTGTCAAAGGCACAAATACATGTATAACTTACCGTAGTATTCAGAGTGGCTCTTATAAGTCTTTCTTCCTGTTCATCCCCATTTGAAAGCAGTACAAATAGGACCTTGGTGCTTTTGGCTGGTTCCCAGCTGTACCAGTGTAAGGCATAAAAAGAACTGGAAGGGAAGCTGCAGGTGAAATGGGTGCTCTCTCCCTCCTAAACGTGCAGCGACTGAGGACTCTGTTTCACATTGACTTTGCTGCTCACTGCTGCTCAGAAAGACAAGGTCAGACATGAAAACTGGTGTCTCTACACGGTTTGCATTTTCTTCACACATTCGCAAATAAAACCCTGGATGCATCCCTCTTCCTTACCCCATCCCCTTGGCTCAAGCTGGTCAGAATGTCTTCAGCAACTCCTGAACTTACCGCCAAAATGAAGCCATAGGATCAGCAATGAGGCCACCAAAGGATTCTTTTCCATTTATCCTGCCCAGGAAAGTTCTGCAGCCTTGATCTGTGCAATATTCTGCTTTAGAAAACACGATTATGAGTCTGGTTGCCCAGCCAATCAGAAGCAAGCTCCTGTAAACGTACTAGAAACATACAGACCAACTAATTCTGCCCTAGGTTCAGTGTCCCATGGTCTGCAAGGAGGAATCAAACACTGCCTTCTTGAGGCCAGCTTTGCAAACATTGAGGAGATTTGCCATGAGTTTGGAACACAAAAAGAGTTGAAAACCTTTAAGAAGTGGGACTGCCTAATTGTGTATTGCTATTATTCAAGTTTAGAGGAAGTTGTGGGTGGGATGGCGCTCTGTGATAGGGAAAGCATTGAGGGAGGATTTCCTTTATGAACTTCTTTCCAGATTTTTTTTTAAACTTCCAAATTCCCCCAAATTATAAATGTACTCATGTACTGTGTGCTATGTACTAAACTACCTTTTGCTTTGTGTACATTATTCTAATACAATAGTCATTCAGTAGACTTAATACTATTCCCAATTTACAATGAATAAAGCTAAAGCTTAAAGAGATTCAGTAATTTACTTAAGGTTGATTATCTGTAAGTGGCATAGTCAGAATTAGAAGATATATCTATCCAGCTCTGGAGTCATATTTGGAAACTGCTATGCCACCTTCATATGTGATGTTCATAAATGTTTTTAATGCTAAATCTGTTCTCAAAATAATAAGTATCTAATTTGTGGCTAGAGCACTGGTGCCAGCGATTAAGAACACAGCTGCTAGCCAAAAGGTCAGCAGTTTGAATCCACCAGCTGCTCCTTGGAAACTCTATGGGGCAGTTCTACTCTTTCCTATAGGGTCGCTATGAGTCAGAATCAACTTGACGGCAACGGGTAGGTAGGTAGATAGGTAATTTGTGGTTTTTCTTTATAATGGCCCCCAAATGGGAGCAATTCAAATGTCCATCAGCTAGTGAGTGGATACACAAAATGTATACCCGTACAATCGAATACTATTCAACAATAAAAAAAAAATTAAATGGTAGTACATACTGCAACATAGATGAACCTAAAAACATTATGCTAAGTAAAAGACACAAAAGACGACATATAGCTACACATATGATAACAAGACTAAAGCTCACAAAGGTAAGATTTTGTGAAAAAAAATCAGATACAAGAGTACTTGCTAAATGATACCATTTATAAAGTACAAAAAGAGATAAAAATAATCTGTGCTGTTACATGTCAGGATAGTGGCTATTTGGGGTGGTAGAGACAGGGAACAGGTATAAGATGGCCAGATATTTTGTAAATGTTCTGTTTTTCCATATGGGCGCTGGTTAATTTGTGAAAATTTATCTAGCTTTATACTTAAGGGCCCATTGTCAGTTTGTCGTACTGCGGTGGCTTGCATGTTGCTATGATGCTGGAAGCTATGCCACTGGTGATCAAATACCAGCAGGATCACGCATCGTAGATAGGTTTCAGTGGAGCTTCTAGACTAAGACAGACCAGGAAGAAAGGTCTGGTGATATATTTCTGAAAATAAGCCAATGAAAACCTTATGGATCACAAAAGAACATTTTCCAACTTGCTTGCTTTGAACACATCATCAGGAAAGACCAATCTTTGAAGGGAGACATCTTGTCCGGTGAAGTGGAGGGCCAACAAGGGTAAGGGAGACCCTCAATGAGACAGATTGGCTCAATGGCCACAACGATGGACTCGAACATGCCAGCGACTGTGAGGATGACACGGGACCTAGCAATGCTTTGTTCTGTTGTATATAAAGTTGTCATGAGTCAGAATTGACTTGACAGGAACTAACAATAGCAACATGTTATAGAGGTGCATATTTAACTAATCATAGGTAATTTTATTTTATTTTGGTTCATTTTTATTGAGACATTTTACTTACAATAAAGTGCACAGATTCTCTATGTTCATTTCAGTGAGTTTTGAGAATTTTATATCTCCATGAAACCACTACCCAAAACAATATATAGAACATTTCCATAACTGTAGAAAGTCCCCTTTCCAGTGAAACCCTCCTTCCTAGAGGAAACCAACTTTTTACTTTTATCGTAATTGTTTAGTTTTCTCAGTTTGTAAATTTCATATAAATGGAATACAGTATTTTCTGGGGAGTGGTCTGGCTTCTATTGTTCAACATAAGGTTTCTAGATCCGTTCATATTGTTGTGTCTGTCAGTTTGTCATACTGTAGGGGCTTGCATGTTGCTGTGATACTGGAAGCTATGCCACCAATATTTCAAATACTAGCGGGGTCACCCTTCATGGACAGGTTTCAGCTGAGCTTCCAGGCTGAAATAGACTAGAAAGGACTAGCGGTCAAATTCTGAAGAAAATAACCAGTCAAAAACTTATGAATAGCAGTGGAACATTGTCTGATACAGTGCCAGAAGATGAGCCCCTCAGATTGGAAGGCGCTCAAGATACTACTGGGGAAGAGCTGCCTCTTCAAAGTAGACTTGACCTTAATGATGTAGATAGAATAAAGCTTTCAGGACCTTCATTTGCTGATGTGGCATGACTCAAAATGAGAAGAAACAGCTGCAAGCATGCATAATTGGAACTTGGAATGTACAAAGTATGAATCTAGGAAAATTGGAAATTGTCAAAAATGAAATGGAATGCACAAAGATTGATATCCTAGGCATTTGTTGAGCTGAAATGGACTAGTATTGGCTATTTTGAATTGGACAGTCATATGGTCTACTCTGCCAGGAATGACAAATTGAAGAGGAATGGTGTTGCATTCATTGTCAAAAAGAACATTTCAAGATCTGTCCTAATACAATGTCGTCAGTGATAGGATAATATCCATTCACTTACAAGGAAGACCAATTAATACAAATATTATTCAAATTTACACACCAGCCGCTAAGGCCAAGGATGAAGAAATTGATAATTTTTACCAACTTCTGCAGTAGGAAATTGATCAAATATGCAATCAATATGCATTGATAATTACTAGTGATTGGAATTCAAAAGTTGGAAACGAAGAAGAAAGATTGGTAGTTGGAAAATATGACCTTGGTGATAGGAATGACGCCAGAGAACCATTGATAGAATTTTGGACGACCAGTGACTTCCTCATTGCAAATACCTTTCTTCAACAACATAAACACTGACTATACACGTAGACTTCACCAGATGGAATACACAGGAATCAAATCGACTGTCTCTGTGGAAAGAGACAGTGGAAAAGCTCAATAACATCAGTCAGAACAAGGCCGGGGTCGACTGTGGGACAGACCATCGATTGCTCATATGCAAGTTGAAGTTGAAGAAAATTAGAGCAAGTCCATGGGAGCCAGAATACAACCTTGAGTATATGCCTCCTGAATTTAGAGACCATCTCAAGAATAAATTTGACACACTGAACAATAATGACCTAAGACCATTCTAGTTTTGGAATGACATCAAGGACATCATACAGGAAGAAAGCAAGAGGTCATTAAAAAGACAGAAAAGAAAGAAAAGACCAAAATGGATGTCAGATGAGACTCTGCAACTAGCTCTTAAACACAGAGTAGCTAAAGCAAAAAGAAGAAATGATGAAGTAAAAGCTGAACAGAATATTCGAAGAGGGGCAACACAGCACTATAGGCAGAAGCACCACACCATCCTTCCACAGCAAAGATCTGAAAAACTAAGCCAAACAGAGAAAACGGCAATCCTGAAACCCTAAACATCAAATGAAGAGATTAAAAAAAAAAAAACAAAACTTCACCCAGCTACAACTTTCTTAGTCCCTCTAGGGCCAGATGAATTGTCTTCATTTTACTATGCATGTTTGGCATCCCTTAACAAAAACAAACAAACTCATTGCCGTCGAGTCAATTTTGACTCCTTGCAACACTGTAGGACAGAGAACTACCCCACAGGGTTTCCAGGGAGTGGCTGGTGGATTTGAACTGCTGACCTCTTGGTTAGCAGCCGAAGGCTTAAACACTGGTGCCACCAGGGCTCCAAACCAAACCCATTGCCGTGGAGTAGATTCTAACTCATAGTGACCCAGATGAGTTGGCATCCCTACTACTGGAAAATCTGGCTCACATCCTGCCTTAGAACTTGACAAGAGGGGCTTTGTCCCTTGCAGATCTAGTCAGCTAGTCAAGGCTCAACATGACCTCACGCTTGTCAAATGGCCGTCTTCTACAGTTCCTGATTCTCACAAGTCAAGGAAAGGAAATGCACCTTGTGAAAGAAACCATAATCCAATCCAAATAAAAACTCTTTTTACCTGAGTAAAATGAGTTAGTACCTCCTTTTTCTCTCTGTCTTTCATAGCTACATAGAGTAGCAGCTCCTGTGTGTTGAAAGTAGCTGATTTCCTAAGTTACTCTTTTCGATACCTGCTCCTTTTGGCTTCTTGTCCTCTCTGTTAAATTACTATGCAGTGTGTGGAACACGATGGTAATGTTTTATGGAAACCAATAGGGATTTACCAAATCAAGAGAGGAAGCCAATAAGTGTTAGGAACTCAAAAAGGACAGTAGACCAAGTGCTCTTGTGAGGCTTGTAAAATGTTGAAAAGGACTGTTCAAATGCTCAAAAGCAACTGCCTAACTAAATCTCTTCATTTTACACAGGAGGAAACAGAGGTTCAGAGAAGTTAAGCAACTTGTTTAAGGTCAATAGTTTGGAGAATAAACTCTAAAACGTCAGTTTATTGTTCTTTCTGCCTATTATTCTATACAGGCAGTCCCCAGGTTATAAATTAGATCTGTTCCTAACTCTGTCTTTAAGTCGAATTTGTAGGTAAGTCAGAATAGGTAAGTACAGTTCTTATTTAGCGTCAATTAGTCAAATATTTGTCTTAGTGTATAGTACATATTTTACCTTTCTATGCATATAAAACACTTAAGAAACCCTTCCAAACTGAGCAATGTTTTCATGAGGTTCACAAAGTAGTGCATGCATTCCTTATACTCAAATTTTTAATATAATAGGCTTTATGGCAGTCCTTTCTTAAGTACAAGTTATCCATAAGCTGCACATTCATAACCCAGGAACTGTCTGTACTAGATTTCATCGTAACCCACTAGAATATGATCTCCATAAAGGCAGGGATCATGCCTGTCTTGATAACTGATGTTTCTGTGATGCCTAACGAATAAGCTATACTTGAGTTTCTCAAACTGGTATACATAGCTGTGATACATGAAATCATGGTGGGGGAGAAAAACAGGTATAGTTTCATGACATGTCAATTCAGATATGCTTTTTGTACATATTAGTTTATGCATTAGAATTAATAATTTAAACTTTTACATTTAGGTTAATTCATATTGTGGAAAGAATGGTAAATTCACATAAATTTTAAAAATAAAATGAGGATACATCAAAGTCATTACATACTCATAGCAGAAACTTTGACCTATACCCCAGAGAGTCTAGTTTAGCTAGCTCTTCCAGTTTTTATAGGTAAGTTATTGTGAATGTGATACCTGATTTTTAAATGTTGAATACTAACTCAGAGGTTTGTTAACAACTTGTGTGGCACAAACAAAGCACATCCTTGTACCTGAGCACATGTTCTAACATCTGAGAAAAAATATATTCACTGGACAGGACGAGATAGGTGTTGGCAGCCATGGTGACTGTCATTCTGGCCTTGGCTGCTTTTCAGCTTCAAACTGGCCAGAGCTCAAAACGAAAACGGTGTGTGAAGGCAAGAGGCTTGATAGGTTAGTACAAATTCTCCCCACCGCACATCTCCCTCTGTGGGAAGCTTCTAAATGAGAGTAATACATGTAGATACTTCTTAAAAAAATCACAGTCATGTCACAAAGAGAGAGGAGCCAAGAGGGTGGTGGTGGGGTAATTTGATTAAGATTTCAAATCTAATCTTCTGTACAATAAGTTATTATGGAAATAAATCTAAATTAAATTATATATTCTACCTCACTGAATAATGATACTCTTTTTGGGAGGAAATCAATGGATCGCAATTTTATGTTACAAGTTGATTAAAGCATATGGCATGATAATGAATATGTAAATGAATGAATGATTTTGAAATTTTAACAACTTGTCAGTGGAATCGCTCAATTGGTTTAAAGACAATCAGATCATTTCCCACCTCAATAAACCAAATACAAGCTTAATACATCTTGTTGTTGTCATTTTTATGTGTTTCATGCTCTACCTGTGCTGTTTCAAACTATTCTAATGAATAGAAGATAGTATGCTTTTAAGGAGTGATATGTCTAGGCATTCTGTATGAATAGAACTGAGGCTCCCCAACCTGTGCTCACACAGCCCCTGCCTCTTCCTGTCTATGACAGTCTCATCCCAGGAGCCCTGCCTCATGTTGAGGTTTCTGTAGGGCTTCTACAGGCACCCATCTCACTGTGGTATCTCTCAGAGCACAGAAATACACTGCTGAGTCCCTGAGCTGGGAGGCTGCGATGGTGAGGCTGATGGATTTGGCTTCTTTCTGGAAGTTCAGAGAATACTGACCCTCTGTTGCATTCTGCTCGTTAAAAGACTCCTGATGAATAAGGAAAACCATTTCCCCACTTGGTGGTTGTTTGTACCAGAATAAAGCATAACTAGTATCTTGGATTTTATACACATGGTCCAAGGTCATAGCCTCCTTCTCCACTACAGAAGTTGCTGGCTGATCTTGAGTTACCTCCTGGGCCATGCTGGATCCTGTAGGG
This sequence comes from Trichechus manatus latirostris, assembly GCF_000243295.1. Lineage (NCBI taxonomy): Eukaryota > Metazoa > Chordata > Mammalia > Sirenia > Trichechidae > Trichechus > Trichechus manatus. Next base: position 1,336,853 of record NW_004444204.1, read on the forward strand.
AAGAGAAAAGAAGCAGAGTGATCCATTATTTGTAACCATGAGGGTGTCAGGGATGAACTGGATTAGGACTCAGGGCTCTGCTTTACCTGTCCATTGCCCTGCTCTCCTAAATCCTATTAGACAATAACCACCTGCCTCTCCCACAAACGTGGGAGGTGAAAGGTGCCTGAGTCCTGTGTTTGTGGCATCCTTACCAAGGCAGATGGAGGCTATGACTGCCCTCAGCAGGCTGGGGAGCAGCCTGCTGGTAGCTCTTCCTCTACCTGAAATGTCCCGTGTTCTACCTCAAATCCAGACCTTAATGCTGCATCCTGTGCTTGAAAGAGTACAGACAGGTACTAGGCTGTGTGATGCTTCTGCCCCCATACAGGAAATACAGTTTCGAGATATGACAGTTCGCCTGTCTTGTCACATGCTTCCTGCATAGGGAGGGGATTCTAGACTGTCCTGAGCTTCTGTTTTGTCTCATTATGACTTACTGGACCATGATTATGTCTAGAAAGAAACATGAGTAAAATTGAATCATGTTCAGTAAATTCTTTTTTGATGGAAAATGTAAAGCTTTTGGGGAATACAGTGTATTATGAACTGTGCTGAATATGTGGGATCACAGTTAGGCATCTTTTGGTCTTCTATATGTCTTCTTTTCTCCAGGGAGAATCAAGGTGAAAAACAGTCACAGAGTTTTGACTCTACAGGAAGGTAAGACTTTTAGCCTCAATTGTTACACACTTTTGTTCCTACGTTACTAGTCATGAAATCCAGTGAAAAGTACATAAGAATTTTTTGTTATCAATAAATGATATCACCTCATGCCTTCTGAATCACAAAATCTGTCAAGTGTGTATCAATGTCAAATATTGTTTTTGTTAGGTGCCATCAAGTCAGCTCCAACTCATAACAGTCCTACGTACAACAGAACGAAACACTGCCCGGTCCTGCGCCATTCTCACAAACATTGCTACGTTTGAGTCCATTGTTGCAGACACTGTGTCAATGTCAAGAAGCAGCAAGGAAAAAAACACTTAAATGTGTGCGGTGTGTGTGTACACACATATACATGCTTACATAAACAATATAAATTTGGAAGATTCAGCTCAATACCCAAGCACAAGAATTTCTGTTATAACTCAATATGCGTATTCCTGAAAATCTTGCTTTTCCAAAGCACATAATTATGTGGTAAACTGGAATAGGGAAAAAGCACTCAAAATAAATACAACTTTGTAAACAGAGAAAAACAATAGAAATTCTATTAAAAATACTAGCATAGTTCAATTTTCACTGCATTTATCCTTTACGTCATAGTCAGTAAACTCTTTGCAGCTTTAAACATTGGGATTTGTGTTTCACCCTTATAGACGTATAGGTCCATGAAGGCTTTAATTTCCAGTGAGACTAGGTTCATCAAAATTTAACATGTTATTGTTCTACATAAATCAATATTTTAACACTAGCCGGGGAATATCTTCACAGCCTTTTTAACCGCACTTTATCAACTTCATCAAGTAGCTTAGCTTTGAAAAGCTTAGAAATTCTTGAAGCCACTGAAGCAAACACTACTTACACTAAAGCTGAAACATTTTTTTTTTTTTTTTAAATATGAGAAATGTGTCCCTGATAGTTTTTTGGTTTGTCATAAATTACTAACGTGTTTTGAAAACTCACTATCAATTGAATTTCCACATTGTATTGACATCATCTTGTATTTACTAACTGTGAAAAAACTAATTTGGATTAGAGAGACATGCACTGTAGCAGAACAGAAAATGTGTTCTATACTGTCAATGAGTAAACATATTTGCCATGCTAAGTCTTCTAGTTTGCATTTGGAAAATATAGTCTCCATTTCTATGGCAAATACCCCTATGTCTCCTACTTTCAGTCACTGTAGCTCAGTTGTGGCTCCCAGAATAGCCAGGCTATTCAGTCAGAGAGCATCTGTGGTGCAATGGATCACTTTTGTGTGGTCATTCTCACCAAGGTCTTATAACTCCCACCAAATGATTAGGTGGGTCCATGTTAATAAGGTATACGGAACCTAATGTGGGGATTGGTCAGTTTTGCCAGCATGCTAGGCTTAAAAAAGCCAATTCCAGAGGAGAAGGAGGATCCCACCACCACCAAGGAAGAAGAGCCAAGAGCGGAGCGTGTCTTTTGGACTTGGGATTCCTGCACTGAGTAGCTCCTAGAACCAGGAGTCTAAGAGACAGAGAGAGCTGTAACATAGAAGATGGTGAGAAACGGTGGCAGAGAAACAGTGGCAGGAGAGACCAGCAGGAGTCTGTGTGGTGGGCTTCCTGGCCTACAGAATGAGCAATCTGAGTGCCTTTGGGCAGGAGGCCTCCTGGCAGAGTAGAGTGCCCCTGGGCACTTGGAGGAGCTAGAGGTGAAGGCTTTAGGGCCAAGGCTTACTGGTGGAGTAGGGTGCCTCAGGGCACTTATCAACAGAGCTAAAAGAGCTTTGTAACACTTGCCTGAGCATGTCAGAGGCCAAGGACCACAGAGAGGTGTGTCTGTGAGCACAGCTGAAAAGAGGCTGTCCTGAAGGAAGAACTGTATCCTAAGCATTACTAAAACTAAATTGTAACCTGTTACTTCCTAATAAACCCCATTATTGTGAGTATTGTCTGTGAGTTCTGTTTAGCCATTGCAATGATTATCTACCCCAGCAGAGAAGTAGAGAGTGCCATGGGAGGGATGGTTGGTATCAGAATTGGTAACGATGACGGAGAGAAGAGGCAAGTCTGTTCTCATGGGAATCAGCCTTGGGCTGCTGATCTTGATTCTCCTTCCCTCTTGTGAAGTTATAGGAGGTCAGATGCTGTCCCCACACCATTTTTACAGCATCTGAGTAAGTTTTTTTTTTTTTTAATTCTAACTCAAAATATAATACAGTTAAAAATAACAAGACTTCTGTACAAGACATGTTCATAGCAGCATTATTCATAATATCAAAAAGTGGAAACAACTCAAATGTCCATAACTGATAAATGAATAAAAATGTGAAATATCTATATAATGGAATATTATTCAGTCTAAGAAGGAAAGGAGTTCTAATACATCTGCTACATCAATAAACCTTGAAAACATTATGCTAAGTTAAAGAAGCCAGGCACAAAAGGTCACATAGGGTATGATTCCATTTATATGAAAAGTGCAGAATAGGCATAGACACAGAAAGTAGATTAGTGGTTGCCAGGGACTAGAGGGAGTGAGGAATGGGGAGTGACTGCTCATAGGTACAGGGTTTCTTTTGGGGGTGATGATAAAAATGTCTTTGAATTAGGTAATGGTGATTGTTGCACAACTCTATGAATATATTAAAAACCACTGGATTGTACAATTTAAAAGGGTCAATTTTATAGTACGTGAATTATATCTCAATAAGGTTGTTATTAAAAAACAATGGAGTTTGAAATACTCAGATTAATCCAGATACTCAGTGACTCAAGTCCTGTGGTGGAAAGGGGATCTGGGGGCGAGAGAACCTGCCAATACCTAGACAACTATAACTATTGTAATACTTCCATCTCAAAGATGAAGATGAGGAAGATACCCTATGGGATCCCAGAGACAGATTTACCAAGAAGCAAGTCGGGCTTATATTTTAGGATCTGTATTAGCCCAGCCCAGTGGGGCAGTTTTACTCCATCCTATAGGGTCACTATTGAGGCAGGCAGCCTCAGAGACCAACCATTCTAACAGACACCTGCTCTGGCTTATCCTCCTACACTGAGCAGAATAAGCTGCACTTTCTTCTGAAAATGTCCTTGACAAGATAACCACAGAACAGGCCATAGATGGCCTCACCCCACTCTAGGTGGAGACTTAACATCCACATGAAAGACAATCAACCTCTTCCTCCATCCTGGAGAATCAAACCCTTGTCTAAAGAAAATGCTTAGTCATCCCCAACCCCTGAGTGCCTGTGTGGAGGTCAATTCTGAATATTCATGATGAATTTGCACTTGCGTGTCTGCTCTCTGTAAAACCCCACCTCCTCAAGCTGCCTGGGAGCAGTCTTGGAGGCAGCAGCCCCAATTGCTCCTTTCCTTATACAATGAAATAAGGTGTCTTTCTTATCTCCCACCTCGGCACCTTGTTTATTGGTTGTAACAAGCCATCCTGAGCAATACCTAGGGTTTCCACCTAGCAACACTATAAGTCAGAATTGACTAGAGGGCAACAGGTTTGGGCTTATTAGCACAGAGTGGGAGAAAGTTGTGACTGGCTGCTCCCATAAAGATTACAGCCTTGGAAATCCTATGGTGCAGTTCTACTCTGTCCTGTAGGGTTGCTATGGGTCGGAATTGACTTGACGGCAACAGGTTTGGTTTTGTTTTTTTTAAAAATTACCTCATTGGAGCCCCAGTGGTGCAGTGGTTAAGCACTGGGCTGCTAACCTAAAGGTTGGCAGTTCGAAAGCCCTGGCAGTCTGCTTCCATAAAGATTAAAAAAAAAAAAAAAATCTATTACCATTGAGTTGATTCTGACTCATAGCGACCCTATAGAACAGAGTAGAACTGCCCCATAGGGTTTCCAAGGAGCAGCTGCTAGATTCCAACTGCTGACTTTTGGTTAGCAGCCATAGCTCTTAACCACTGTACCACCAGGACTCCATTTTACAGCCTTGGAAACCCTGTGGGGCAGTTCTACTCTGTCCTATGGGGCTGCTATGTGTTGGAATTGGCTCGATGGCAATGGGAAGAATTAACCTGGGCCTTTTCGAAAGAAGGCTCTGGTAGGAATTCAGAAATTTGTATTTGTCATTTCATTTTCTGAAAGGGGGGGCCCCTGATGGTGTAGTGGTTAAGAGCTTAGCTGCTAATCAAAGGGTCAGCCTTTCAAATCCACCAGCCACTCCTTGGAAACCCTATGGGGAAGTTCTACTCTGCCTTATAGGGTCGCTATGAGTCAGAACCTACTAGAAGAGAGCTAAGAACAATGACAACAAAATCATAAAAGTTTCAGGCTCTACAAAACCTGCATCTGTATCTACCATGCTTACAAAATAATGTGAGGTGGATAAAGAACAAACAAAGCTCACAGGATTCCAGAATATTACCAAATTTTCTCTTGGTGGGCTACATCCCCTGAGTATCACAGTGAGGGGCCACATTACTCTGCTCTGTTTCCCTTTGGTGGTGAGAAGGATCAGATTATTTTATCCTTTTAGGGGTCCCAGCAAACAAGAGTCCATGTGCACCCTCTTTTTCTTACAAACAAACACCTGAGTCTTTTGGCTGATGAATTTGACACACTTCAGAAGGATCACAGCCGTAAAGGCAACGATAAAAATAATAGGTTGCATTATTGTTGTTAGTTGCCAATGAGTCATCTCTGACTTGTGGTGATCCCCAAGTACAACATAATGAAATATTGCCTAGTCCTGTGCCATCTTCACAATCGTTGGCATGTTTGAGTTCACTGTTGTAGTCATTGTGTAGTGTCTTCCAACCAAGGGGGCTCATGTTCCATCACTCTGTCAGACAATATTCTGTTGTGATCTATTTTATTTGGATCAACAATCAATGCCCATGGAAGAAGCAGTCAAGAAATCAAGAAGATTTGATGCCGTTGAATTATGGTGTTGGCGAAGAATATTGAATATACCATGAACTGTCAGAAGAACGAACAAATCTTGAAAGAAGTACAGCCAGAATACTCCTTAGAAGCGAGGATGGTGAGACTTTGTCTCATATAATTTGGACATATTTTCAGGAGGGCTAGTCTCTGGAGAAGGACATCATGCTTGGTAAAGGAGAGGGTCAGAGAAAAAGAGGAAGACCATCAACAAGATGGATTAACACAGTGGCTGCAACAATGGGCTCAAACATAGCAACTATTATGAGGATGGTGCAGGCCTGGGCTGTGTTTCGTTCTGTTGTAAATAGGGTGGCTATAAGTTAGAATCAAGTCAGTGGCACCTAACAACAACAATGACTAAGATACTTTGGTGTTGAGGATTCAGGGTGAGAAACACAGATATTATTGCTTTCATTAAGGAGCACACACAGTAGTAGTGAACATAGCTCTCAATCAAAGAAATAAATTAAAAGTTTCAAGTTTGAAAGGGCAATAGTCCATGATTGAGCTTCCTTCAGTTTTTGACTCTTGAACAGATGTACAGTAATGAGTATGCATTTACTAGTTTCTACTCTTTTTAATGGAGGAAAACAATTCTAGGGAAAATAAAATGTAAATAAATAAAATATAAATTAAAGTTGTTAAGTAAAGCTTCTTAAAATGATTGGCTCAGCGAGAATATACTCACTTGCCTTTCGACTTTCTCCTTCTTTCTGTTCTGAAGGTGTATAAATTAAATGGCTCTCTAGTAGTTTTCTGAAAGTACAAAAACAATATTGACATGTTAAAGATGAGAAACTATAAGCCAGAAAGACCCTGGATCTCTGATAACATGTTGAAATATCCATACCAGCGGCAACTGTGTAGTGCAGAGCTACTTTATGTGAGAGAAAAATAAACTCCATCTTGTTAAAGACATTATTATTTGAGTTTTCTGTAACATGAAGCTAAACCATTCTTTAACAGATACAGCAGATGCAGACAACGTTCACTAAAAATACAAATTCCTGGGACACTTCATTAGAAGTTATTGAGTAAATTGGGATAGAGTCTAATAATCCAGATCTTCAGGTGTTCCAGATGATGCTGAGATGATTCTGATACAGGTGATGTTGATGATTCAAGGTCTGGTGTTTGAGAACCATAGCCTTTACACGGTCTTTCTCCTGCCCTCCCCCACCTTTTCACAAGCATGCACATAAATATAAATGCCCTATTTTTCTCCACAAAAACATTTTCAGTAGTATCAAAACTGTGTCAAGAAAACTACATTCAGCATTTATTTATCTAACTAGAAGCAAGAATAAATGAATGGAAAACTGCTATATATTTGGTAATAGAATTACCCACATTCAAAAAAATATTTCAGATTCTGGTAATAGAGAAAATACGTCTCTCACTTGGATGGGGGAACATTATGACTTTCTTGTAAGTTCCCGTTTTACTAATGGAGAAACTGAGGTTTGGAAGTCATACAATTAATAAGTGGCATAATCAGATTCAGATCTTTGTCTCTATTGCTCCAGACTTCAGGTTCTTTCCACAACACAACATTTCCACTTTCAGCTGTAAAATGAAAGGTTTCATTGAAAGAGTCCTAAGATCCCTTCTAATTCCAATGCTGTACGAATTCTAATACTATTTCCTATAGAGGAATGTGAGAATCATATTATGCATCTCAAAGAACCATCTAGGACTTGAGGTGCTGCATATAAAATATTGATTAGTCCCTCTTCATCCTCAGCAAGTCTCCAGCGCTTACTTTTTTTGCTGAGAAAATTAGAATTTGAAGGATCTTTTGGGCTCATCAATCCAAATACTTCACTTCTGGTTATGATGTGTCTATGGTTGTATGTTCAGCATTGGCAGAACTGAACCTAGCATTTTAGCTTTTCACCCCAAATCTAGTGCTCTTTGCCATAGCCCAAGGTGCTTCCAAAAAAAATCACAGATTTGAGTGGGCATCCCTTTTCATGTTGCCAGTTGTTGGTAGACTCTCCTTTGGGTGAAGATGTAACCACCAACTCTACCCACTGTTAGGGCATCTAAGTAAGTGGCAGCTCTGGCAGGTTTGTGTAAGAGCTGCAGGTGCCTGGTAAACACTGTGTATCTATCGCGCAGAAGTAAGCAGCAGTGTCTGCAGCTTGGGAAGTGGTGATGAACAGGAAACTCCTTTTGCTGTTGATATCTAGTGTGGCTCTTAGTCTTCCAGCAGATGTCTCCTTCTCATTTGAACGTATTAAAATTAGTAGGACAAAGCCTCTACCTGAATCTTGTCTATACCACTGTAAGCTGTCTATACTAGTTTTATAACTGCAGCTCTTGGTGGCATTTTCACCTTCCTGGATAGGCAGAGTCTCAGGATTCTGTTCTACTTGGCTGTTCACCCCTAGGCAGAAACACAAGGCAGAGACCAGAAGTTAGTCTTTGCATTTTCACTCTCTAGTGTTTACATTTCCTTCCCTAATGTTCAAGTACATTTCCAAATTAATAGGAAGACTTTATCCTTCATCTTATGGACTCTGAACTTTGGTCTCCTTGTTCCCATCACCAAGAGACCCCAACTCACTGGCCAGTTGAAGCCATAGAATCACCAAAGACACTCCCAGGAGTTTCTCCATTCTTCCTCCTTATAGGGCTCACAAAAGACACAGCTCTGGGGTCTGAAATGGAGCCAAGAGTCTCAGTCAAAAGAGCCTCTTTCTAGTCCTTCTGCCCTCCCAGAGGGAGCCTCAGGTTTCTTACCCAGCCAATCAGAGACAAGCTCCATCTTTCCTTTGAATGCAAACACAGGCTGATTTCAAACCAAGGTGAGTCTTAGGAGAGAGAGGCACTGCCATCTTGTGGTGGCAACATCACTGGGTTAATTGCACATGTTCTGGAATGGTGAGACTTTGGAAATGATTCAGAAGAAATTATGAAGTTATATTTTCTGCCTTTAATGAACTCTTCTGTTGCTCCCTATCACGTGCTGGGAAAGACTCCAAGAGTTCCAGGTAATGCAAAGCCCCAGGATAAGAATGTTATCTGCTAATATTTATTTAATCCTTAACATATACCAAGCACTTTTCCAGGAATTTTTCTTTTCTTTTTTTCAAGTCGATTCCAACTCATGACAACGCATGTGTGTCAGAGAAGAACTGTGTTCCATAGGGTTTTCAATGGCTGATTTTTTGGAAGTAGATTGTCAGGTCTGTCTTCCAAGGCACTTCTAGGTGGACTTGAACCTAGAACATTTCAGTTTTCAGCAAGAGCATTAACCGTTTGCACCACCCAGCGACTTTACATGCATCATTTTATTTAACCAATCACAAAAATCAGAACCAATGAGATGCATGTATATATATAGAAAGAGCTTGACTTCAAGGGATTGGCTCCCATGTATGTAAGGGAGGGAGGAGGGCAGCTGACAAGTTCAAATTCCATAGGTCAGGTGGCACACTGGAGACTTCTGCAGGCATGACAAGAAGAGCGCAAAGTGGAGAGAGAGAATGAATTCTGCCAAAATATCTATTCATAGTCTGGAGGCAGACCACACCCTAAGGAACTCTCCTTTCAACTGATTGATTACATTACATTAGTTTACTTGATGGAAGGTAAATACATTACATTGAATTAGATTACATTATGGCATAGCAACTAGTCTTACTATTAGGCCATACCACTGGGAACAGGAGCCTAGCCAAGCTGACAACTAAAATTAACCATTACAAGATCTTTTAATATTCTGTGTGATTAAATGGGAAGTACACATAAAGCACATCTGAAGTATATTAAGTATGATGGTTGCCTTGAGGAAAAGCACTGGTATACTTGTTTGAGTTGCAAGCTGAAATACCTGCTTTTTCCTGGTACTCCATTTTTTACTTTAAAACATGACTGACAGAAAAGCAGACTTGGGTGTTTGGCAGAGATTTTCTTGAGAATAAAAGAAATATCTAACAAATAGAAACAGAACAGCAAAAAAAAAAAAAAAAAAAAAAAAAAAAAGAAAAGTCCACAGCCACTAGAAGAAAGGAAATAATAAAGATTAGAGCAGAAATAAATGAAATAGAAAATAGAAAAACAGTAGATAGAATCAACAAAACCAAAAGGTGGTTCTTTGAAAGGATCAACAAAATCAACAAACCACTGGCCAGACTGACAAAACAAAAACAGGAGAGGACCCAAATAACGCAAATAAGAAATGAAATGGGAGACATTACAACAGACCCAACTGAAATAAAAAGGATCATAAAAGAGTATTATGAAAAAGTATACTAAAACAAATTTGAGAACATAGAGGAAATGGATAAATTTCTAAAAACACACTACCTACCCAAACTACAACAAAGTGATGTTGAAAATCTGAACACACCCATACCAAGAGAAGAGATTGAAAAG
>NW_004444204.1:1347891-1350151 GCF_000243295.1 Trichechus manatus latirostris
TAATCCTACCCAAAGCAATTTACAAATACAATGCAATCCCAATCCAAATACCAACAACATTCTTTAAAGAGATGGAAAAACTAATCATTAACTTTACATGGAAAGGAAAGAAGCCCCAGATAAGTAAAACTCTATTGAAGAAGAAGAATAAAGTAGAAAGACTCACACTACCTGACCTCTGAAGCTACTATACAGCTGTGGTGTCTCAACAGCCTGGTACTGGTCTGGTACAACAGATACATTGACCAGTGGAACAGAAATGAGAACCCAGATGTAAACACATCTACCTAAGGTCACCTGATCTTCCACAAGGGCCTAAAGTCCATCAAACGGGGAAAAGACAATCTTTTTAACACATAGTGCTGGCAAAACTGGATGTCCATCTGCAAAAGAATGAAACAGGACCCATACCTCACACCATACACAAAAGTGAATTTAAAATGGATCAAAGGCCTAAATATAAAACCGAAAAGTATAAAGTTCATAGAAGAAAAAATAGGATTAATGCTAGAGGCGATAATACACAGCATTAACAGGTTACAGACCATAAATAACAACATACAAACCCCAGAAGATAAACTAGACTACTGGGATCTTCTAAAAATTAAACACTTATGCTCATCAAAAGACTTCACCAAAAAAGTGAAAAAAGAACCTAAAAATTTTTGGACATTACAAGTCAGACAAAGGTCTAATCTCTAAAATCCACAAGAAAATCCAACACCTTTGCAAAAAAAGACAAATAATCCAATTAAAAAATGGGCAAAGGAAATGAATAGATGCTTCACCAAAGAAGACATTCCAGCAGACAACAGACACGTGAGGAAATGCTAGCGATCACTAGCCATTAGAGAAATGCAAATTAAAACCACAATGAGATACCTTCACACCCCGGCATTACTGGCACATATCAAAAAAACTGGAAATAACAAATGTTGGAGAGGCTGCGGGGATATCAGAACTTTTATGCACTGCTGATGGGAATGCAAAATGATACAACCATTTTGGAAAATGATATGGCACTTCCTTAGAAAGCTAGAAAAAAAAATACCATACAATCCAACAATCCCACTCCTAGGAATATATCCTAGAGAAATAAGAGCCGTCACACAAATAGACATATGCACACTCATGTTCATTGCAGCATTGTTCACTATAAGAAAAAGATGGAAACAACCTAGATGCCCATCAACAGATGAATGGATAAACAAACTATGGTACATACACACAATGGAGTACTATGCAACGATAAAGAACAACGATGAATCTGTGAAGCATCTCATAACATGGATGAAACTGGAGAACATCATGCTGAGTGAAATAAGTCAATCACAAAAGGATAAATATTGTATGAGACCTCTAATGTAAAAACTCATGTAAAAGTTTACACACAAAAAGAAACAATCTTTGTTGGTTATGAGGGATGGGAGGAGTGGTGAGGGGGAACTAAATACACAATAGATAAGTGTTAACTTTGGTGAAGGGTAAGACAGTACACAGTACTGGGGAAACCAGCACAACTTGTACAGGGAAAGGTCATGGGAGCTCCATAAACACATCCAAACTCCCTGAGGGACTGAATTGCTGGGCAGAGGGCTGTGGGGACCATGGTCTTGAGGAACATCTAGCTCAATTAGCATAACACAGTTTATAAAGACAATGTTCTACATTCTACTTTGGTGAGTAGCATCTGGGGTCTCAAAAGCCTGTTGGCAGCCTTCTGGGATACTCCAGTCGTCTCACCCCTTTGGGAGCAAGGGAGAATGAAGAGAACAGGATACAAGGAACAGATTAATCCAAAGGACTAGTTGACCACAGCTACCACGGCCTCCACCAGACAGAGTCAAGTACAGCTAGATGGTTCCTGGCTACCACCATTGACTGCTCTGACAGGGATCACAATACAGTGTCCTGGACAGAGCTGGAGAAGTAGGTAGAACGAAATTCTAACTCACAAGAAGAGACCAGAATTACTGGCCTGACAGACCAGAGAAGCCCCGCGTGTATGGTCCCTGGACATCCTTTTAGCTCAGAAGTGAAGTCACTCCCAAAGTTCACTGCTCAGCAGGGTATTGGACGGCCCCATAAAACAAAACGGGACTAATGAGGCACAGCAGTCCAGGCACAAGGACTGGAAGGCAAGAGAGGACAAGAAAGCTGGTGATAGGGAAACCAAGGTTGAGAAAGGACAGTGTTGACACCTCGTGGGGTTGTTAACCATTGTCGTAAGGCAATATGTATACTAACCGTTTAATGAGAA
>NW_004444204.1:1351060-1352996 GCF_000243295.1 Trichechus manatus latirostris
CTTCCCATCAAACCTTTTGAGTTGCTGTTGTCAATTTGATCTCACATAGATAATTCTTTTTTTTTTTTGTACCTTAGATGAAGGTTTACAGAATAGCTTCTCATTAAACAGTTATTACACATACTGCCTTATGACAATGGTTAACAACCCCATGTTAAAAAAGACAGGTGGGGAGGTGGAGTCAAGATAGCAGAGTAGTCAGACAGCTTCCTAGGTCCCTCTTACAACAAAGACCTGAAAAAAACAAGTGATTTGATTGTATGTGAATACCTAGGAGCCCTGAACAAGACAAAGTTGATGAATCGCATTGAGAGGCTGGGGGAGAGAGAGATGGTTCGGAAGCAGCAAGGAGTTGCCTGAACTGACCCAGTGGGAACCAAAGCCCTCCAGTCCTGATCTGCTCGGGTTGCACAGAGAGGTAGGCACACATCTCCGCTCGCTCACTTGGGAGGCAGTTTCCACATCGAGAGAGATCCGGCAGCAGAGATTCTGCTTGGACACTCCGAACCAGTGAAAAGCAGCACCCAAGTGGCTAAAGGTAAGTACATGCATGTGGCCTTTCGTGGGGATTTAAAAAAAAAAAAAAAATTTGGGAAATAACTCTCTCCCATTTACCTCCTCCCTCTCCACTCTGCACCGGTTCTGGCCAGCTTCAGAGATCTCTGAGTACCCTGGGCCAGAAGTAGATCCCATAAGGCGATCTGACACATTCTCCTGGCCTTGGAGAGGGAACAAATTAACAAACAGGGAAAAAATAAGCTTTCGGATCCCCTAAGCCAGGAAATTGGGGTTGGCACAGCTCCTTCACCTAGGCACAGGCATAAGGGGTCAGCAGACTTTGAGTGCCTTCCACCACTGTATAGACTTGTGTGGACCCATCGCAATAGCATAAGCCCTCACTACCACAGTACAGCAGGGTAAACACCTGAAGTCTAACTTTAACTATTTCAGCCGTGAAGTGGTAGATTTGTGATGCTTGACACTGCTCTGCACTTTAAGCAGGCGCCGTAGCTGTCCACCTCAGGGGCTTGAGGACTAGTGGCTCCACCCACGCCACCTAGCCATCTGCCACAGGTGTCCAAGAATAAGTGGTGCCTCCTAGTCCTTACAGCCAACAGAGTAGGGTACTCACAGTCTGGCTGAAAAACTCACCTACCTACTCACTCTAGGGAACTGGGACAAGCTTTCCTTTCAGACATTCAAGGGCAGCTGTCAGCCCCCTGCCTTGCTCAGTGCATGACCCTTTACTGCAGCCAGATACCTGTGCCTACACCAAACACCTATGCCTCACTAAGAATGTAGGTGAGCGCCTGCACGACGGACTTGGTGACTGACTGCCTGGACACCTGAGCTGAATCCATACAGGAAAATTTAATGAGCTCCTGGGCACACATACATACTTACAGACCTAACTACCTGGTGACAGGACCTTAGAGCTTCAAAGGCACCAATAATCAAACTAGCGCACACAAGCAGCCTGTTTGTGCATATCAAAACAAAACAAAACAAGAAGCGAGGACACACTAAACAAATATAAAATAAAATTATATAACTTAATGATAGCTTGGAGACAACAGTCAATATCAAATCACATAAAGAGGCGGTCTATGATGGCTTCAGCAAGCTCCCAAAATAAAGAATCAATAAATTCTCTGGAGGAAGAGAATTTCTTGGAATTACCAGAGGCAGAATACAAAAGATTAATATACAGAACTCTTCTAGAAATTAGAAGGGAAATTTTACAAATGTAGAGACATCCAAAGAACATAAAGACAAAGTAGTAGAGGAACTTAAAAAAGTTATTCAAGAGCATAATGACAAATTTAATAGGCTGCAAGAATCCATTGAGAGACAGCAATCAGAAATCCAGAAGATTAACAATAAAATTTCAGAATTAGACGACTCAATAGAAAGTCATAGGAGCAGAATTGAGGCA
>NW_004444204.1:1354297-1358843 GCF_000243295.1 Trichechus manatus latirostris
CACCTTAGACTTAAAAACACAAACAAGCTAAAACTCAAAGGATGGAAAAAAATATATCAAGCAAACAACACTCAAATAAGAGCAGGAGTGGCAATATTAATCTCTGACAAAACAGACTTTAAAGTAAAATCCACCACAAAAGATAAGGAAGGACACTATATAATGATTAAAGGGTCAATACTATAATAAATATTTACACACCCAATGATGGGGCTCCAAAATACATAAAACAAACTCTAACAGCTTTGAAAAGAGAGATAGACAACTCCACGATAGTAATAGGAGATTTCAACACGCCACTTTTGGTGAAGGACAGAACATCCAGAAAGAAGCTCAGCAAAGACAAGGAAGAGCTAAATGTTACAATCAACCAACTTGATCTCATAGACATATACCAAACATTGCACCCAATAGCAGCCAAGTATACTTTCTTTTCCAACGCACATGGAACATTCTCCAGAATAGACCACATATTAGGCCATAAAGCAAGGCTTAACATAATCTAAAACATCGAAATATTACAAGCAACTTTTCTGACCATAAAGTCATAAAAGTAGGAATCAACAACACAAAAAGCAAGGAAAAAAAATCAAACACATGGAAAGTGAACAACACCTTGCTCAAAAACTACTTACTGGGTTAGAGAAGAAATTAAGGATGGAATAAAAAAAATCATAGAATCAACGGGAATGAAAACACATCCTACCAGAACCTTTGGGACACAACAAAAGCAGTGCTCAGAGATCATCTTATAGCAATAAATGCATACTTCCAAAAAGAAGAAAGGCCATAATCAAAACATTACTGGAACAAGTAGAAAGAGAGCAGCAAAAGGAGCCCTCAGGGGCCAGAAGGAAGGAGATAATAAGAATTAGAGCAGAATTAAGTGAAATAGAGAATAGGAAAAAGAATTAGAGCAGAATCAAGTGAAATAGAGAATAGGAAAACAATTGAAAGAGTTAACAAGACCAAAAGCTGGTTCTTTGAAAAGAACAACAAAATTGATAAACCATTGGCCAAACTGACAAAAGAAAAAACGGAGAGGTAGAAGATAAAACTTATAAGAAATGAGATGGGTGATATCACAACAGACCCAACTGAAATTAAAAGAATCATAACAGATTACTATGAAAAATTGTACTCTAACAAATTTGAAAACCTAGAGGAAATGAACAAATTTCTAAAAAATCACTACCTATCTAAACTAACACAAACAGAGGTAAAACAACTAAATAAACCCATAACAAAAGAAGAGATTGAAAAGGTAATTAAAAAACTCCCAACAAAAAAAAGCCCTGGACCAGATGGCTTCACTGGAGAATTCTACCAAACTTTCAGAGAAGAGTTAATACTACTTCTACTAAAGGTATCAGAGCATAGAAAACGATGGAATACTCCCAAACTCATTCTATGAAGCCAGCATAACCCTGATACTAAAAGCAGGTAAAGACACCATGAAAAAACAAAATTACAGACTAACATCTGGCATGAACATGGATGCAAAAATCCTCAACAAAATTCCACCCAACAGAATTCAGCAACATATCAAAAAAGTAATTCACCATGATCAAGTGGGATTTAACTAAGTAGGCAGGGATGGTTCAACATTAGAAAAACGATGAATGTAATCCATCACATAAATAAAACAAAAGGCAAGAACCATACGATCTTATCAATCTATGCAGAAAAGGCATTTGACAAAGTCCAACACCCATTCATGATAAAAAATAACTCTCAACAAAACAGGAATAGAAGGGAAATTCCTCTATATAATTAAGGACATTTATACAAAGCCAACAGCCAACATCATCCTAGATGGAGAGACTTTGAAAGCATTCCCCTTGAGAACGGGAACCAGACAAGGATGCTCTCTAACACCACTCTTATTCAACATTGTGCTGGAGATCCTAGACAGAGCAATTAGGCTAGAAAAAGAAATAAAGGGCATTCAAATTTGTAGGGAAGAAGTCAAAGTATCTCTATTAACAGATGTTATGATTTTATACACAGAAAACCCCAAAGAATCTACAAGAAAACTACTGGAACTAATAGAAGATTTCAGCAAAGTTTCAGGGTAAAAAATAAACACAAAAATCAGTTGGATTCCTTTACGCCAACAAAGAGAAACTCAGTGAGCAAATCACCAAATCAGTACCATTTACAATAGCCCCCAAGAAGTTAAAATACTTAGGAATAAATCTAACCAGAGAAGTAAAAGATCTGTACAATGAAAACTACAAGACGCTACTGCAAGAAACAAGAAGAGACTTGCATAAGTGGAAAAACATACCTTGCTCATGGATAGAAAGACTTAACATAGTGAAAATGTCAACTGTATCCAAAGCAACCTACAGATACAGTGCAATCCCGATCCAGATTCCACTGGCATTTTTTAATGAGATGGTGGAACAAATCACCAACTTCATATGGAAAGGGAAGAGGCCCCAGGTGAGTAAAGCATTACTCAAGCAGAAGAACAAAGTAGGAGGCCTCACACTACCTGATTTTAGAACCTATTATAGTGCCATGGTAGTCAAAACTGCAACAGATACATAGACCAATGGAACAGAATTGAGAATCCAGACATCAATTCATCCACCTCTGAGCAGCTGATATTTGACAAAGGCCAAAGCCCATTAACTGGGGGAAAAGAAAGTCTCTTTAACAAATGGTGCTGGCATAACTGGATATCCATTTGTAAAAAACTGAAATAAGACCCATAGCTCTCACCACACACAAAAACTAATTCAAAATGGATCAAAGTCTTAAATATAAAATAAAAAATGATAAAGATCATGGAAAAAAAATAGGGACAATGCTAGGAGCCCCAATACATGGCATAAACACAATATGAACCATAAGTAACAATGCACAAGCACCAGAAGAGAGACTAGATAAATGGGAGCTCCTAAAAATCAAACACTTATGCTCATCAAAAGAGTTCGCTATAAGAGTCAAAAGACAACCTACAGACTGAGAAATAATTTTTGGCTAGGACAAATCCGATCAGCGTCTAATCTCTAAAATCTACAAGATACTGCAAAACTTCAGCAACAAAAAGACAAATAACCCAGTTAAAAATGGGCAAAGGATATGAACAGGCACTTTGCCAAAGAATGTATTTACGCGGCTAACAGACACATGAAGAAATGCTGACGATCATTAGCCATTAGAGAAATGCAGATGAAAGCTACAATGAGATATCATCTCACCCCAACAAGGCTAGCACTAATCCAAAAAACACAAAATAAGAAATACTGTAAAGGTTGTGGAGAGACTGGAACACTTATACACTGTTGGTGGGAATGTAAAATGGTACAACCACTTTGGAAATCAATTTGGTGCTTCCTTAAAAAGCTAGAAATAGAAGTACTATACCATCCAGCTATCCTGCTCCTTGGTATATATCCTAAAGAAATAAAAGCCATCACACGAATAGATATATGCCCACCCATGTTCATTGCATCACTGTTCACAATAGCAAAAAGATGGAAACAACCTAGATGCCCATCAAAGGAAGAATGGATAAACAAATCATGGTATATCCACCCAATGGAATACTACACAACTTTAAAGAACAACGATGAAGGTGTAAAACATCTTATAACAGGTAGGAAGCTGGAACTCATTATGCTGAGTGAATTTAGTCAGTCACAGAAGGACAAATACTGTATAAGACCACTATTATAAGAACTCAAGAAATGTTTAAACACCAAAGAAAACATTCTTTGATGTTTATGAGGGTGGGGAGGGAGAGTGAGAGTTATTTACTAACTAGATAGTAGATAAGAATTATCTTAGGTGAAGGGAAGGACAGCACACACTACAGGGGAAGTCAGAAAAACAGGACTAAACCAAAGCTGAGAAGTTTCCTGAATACAATCAAACACTTTGAGAGACAGAGTAGCAAGGGTAGGGGTCTGGGGACCATGCTTTCAGGGGACATCTAGGTCAATTGGCATAACAAAGCTTGTTAAGAAAATGTTCTACATCCTACTTTGGTGAGTGGCATCTGGGGTCTTAAAAGCTTGCAAGTGGCCATCTAAGACACATCAATTGGTCCCAACCACCTGGAGTGGAGGATAACGAAGAGCACCAGAGACAGGGAAAGTATTGGCCCAGGAGAAAGGAAGGGCCACATAAACCAGAGACTTCATCATCCTGAGACCAGAAGAACTAGATGGTGTCTGGCTACCACCAATGACCGCCCTGAAAGTGAACACAACAGAGAGTCCCTGATGGAGCAGGAGATAGGTGGGGCGCAGAACTCAAATTCTAGTAAGAAGACCAGACTTAATGGTCTGACTGAAACTGGAGGAACCCCAGAATGCATTGCCCCTGGATTCTCAGCCCAGAACTAAAACAATTTCCAAAGCCAACTATTCAGACAGGGATTGCACTGGACTGTGGGACATAATGTGATACTCCTGAGGAGTGTGCCTCTTAGCTCAAGTAGATACAAGAGACTAAACAGGCAGCTTCTGTCCGGAGGTGAGATGGGAAGGCAGAGAGGGTTAGGAGTTGGTTGAATGGACATGGGGAATCA
>NW_004444204.1:1359054-1392799 GCF_000243295.1 Trichechus manatus latirostris
AAATTATTTATTTTGACTTTATTATAGATTCACAAGAAGTTGCTAAAATAGTTCATAGAGCCCTATGTACTCTTCCCATAGCCTCCCCAATGATAACATCATATGTAACTATAGGACAATATCAAAACCAGGATATTAACATTGATACAATAAGTTAACCAGAGTGCAGCCCTTATTCAGTTTTTACCATCCGTTTTTTACATGCATTTCTCTGTGTGTGTGTGTACAATTTTCCCTGTGTGTGTGTGCATTTTATCTCATGCATAGATTCCTGTAACCACCACCACAGTCAAGATACAGATCTGTTCCGTCATCATAAAGGAATTCCCTCATGCTGAACCTTTATAGTCACAACCCTCCCCCATCTCTGTTCCCTGGCAACCAACAATCTGCTCTCCATCTCTATCGTTTTGTTGTTTTGAGAATATTATATAAATGGAATCATACCATATGTATGGGATTGACTGTTTTACCAAAATAAATATATCGTACAGTGACTATGAAGAGAATGGGAATGCACCTCCAGTGATCACGAGATGCTTAAAATATAAGAAACCACTTAAGCTGGAAATTTAACAATGAGTAGGTGTCTTAATTAACTAGTACTGCTGTAACAGTAATACCACAGGTGGATGGCTTTAACAAACAGAAATGTATTCTCTCACAGTTTAGGAAGCTAGAAGTTTAGGATTGGTGGATACAATGTGGCAGAATGCCCTTGAGACCCATCCAGCTTTTTGCATATATCAATAGTTTGCTTCTTTTTATTGCTGAGTAGTGTTCCATGGTATGAATTTATCAGTTTATACCATTCACTCATTAAAGAACATCTGGGTTGTTTCCAGATTTTACAATTATGAATAAAGTTGTAATAAACATTTGTGTACAGGATTTTATGTGAATATAAGTTCCATTTCTCTGTGATGCACTGTGATAGGTGCCAGGACAAAAATAAATGCAGTGGTTATAAAGGAGATGGAAATGTAGCTCCAGAGGTCATGAGATGCTTAAAATATAAGAAGCCACTTGAGCTGGAAGTTAAACAATGAGTAGATATGGCAACAAACCCCACAAAAATACCTAAGAGTGTAATTGCTTGGTTGTCTAGGCACATGTTTAGTTTTATAATAAACTGCCAAACTATTTTCCAGAGTGATTACACTATTTTACATTTCCACCAACAATGTATGAGATAAGTAGTTTGTCCAAATCTTTACCAATATTTTGTATCATCACTATTTTGTATTTTAGTTGTTCTAATATGTTTATAGTGATAGTTTTTGTTGTTTTAATTTACATTTTCCTAATAAACGATGATGTCTAACATCTTTTCATTTACTTATTTTCCTTCCATATTTCTTCTTTGGTGAAATGTTTTTTCTTTTTCTAATTGGATTGATTGTTTCTTTTGTCATTGAGTTATCAGTTTCTTTTATACATTCTGGATATAAGGTCTTTGTCAGATATGTGGTTTGCAAATGTTTTCTGTCTGTTAGGTTGCCTTTTCATCCTCTAGACAGGGTCTTTCATAGTGTAAAAGTTTTTTATTTGATGAAGTCCAGTTTATCTTTTTTGTTTTTTCTTTATGAATCGTGCTTTGGTGTTATGTCCAGGAATTCTTTGCCTAGCTTTAGGTCTCGAAGATTTTCTCCTACATTTTCTATTAAAAGTTTTATATATTTGTAGTGTCTCAAAAGGGATAAGTTAAAGAAGCGTATTTACAGGGTTTTTAATCTTTTCTAAAATAGTTTAAGGTGGGTCACTCAAGGTAGAGAACCAGTTTGGATTGGGCAAAATTTACGACATAAGAGTTTAGGATTGGTGGACCCAATGTGGCAAATGTCTTAAGATGAGTTTTAATGAGAAAACTAAGCAAGTCATTTGTCCAGTTAAACACACTGCCATCCTGATTAGGCAGCTATTTGTCCAGATGAACATACTGTTTGTTTAGATAAATTGACTTACCACAATTTCCTGATGAAACCAGTAAAGTCACATTGCCAGAGGTGGTCACAAGTGCTCACAGGAAAGGATTATTGCTTTTTACATTTATCCTTCATGGGTTTACTTAACATGCCTTTACTGAGTACATATTGTGTGCTCCATACTGTGTTAGAAGCTTAGGTTAGAACCAGAGAGAACATGTGATCCTGCTCTGGAGTAGATAGTCTGTAGGAAAAGAAACAAGATAAAGGTTTAATGCCCTGTAATAGATGCCAGGATGAAAATAAACATATTGTACGGTGGTTATAAAGAGAATGGGAATGTACTTCCAGAGGTCATGAGATGCTTAAAATGTAAGAAACCACTTAAGCTGGAAATTTAACGGTAAGTTGGTGTCTTAGTTAACTAGAGTTGCTATAACAGTAATACCATAAGCAGATGGCTTTAACAAACAGAAATTTGTTCTCTCACAGTTTCAGAGGCTTCAAGTCCAAATTCAGGATGCCAGCTCCAGGGGAAGGCTTTCTGTCTCTGTCGGCTCTGGGGAAAGGTCCTTGTCATCAATCTTCCCCTGGTCTAGGAGATTCTCAGCACAGGGACCCCGGGTTCAAAGGACGTGCTCACTACTGTCTCTTCTTTCTTGACAGTAGGAGATCCCTCTCCTCTGTGCTCAATTCTGTCTTTCATATCTCAAAAGAGATTGACAAAAGATGCAATCTAATTCTGTGGATTGAGTCCTACCTCATTAATATAACTGCCTCTAAACCTGCCTCATTAACATCATGAAGACCGATTAGACCCATTGCCATGGAGTCGATTCATAGCGACCTATATATGACAGAGTGAAACTGCCCCATAGAGTTTCTAAGGAGTGGCTGGTGGATTTGAACTGCCGACCTTTTGGTTAGCAGCCAAGCTCTTAACCACTGCACCACCAGGGTTAGTATTTACAACACATAGGATTATCAGATCACAAAATGGAGGGCAACCATACAATACTGGGAATTATGGTGTTTCCAAGTTGACACATATTTTTGGGGAACACAATTCAGCCCATAACAGTAGATATGGCAATGAACCCCACAAAAAATTCTTGCCTTCTCTGTTAAGTTTCTAGGGGTTCAATGGTGCAGAGAATATCAAGATATCCCCTCCAAAATAAAAGACAAGTTGCTGCACCTCACACCACATACCACAGAAAAAGAGGCATAACATTTGCCATTTCTTTTTGGATTTCAAAAGCAATCCATGCCACATGTGGGTGTGTGTGATGGTTAAGATTGTGTGTCAACTTGTCTGGGCCATGATTTTCAGTGTTTTAATGTAATCACTTTCATGATTGAATATACTGTGAGTAGCCAATCAGATGAAAGGGAGTCTCCTTGGGGGCGTGGCCTGCAGCTGAATATAAGCAGAAGTTCTGCTTTTTGCTCTGTCTGGATCCTGTGACTGCCTCCTGTCGTCTCATCTCCAGTTCTTGGGACTTGAGCTGTCAGCTTATGTGCTGAACTTGGGATTCATTGATCTGCATAGCCTGTGAGCGAAAGCCCTGCTCATTGACCTGCTTATCTTGGTCTTGCCAGTTTCTGCGGCTGCGTGACTTGGGAGAGGCCTCTACCCTGATCCATGGACTTGGGACGTTCTAGCCTCTACAATCGCATGAGCTGTTTCCTTGATATAAATCTCTCTCTCTATATATATTTATACACTTTACTGGTTTTGCTTCTCTAGAGAACCCAGCCTAAGACATTTTGTTACGGAGAGTGTTTCTAGAGGAACAAAATTGTAAGGATGAGATTTCTAAATTGGTTCTCAAGTCTGGTTAGTCTTAAAGAGGTTGATGACTCTGCTTCCAGCAGTAAAGAGGTCATTGCTAGTCCATGGAGCAAGGTGGTGATACAAATACGCAAAATATCACCACCAGTAGATCAAGCATTGGTGAAAGGCGAAGCTCAGGGTGATCATATGTGTGATATCTTTCTACAGCTTTGTCAGAACGAGAAATATAAGCAAGCTGGTTGGTTTGTCCTACTTTTGCTAGAGAAACTGGTGAAGGAAAGAGATGCATTCAGGGCTTCGGAGTCAAGGCTTAAGTGTGGTATACATGACCCCAAGGCTTCCACTTATGCTTTGAAAGAAAGCCTTATTTCTTGTAGTAACAGAGCTGAAATTGCTGAAAACCAAACCCAGAGTCTTATTGTAAAAGTGACTGAACTACAATGCCAGCTCAACTGCAAACCTCGAGAGGTGTCTGAAGTTAAGGTAAGGGCATCGATTGGGAAGAGATGGGATCCTGAGACTTGGGATGGGGACATATGGGCAGATAATCAGGAATCTGGGGACACTGAGTGTGTAAATTCCATTGAATCACTCCTGCCAGCAGAACCAGTCCCATCTGAAGAGACTACTGCGTGTTTGTCTTCTAAACCACCCTGCCCAGAAAAAACCATTAGCCCCTCCACTCCCATCTGAGGAGATTAGCCGTAGCCCAGCTGCCTCTAAAGAACACTTTGCCTGAGTCATTGCCTGGAGCATCGCCTGAGGCAGATGCTTTACAAGGTAATGCTGAATGTTCTCAAAACAATTCCACACTACCGATTCTGGCTCCTAGACCTATAACTAGGCTTAAATCCCAGCAAGCCCCAAAAGGTGAAGTACAAAGTGTGACCCAGAAGAAGGTACACTACACTCCAAAAGAACTACGTGAGTTTTCTAATAAGTACAAACAGAAACCTGGGGAATATATGTGGGAATGGCTATTAAGGGTGTGGGAGAATGGTGCAAGAAACATAAAGATGGATCAGTCTGAGTTTATGGATATGGGTCCACTGAGCACAGACTGTTCATTCAATGTTTCAGCTAGAGAAAATAGGAAAGAATCTAATAGTTTACTTGGTTCGGTTGCAGAAGCATGGATTATGAGGTGGCCGACACCAAATCAAGTTGAAGTACCAGACCTGCCTTGGTATACTGTAGAAGAAGGTATCCAAAGGCTTAGGGAAATTGGCATGCTAGAGTGGATTTATCAAGTTAGACCCACAGACCCATACATGGAGTGTCCAGAGGATACACCTTTTACCACAACTGTAAGGAACAAATTTGTGAAGGGAGCTCCAGTATACTTGAAGACTGTTGTGATTGCTATTTTAAGTAAGTCAGATTTGACAGTGGGAACTGCCCTAACTGAATTAAGACGCCTAACTACAATGGGGCTGATTGGACCCCATGGTAGTAGGGGCCAAATGGCTGCACTCAATCGACAAAGACAAGGTGGACGTGGTTACAGTAATGGACAGAGGAGTCAAAGCAGTAATCAGAATAGTCTGACTCGTACGGACTTATGGTGTTTGCTACTTAGTCATGGTGTCCCTAGGAGTGAAATAGATAAGAAATCTACTAAATATTTACTTGATCTATACAAACAGATGAATTCTAGGTCAGGTGAACAGCAGTTTAACTTGAATCACCAGAATAGAGAGTCACGGTCCCTCAATCAATTCCCAGATTTGAGAGAGTTTAAAGACCCACAACCCCTTGAATGAAGGGGAGGCTGGGTCCCCTTGAGGAAGGACTCCAATACACTGCCAAAAATTTTTACTGTTAATCTTTCTCCCTGCCTTCCCCAAAGTACGGCCTTTTATGAGAGTGACTGTTCATTGGGTAAAGGAAATAATCAGACTTTTCAGAGATTACTGGATACTGGCTCTGAGCTGACACTAATTCTAGGAGACCCCAAATGTCAGTGTGGCCCACCAGTCAGAGTGGGGGCATATGGAGTTAAAGTTATTAATGGAGTCTTGGCTCATGTCCAACTCACAGTAGGTCCAGTGGGTCCCCGATCCCATCCTATAGTGATTTCCCCAGTTCCAGAATACATAATTGGAATAGATATACTCAGCAACTGACAGAACCCCCACATTGGATCCATGATAAATAGATACGGGCTATTATGATATTAAAAGCCAAGTGGAAGCCATTAGAACTACCCCTCCCTAGGAAAATAGTAAACCAAAAGCAATACCACATTCCTGGAGGGATTGCAGAGATTACTGCCACCATCAAGAACTTGAAGGATGCAGGGGTGGTGATTCCCACCACATCCCCATTCAACTCGCCTATTTGGCCTGTGCAAAAAACAGATGGATCTTGGAGAATGACAGTAGATTATCAAAAACTTAACCAGGTGGTGACTCCAATTGCAGCTGCTGTTCCAGATGTAGTTTCACTGCTAGAGCAAATTAATACATCTCCTGGTACCTGGTATGCAGCTATTGATCTGGCTAATGCCTTTTTCTCCATACCTATTTCAAAGGACCACCAGAAGCAGTTTGCCTTCAGCTGGCAAGGCCAACAATACACCTTCACTTGCCTACGACAGGGCTACATTAACTCTCCAGCCCTATGTCATAATTTAGTCCGCAGGGACCTTGATCGCCTTTCCCTTCCACAAGGCATCACACTGGTCCATTACATTGATGACATTATCCTGACTGGACCTAATAAGGAAGAAGTGTCAATGACTCTGGACTTATTGGTAAAACATTTGTGTGCTAGAGGGTGGGAAATTAATCCCACAAAAATTCAGGCACCTTCCACTTCAGTGAAATTTCTAGGGGTCCAGTGGTGTGGGGCATGTCGAGACATTCCTTCTAAAGTGAAGGATAAGTTATTGCATCTTGCTGCTCCCACAACTAAAAAGGAGGCACAATGCCTAGTGGGCCTCTTTGGATTTTCAAGGCAACATATTCCTCATTTGGGTGTGCTACTCCAGCTTATTTATCAAGTGACTCGAAAAGCTGCTAGTTTTGAGTGGAGACCAGAACAAGAGAAGGCTCTGCAACAGGTTCAGGCTGCTGTAAAAGACGCTCTGCCACTTGGACCATATGATCCAGCTGATCCAATGGCACTTGAAGTGTCAGTAGCAGATAGAGATGCTGTTTAGAATCTTTGGCAGACCCCTATCGGTGAATCACAGCGCAGACCCTTAGGATTTTGGAGCAAAGCTCTGCCATCCTCTGCAGACAATGACTCTCCTTTTGAGAAACAACTTTTGGCTTGTTACTGGGCCTTAGTAGAGACTGACCGCTTCACCATGGGACACCAAGTCACCATGAGGCCTGAGCTGTCTATCATGATCTGGGTGTTGTCTGACCCACAGAACCATAAAGTTGGACATGCACAGCAGCACTCCATCATTAAATGGAAGTGGTATTTTCGAGATCGGGCCTGAGCAGGACCCGAAGGCACAAGTAACTTGCATGAGGAAGTGGCCCAAATGCCCATGGTCTCCACTCCTGTCACATTACCTTCCATCTCCCAGTCTGCACCTATGGCTTCATGGGGAGTTCCTTATGATCAGTTGACTGAGGAAGAGAAAATTCGTGCCTGGTTTACAGATGGTTCTGCACGATATGCAGGCGACACTCGAAAGTGGACTGTGGCAGCGCTAAAGCCCCTTTCTGGGAACTCCCTGGAGGATAGTGGTGAAGGCAAATCCTCTCAATGGGCAGAACTTTGAGCAGTGTACATGGTTGTTCACTTTGCTTGGAAGGAGAAATGGACAGATGTGCGATTATATACTGATTCATGGGCTGTGGCCAATGGTTTGGCTGGATGGTCAGGGAATTGGAAGGAACATGATTGGAAAATTGGAGACAAGGATTTATGGGGAAGAGGTATGTGGATAGACCTCTCTGAGTGGACCAAAGAAGTGAAAATGTTTGTGTCTCATGTGAATGCTTACCAAAGGGTGACCTCAGCAGAGGACGGTTTTAACAATCAAGAAGATAGGATCACATGTTCTGTGGAAACCAGTCATCCTCTTTCCCCAGCTACTCCCAGCTACTCCCGTCATTGCTCAATGGGCTCATGAACAAAGTGGCCAGGGTGGCAGGGATGGAGGTTATGCATGGGCACAGCAGCATGGACTTCCACTCACCAAGGCTGACTTGGCTACAGCCTCTGCTGAGTGCCTAATCTGCCAGCAGCAGAGACCAACACTTAGTCCCTGAGGTGATCAGCCAGAAACCTGGTGGCAAGTTGATTGCATTGGACCACTTCCATCATGGAAAGGGCAGCATTTTGTCCTTACTGGAATAGACACTTACTCTGGATATGGATTTGCCTTCCCTGCATGCAATGCTTCTGCCAAAACTACCATCCGTGGACTTACAGAATGCCTTATCCACTGTCATGGTATCCCACACAGCATTGCCTCAGATCAAGGGACTCACTTCACAGCAAATGAAGTACAGAAGTGGGCCCATGCTCATGAAATTCACTGGTATTACCATGTTCCCCAACATTCTGAAGTAGCTGCCTTGATAGAACAATGGAATGGGCTTCTAAAGACACAATTATTGCACCAGCTGGGTGGCAATACCTTGCAGGGTTGGGGCAATGTTCTCCAGGAGGCTGTATATGCTTTAAACCAGCGTCAAATATATGGTGCTGTTTCTCCCATAGCCAGGATTCATGGGTCCAGGAATCAAGGCATGGAAATGGGAGTGACACCACTCACTATTACCCCTAGTGACCCACTCGCAAGGTTTTTGCTTCCTGTCCCCTTGACGTTATGCTCTGCAGGCTTAGAGGTCTTAGTTCCAAATGGAGGAATGTTCCCACCTGGAGACAAATCACTGATTCCATTGAACTGGAAGTTAAGAATGCCACCTGGCCACTTTGGGATCCTTATACCTCTGGATAAACAGACAAAGAAGGGAGTTATCATACTGGCTGGTGTGATTGATCCTGATTACCAAGAGGAAATCAGATTGATATTACATAATGGAGGTAAAGAAGAGTATGTCTGGAATCCAGGAGATTCCTTAGGGCATCTCTTAGTACTACCATGCCCTGTGATTAAAGTCAATGGAAAACTACAGCAACCTAATTCTGACATGACTACTAATGACCCAGACCATTCAGGAATGAAGATTTGGGTCACTCAACCAGGCAAAGAACCATGACCGGTCGAGGTGCTTGCTGAGGGCGAAGAGAATACAGAATGGGTGGTGGAAAAAAGTACTCCTAAATACCAGTTATGGCCACGTGATCAGTTGCAGAAACTGGGACTGTAATTGTTTTGAGTATTTGTGCATCAAATATTTTTTTCCTTCACTTATAAAATATAAGCTGTAAACGGGGCTAGTGCATTTTCAATTGTATGCGTGTTAGTTATATCATGTTAGGCGCAAGTTTGACTTTCTAATTGTCTTTATTCAGAGATTATATATGATTTAAGGAGATGTGTACATGTGCCAAGTTGACAAGGGGTGGACTGTGATGGTTAAGATTGTGTGTCAACTTGTCTGGGCCATGATTTTCAGTGTTTTAATGTAATCACTTTCATGATTGAATATACTGTGAGTAGCCAGTCAGAAGAAAGGGAGTCTCTTTGGGGGTGTGGCCTGCATCTGAATATAAGCAGACGTTCTGGCTTTTTGCTCTGTCTGGATCCTGTGGCTGTCTCCTGTCGCCTCATCTCCAGTTCTTGGGATTTGAGCTTTCTGCTTATATGCCGAACTTGGGATTCGTCGATCTGCACAGCCTGTGAGTGGGAGCCCTGCTCTCCAACCTGCTGATCTTCGGCTTGCCAGTTTCTGTGGCTGCGTGACTTGGGAGAGGCCTCTACCCTCATCCACGGACTTGGAATGTTCTAACCTCTACAATCGCGTGAGCTGTTTCCTTGATATAAATCTCTCTCTATATATATATTTATACACTTTACTGGTTTTGCTTCTCTAGAGAACCCAGCCTAAGACAGTGTGCTACTTCGCCCTGTTGAAAAAGTCAGCTGTAAAGTTACCAGTTTTGTGTGCGGACTAGAGAAAGAGGAGGCTCTGTAACAAGTTCAGGCTTCAGTGAAGTCTGCTTTACCATTGGGTCTTATGATTCATAACATCCAAATTGATACTGGAAGTTTCCATGGTAAATAGAGATGCTGTGTGGAGATTCTGGGAAACACCAATAGGAGAATCACAGTGTAGTTCTCTAGTATTTTGGAGAAAATACATGTCTTTTTACTTTAAATAGCTATTCTGCTTTTGAAAAACAGCTTCTGGCTTACTGATTGACCTTGGTGAGCAATGAATGCCTAATTCAGGGAAAACAGGTGACCATGCAGTATGAACTTCCATTATGAACTGAGTGTTGTCCGATCTATTAAACCCTAAGGTTGGGGCATGCTCAATAGCAATCTGTCATCAAGTAGAAATGGTTTATAAGAGAATGAGCTCAGGAAGATCCAGAAGGTACAAGTAAGTTTCAACGTAAGTAACAAAGTAGGTGGATCTGATTCCTTTAACAACAATTTTGCTTGAATTGTCTTCTCTCCTTTAATCCATGGCTATGGCCTCCTAGGGAGTTTCTTACAAGTTTGCTGAGGAAGAAAAACCTCAAGCCTACTTTTCAAGTGAGTTATGATGGTTATTATGTTGCTACCACACAAAAGTAACACTGCTGCCACATTGACTGACAGTGGTGAAGGAAGTGTCCCCTCAGTGGACAAAATGTCAAGGGTACATTAGGGTTGCTCACCTTGGATGGAGTGAGAGATTGTCAGAAGTACTGATCTACATTGATTCATAGGCAATAGTTAATGGTTTGGATAGATGTTAAGAGACTTAGAAGAAACAGAATTGGAAGACTGGTGACAAGAAAATCTGGGGAAGAGGTATCTGAATGGACCTCTCAGAATAGCCACAGTTAAATATGTACTATGTGAATATACACCAAGGGAAAACCACTGCAGTGAGAACTCTTTGACATGGACAAAACATGGTACTCTATGGGGGTCAACATCTTTCCTTTGCCACCCCAGTGCTTAGTCAATGAGCCCATGAAAAAAAGTGGCCTTGGTGGGAGAGGTGGGAGAGATGGAAGTCATGTGTGGGCTCAAAAGTTTGGATTTTCCTTTATCAAGGCTTATCTAGCTAATGCTACTGCTGAGAGCCTTATCTGCCAACTACAGAGACTGACTCTGAGCCCCTAATATAATGTCATTTCCCAGAGGGATCAGTCAGACACATGGTGACCAACTGATTGCATTAGCCCTCTTTTATCTTGGAGATGGCTGAGATTTATGTACACTGGAATAGACACATATACTTGCATATGGATTTGCCTTCCTTGCTTCTAATCTTCTGCCAGAATCACCTTCGTAAACTCACAGAATTCCTAATCTACCATAAAGATATTCCCCATAACATTTTTCCTGATCAAGGTACTATTTTCACTACAAAGGATGTACAGCAGTGGTCACATGCCCATGGAATTATCTAGTCTTACCGCATACCCTATCACCCACAAATGGCTGGCCTACTGAAAGATGGAATGACTTATTGAAGACTCAGTTATGGTGCCAGTTGGAAGAAAACACCCTGAAAAGATGGAGGACTATCTTAGAAGATGCAGCAAATTCTTTATATCAGAGACCATTATACTGTATTTTCTCCGCCATAGCCAGAATGCATGGGTCTAAGAATCAAGATAATGGGCATGGAAGTGGATCCTCTTCCTATTGTAACCAGTAACCCACTAGCAAAATTTTGGCCTCCTGTCTTTGTAACTTTGAGCCGTGCTGGTTTGGAGGCCTTGTTCTCCAAAAGGACGAATGCTTCCACCTGGGGCATAACAGTGGTTTCACTGAATTGGAAGACGGGGTTGCCATGTGGACCTTTTTGGGCTTTTGCAAAATGTCACTGAACCTCCAGGTAGAAGAAGAGGTTATTCCACTGGCTGTAGTAATTGCTAACAATTGCCAAGCGGGGGTTAGGTTGCTACTACAAAACAGGTGTAGAGAAGGCTATGTCTGAAACCCCAGGACATTTCCATGCCCAATACATTGCGCAATAGTTAAGTGCTTGGCTGCTAACTGAAAGACTGGAGGTTCGAATCCACCAGCTGCTCCACCAGAGAAAAGACCTGGCAATCTGCTCCTGTAAAGATTACAACCTAGAAAACCTTATGGGACAGTTTTGCACTGTCATATAGGGTAACAATGAGTTGGAATTGACTTGATGACACCTAACAACAACAAAGGTAAACAATGGCCACAATAATAAAAAATGCAGGATTATTAAGGACTTAGACCCGTTGACCCCCACGTGTCTGTCAGTTTGTCGTACTATGGGGACATGCATGTTGCTGTGATGCTGGAAGCTATGCCACTGGTATTCAGATACCAAGAGGGTCACCCATGGCAGACAGGTTTCAGCTGAGCTTCCAGACTAAGACAGACTAGGAAGAAGGACCCGGAAGTCTACTTCTGAAAAGAATTAGCCAGTGAAAACCTTATGAATAGCAGCGTAACACTGTCTGATTTAGTGCTGGGAGATGAGCCCCCAGGATGGAAGGCACTCAAAAGATGACTGGGGAAGAGCTGCCTCCTCAAAGCAGAGTCAGCCTTTTTGATGTGGATGAAGTCAAGCTTTCAGGACCTTCATTTGCTGATGTGGCACAACACAAAATGAGAAGAAACAACTGCAAACATCCATGAATAATCAGAACGTGGAACGTACGAAGTATGAATCTAGGAAAATTTGAAAACGTCAAAAACGAAATGGAACACATACACATCTAGGCATTAGTGAGCTGAAATGGCCTGGTATTGGTCATTTTGAATTGGACAATCATATGGTCTACTATGCCGGGAATGACAACTTGAATAAGAATGGCGTTGCATTCATCGTCAAAGGGAACATTTCAAGATCTATTCTGAAGTACAACACTGTCAGTGAAAGGAGAATATCCATACGCCTACAAGAAAGACCAGTAAATAAGTCTATTATTCAAATTTACACACCAGCCACTAAGGCCACAGATGAAGAAATTGAAGATTTTTACCACCTAACTGCAGTCTGAAATTGATCGAACATGCAGTCAGGATGCATTGATAATTACCGGTGATTGGAATGCAAAAGTTGGAAGCAAAGAAGCATCGGTAGTTGGAAAATACGGCCTTGGTGACAGAAATGATGCTGGCGATCGCATGATAGAATTTTGCATGACCAACGACTTCTTCATTGCAAATACGTTTTGTCACCAGCATAAATGGAGACTATACATGTGGACCTCGCCAGACGGAATACACAGGAATCAAATCGAATACATCTGTGGAAAGAGGTGATAAAAAAGCTCAATATTATCAGTAGAACAAGGTCAGGGACCGACTGTGGAACAGACCATCAACTGCTCATATCCAAGTTCAAGTTGAAAATGAAGAAAATTAGAGCAGGTCCATGAGAGCCAGAGTATTACCTTGAGTATATCCAACCTGAATTTAGAGATGGTCTCAAGAATAGATTTAACGAGTTGGACACTAATGAACAAAGACCAGAGGAGTTGTGGAATGACATCAAGGACATCATACATGAAGAAAGCAAAAGGTCTTTAAAAATAAAGAAAAGACCAAAATGTATGCCAGAAGAGACTCTGAAACTTGCTCTTGAATGTCAGATAGGTAA
This sequence comes from Trichechus manatus latirostris, assembly GCF_000243295.1. Classification (NCBI taxonomy): domain Eukaryota; kingdom Metazoa; phylum Chordata; class Mammalia; order Sirenia; family Trichechidae; genus Trichechus; species Trichechus manatus. Next base: position 1,372,464 of record NW_004444204.1, read on the forward strand.
AGCAAAAGGAAGAAATGATGAAGTAAAAGAACTGAACTGAAGATTTGAAATGGCAGCTCGAAAAGACAAGGTAAAGTATTATAATGATATGTGCAAAGAGCTAGAGATAGAAAACCAAAAGAGAAGAACAGGCTCAGCACTTCTCAGGCTGAAAGAACTGAAGAAAAAATTCAAGCCTCGAGTTGTAATAGTGAAGGATTCTATGGGGAAAATATTAAACAATGCAGGAAGCATAAAAAGAAGATGGAAGGAATACACAGAATCATTATACCAAAAGAACTGGCCCATGTTCAACCATTGCAAGAGGCAGCATGTGGTTAGGCACCAATGCTATTGACGGAAGAAGTCCAAGTTGAACTGAAGGCGTTGGTGAAAAACAAGGCTCCAGGAATTGACGGAATATCAATGAGATGTTTCAACAAATGGATGCAGCTCTGGAAGCACCCACTCATCTATGCCAAGAAATGTGGAAGAGAGCTACCTGGTTAACTGACTGGAAGAGATCCATATTTATGCCTATTCCCAAGAAAGATGATCCAACTGAATGTGGAAATTATCGAACAATATCATTAATATCACACACAAGTAAAATTTTGCTGAAGATCATTCAAATGAGTCTGCAGCAGTATATCGACAGGGAACTGCCAGAAATTCAGGCTGGATTCAGAAGAGGATGTGGAACCAGGGATATCATTGCTAATGTCAGATGGATTCTGGCTGAAAGCATAGAATACCAGAAAGATGTTTTCCTGTGTTTTATTGACTATGCAAAGGCATTAGACTGTGTGGATCATAACAAATTATGGATAACATTGCAAAGAATGGGAATTCCAAAACACTTAATTGTGCTCATGAAGAACCTGAACACAGATCAAGAGGCAGTTGTTCAGACAGAACAAGGCGATACCGTGTGGTTTAAAGTCAGGAAAGGTGTGTGTCAGGGTTGTATCCTTTCACCATACATAGTCAATCTGTATGCTGAGCAAATAATCTGAGAAGCTGGACTACATGAAGAAGAACGGGGCATCAGGATTGGAGGAAGACTCATTAACAACCTGCAACATGCAGATGACACAACCTTGCTTGCTGAAAAGTGGAGAGGACTTGAAGCACTTAACTGATGATAATCAAAGACCACAGCCTTTAGTATGATTGCACCTCAACATAAAGAAAACAAAAATTCTCACAACTGGACCAATAAGCAACATCAAGATAAAGGAAGAAAAGATTGAAGTTGTCAAGGATTTCCTTTTACTTGGATCCACAATCAACACTCGTGGAAACAGTGGTCAAGAAATCAAAACACGCATTGCATTGGGCAAATCTGCTGCAAAAGACCTCTTCAAAGTATTGAAAAGCAAAGATGTTACCCTGAAGATTAAGGTGCGCCTGACTGACGCCATGATATTTTCAATCACATCATAGGCATGCAAAAGCTGAACAATGAATAAGGAAGACCAAAGAAGAACTGACATCTTTGAATTGCCGTGTTTGTGAAGAAAGTTAAATATACCATGAACTTCCAAAAGAATGAACAAATCTGTCTTGGAAGAAGTACAACCAGAATGCTCCTTAGAAGCAAGGATGGAGAGACTACATCTCTCATACTTTGGACATGTTATCAGGAGGGATAAGTCCCTGGAGAAGAACATCATGCTTGGTAAAGTAGAAGGTCAGCAAAAAAGAGGAAGACCCTCAACAAGATGGACTGACACAGTAGCTGCAACAATGGGCTCAAGCATAATAATCACTGAGGATGGTGCAGGACCGGGCAGTGTTTCCTTCGGTAGTACACAGGGTCTCTATGAGTCGGAACCAACTGGACGGCACCTAACAGCAACAACACAGACCCTTTGAGAATGAAGATTTGTATCACTTCACCAGGTAAAGAACACCAATCCACTGAGTTTATGGCTAAAGAAAGGAGAAATAGAAAATGGGTAACAAAAGAAAGAAGCTATAGATGTCAATTGCACCCTGTTAACCAATTATGTAATCAAAGAATGTGGTAACTTGCTGTATTTTCACTTTATTTGTTACATGTATGTGTTCCTTTGAATATGCTACCATTTTCTTCTTCTCTCTCCTTCTTAGCATAATTACTTCATATACAAATTGTTGGAAGTTAACTTTACATTTATTCTATAGGTAACAGAATATTCAGCGGGACTTCCTCTGAATTTGAGAAGTAATTAATTGAGAGATAGATGCAGTGACTGTTGGTAATGTCAGTTTCCTCATTTTGAGAAAAGGATGAGAACGTCTTCATTTGTTCAAAGGATAGCTGTAACATGTTAAGTGGAAACACAGAGTTGTTTTATTGTTGTTTGTGAGTTCAAATACATATAAACCAGTTACCATCGAGTAGATTCCAAGTCATGGCGAACCCATGTGTGTCAGAGTATAATTGTTTTCAATGGCTGATTTTTCAGAAGTAGATCACTGGGCCTTTCTTCCAAGGTGCCTCTTAATGGACTCAAATCTGCAATCAAATAGGAGTAGAAGGGTGCATATGGTAGGAGCCAGAGAGATGGATGTGCCAGTTATCAATTAATAGCCTCTCAACTCCAAATTCACCTGTCATTGACCTGCTTGTAATACTGGATCTGGACTCTGTAAACATTTCCAGCTGGCATGATGTGCAGCTTTGTCAGTAAAGGATGTTAGAAGGACTCTGCAGGAGGAAGAGACATTTCTTCCTGGTTCTGGTACATTTTCCTCACTTGTTCCTACAGTGCTTGGCCAGCATGTAGGACACCCACTGGCACTCACCTCCATCACGTTTCAGTGACAGCCCCATGAGTGGCTTCTGGGTAAGTTTCACAAGCATCCTAGCTAGCTTGCCAGCAAGTTCAGCAGCTTGCCAGCTTACCAGCCTGTGTCTTTGGCACTTCAGCAAACTTCTCCACCATCCAGCAGGCTATAGCCATATACTCCCCGGTGAGGTCTACATCATAGCCTCGGCAGAAGGGGGGTGCTTATTCTAAGTGTTCCCTTCTGGGCAACTGTGATTTAGTCCCAGAAATAAGAGCTTCTCCCTACATTTGTTATTCCTATATTCGTTAGAGTTCATTTTACACTTTTCTAGTTAATCCCCTGTTATGTAGCAATTCTTCATAGTAAACTTTCCTTGTTCTAATTGTGGTGTTTTTTTCTCCTGAGTGGTCCCTGACTGAGATAGTAGGAGTCCGTGAAGTGCATGAGGAGAGGAAAGGACATTGATGCAGAAAAACTAGCAATCACAAGTCGTGAAACACCATTGTTCTTTTAAGAAACTGTGCTAGGACATGTGATGATGAACAGACGTGGAGGTGGTATGGAGTGGAAGAAGAATTGAGGGAAGTGTAACTGCACCACCTAAATCTGAATAATCCTTCTGAGCCAAGAAAAGAGTGTTTTTTAGGCCATGCTGTGTAGTTTTTGGAGCCCTGGTGGTACAGTGGTTAAGAGGTTGGCTGCTAACCAAAAGGTCTGCAGTTTGAATCCACCAGCAGCTCCTTGGAAAGCCTATGGGGAAGTTCTACTCTGTTCTATAGGGTTGCTATCAGTCGGAAACGACTTGACAGCACGTAACAACAATAACATATAGTTTTTATTTCAAAAGGATTGTTTATCAGGTACTACTAGAGAGAGTAAATATACTGAGTGTTTTTTAAACATACTCTTAATTTAAGCAGAGTTGGTAATAAGAATTTTCTTCCACAAAATTTTCAGGTTAATAGATAGCTGACAACTGAAAATATTGTATCTAAGAGGTAAATTCAGTGTAGTCTATAGAGAAGGATTGCCCCACTGTGGACAAATAGACACCTTACAAAAAATAGTTTTTGTAACCCCTAGAGGGTTTGTGCTCTGCTTCCCATGCAAAACCAGTCACAGCACAGTAATACATGGCTGAGTCTTCCTCTTGGTTTCTTCAGATGGAAGGTCATCTTACCCTTGTCAAGGCAGCCATGAAACCTTTGATGCTCTCTTCTGAGATGTGTCCCAGAAGTAAGTGGAGTCCTTTCTTGGGATACTGGACATACCAGGAGAGAACAGGACTCCCAGAATATGAGTAGTTGCACTTTGTTTCCACTGGGGTCCCTTCAAACACAAAGATGTGGTCCTCAGGCTGAGTCACTGTATGGGATTTTGTTCCTCCTGTACCATCAATTCTGGATCAGGGAGAGCCTTAAAAACTGAGAAGAATATTTCCTTAAACTTATTCTAAATAAGAAGACCACAGAAAGATGGAATAAAATGAGACTTTACTCACGGAGCGTAAAGATCATCACAAGCACTGAGATAAGGGTAAGTTTCGTGTCTGAGCTATGGGGAAACAGGAGGCTGTTTTCTGGAGTTTTTTTCTGGAAACAACTCAGCCACATGGATACTATGACAGAGTGGTGGGTGAGTTTACGCAGCACGTAAAGCAAAAAGCTCTTCTTCAAAGGGCCTGGTTGCTTTCTGCTCCTGGTTCCTCTTTTTACAAAGTTCAATTTGTGTAGCACCTCCTAGGGGTCAAATCTGATACTGCAGGTAATTCCAGGTTTCATGTATACTTCAAATTCTCAAAAAGAGAAATGGGGAGGGATTTCCTCCACAGTTAATGAGACAAAGTGTTGTTGTTATTAGATGCCATCCAGTCGGTTCTGACTCAGAGTGACACTATTTACAGCAGAACAAAACACTATCAGGTCCTGCACCTTCTTCACAGTTATCGCTACGTTTTAGACCACTGTTGCAGCCACTAGGTCAATCCATTTCCTTGAGGGCCTTCTCTTTTTCTACAAGATTAAAAAGAAAAAAAATTAGGCCATAAACAAAGGAACAATCACTTGTCCTAGGAAGAGGGGGATCTAGAAAGATGGTAGCTTGAATATGTCTCTGATCCCCTGTCCTTAGCCAAGGAGCTTCTGTGGCCACCAGCCAGGCTATGCCCAGACTAAGTCAAGTGAAGTATCTTATTTTGGGGTCAGATATAAATCTTGGATCAAATAGCAGGGAGCTCCAGGATAAAGAGCAGAAAACTATGGATCATGAAGACAGCTTAGCCTAAAGAAATTAATGGACCTCTAAGAAGGAAAACACTAATTCTCTTAAGAATGTTTCTTCTCTGGCTGGCCCCCAAATAGCTGAGAAGAAAGTAAATAGGTAGACTGAGTCCCATTTGTCCTTAAATGAAGGAGAGTATAAGTAGATCAGGGAGCAAACAGATTTCCTTCTAGTTTTTCATTAGATACTGGCATCGCTGCTATTAGTACTCTGCTGACAGCTGCACTGCTGACCACAGACACAGAATTATCTAGGTTTTCCACACTTATGGGATTGCCTTCACTTAAAATGTCTCAGTAATCAGATATGTCAAGAGGAGAGTGAACAAAGGGAAAGAGGCCAGAGAGAAATAGGGGCCTCATCTGAATCAGATATGTCTTTAAAAATTACCAGGGTCAGTGACCCAATTTTCTTAACTAGAAATTTAGACATATAATTTGGAAAGTGATTGGGAATTCATTTATGAGAAAGCTCTCACAAAGAAAGAATATTTGATTGAATGCACTATTTATTTATTTAATTCTCTTAAAGAGGTAAATGAAATTAGGAGAATTCTGTAAACCTAAGACATGTAGTCATCATGAACACAGAAAATATCTCCAAGAAGACTTTGTTGATAGATAAAGAAATAGGACATGTGCATGATAGCCACCCAGGCCTCACTTCCATCTCCCCTTTTCTCTTTTCTAACCCCTCCTCTTACGCTGCAGGCCCATATGGCTGATTCAGCTCTGTGAACATGAGGTGTAGGCCACATTCTGAAATTCAGATAAATACGTCCTCTTTCTTTCCCCCCAATCTCCTTTCTTTTCTGTTTTCTCCTCTCTCTACATATGTTCCCTTTCTTTATTTTTTCTCATTTCTTTTTCTTATCTCCTGTCATGGATTGAATTGTTCCCCCCCACAAAATGTGCGTAACAACTAGGCTAGGTCATGATTCCCAGTATTGTATGATTGTGTGATCTGATGTGATTTCCTTATGTGTTGTAAACTCTATCACTATGATGAGATTATATGTGATCTCTGTATGTGTTGTAAATTCTGTCACTGTGATGATATTATACTGATGAGGTTGAGAAGATTAGATAGTGTCTTAATGCAATCTCTTTGAGATATAAAAGAGAGAAGCTAGGAGAGACACATGGGAACCTCACACCACCAAGAAAGCAGTGCTGGGAAGAGAGCATGTCCTTTGGACCTGAGGTTCCTGTGCAGAGATGCTACCAGACCAAGGGAAGACTGATGCATCACAAGGACCTTCCTTCAGAGCCTACAGAGAGAGAGAGCCTTCTCCTGGAGTTGATGCCCTGAGTATGGACTTGTAACTTACATAACTGTGAAAGAATAAACTTCTCTTTGTTAAAGCCATCCACTTGTGGTATTTCTGTTAGAGTAACACTAGATAACTGAGACATCTGCTTTTTCCTGTTTTTATAGTCTCAGAAGAGGTTTAAGAGAAGGTAACAATTAGAAACATTAGGGAATTTTTGAAGTCATTACAGAGGCTCATACTGTAGAATTTTAAGTCATAAAAATGGAAATAGGTAATACATATGTTTTCCTCTGGATCTTAGAGCTTCACCATGGCCGTAGAATATTCCTATTGTCAATACCACTTGAGGAATCATCTCCGTTACACCCATCACAGACACAGACCTTCCTCACCCCAACACAGGGATGAATATATGGAGATTCCTCCTGTGCTTATAGAGATATGACTGGTTCACAGTCTCTCCTAACTGCCTCTAACCCTCATTATAATTTTCACTACCAAAGATTTGACTATCAGGGACCTTGAAAAAATTCCTCATTGAAAGTAAAGCCTGGAGCATCCCATAGTGATCTAAAACCATCAGGCCAACGAGCTCATCAGCAGTCACCAAAGCCCAAGATCCCTCATTCCATTCTCTCCTAAGGAACCATCTGCCAATTGTCAGGAACAATAAACTGTTGGACTAGATGGAGAGTTTTCTTTTTCTTTAAAAATGAATTGATTTCTTCCCAAAAATGTAATTTTTTGGAGGTTAACCAAAAAAACCAAACCCATTGCAATCGAGTCGATTCCAACTCATAGTGACCCTATAGGACAGAGTAGAACTGCTCCATCAGGTTTCCAAAGAGTGCCTGGTGGACTTGAACTGCCAACCTTTCGGTTAGCAGCCAAAGTCTTAACCACTACACCACCAGGGTTTCCTTGGTTACTAACTAAAATATTTTGTAAATTGTATCTGTGTGATTGAATGTGGTTTCTCCAACCTAGTTCAAAATAAATTCACAACCATTTATTAAATGTCTACTATAAGCTAGATCTTGTTCTAAGTCCTAAAAAATTAAAAATGAATAAGACGTTGTTTCTACTTGCAAGATGTTTGCAGTCTAGTGGCAAAGATAAATGTGTGTAAGTGTTCATAAACCATAATAGAAGGAAAAAATAGCACCTTGAAATGTACAAGTTGAATCTAGAAAAAGGAGATATTTCTCATTACAGAGGACAGACAAAGATTTAAGAACATGATCATTTTGTCTTTTTCTTAGAAAAGAGAGAAAGGAAAGTAATCAAGAGATTAAGTAGAGATATTAACTGGAGAGTGAAATAGAGAACCTTCCTAGGCAAAAATAAAAGAGGAGAAAATGGACAGAGATGCAGGAGAAGGAAGTTGGGGAATATAATATAAAGGACATGGTATATGTTTTTTTATTAATTTTATAGTTAAAAGGGACATATGAATATAGTCTCTTAAAAATAAATGTAGTTTAAATTCTTCTTTAACTACAACTTCCAAATGCATAATAGTTTGCAATGAGAGTTACGTACTCAATTATATGTCTTAGAGACCTATTGATGCTAACGTATCTGCTTCATAATATTTCATAGTATAGATTTATCCATTTCTGTAGCCATTCTCTGAGTAATTGATGCTTTGTGTGTTTATTTTTCCCCTATTATTACATATAATGCCACAATAAATATGTTTTGAGCATGCCTCCTTAGCAGAGGTCAGAATGAAGTGAAGGGGTAAGTCATTTGGCTTCTATAAGGGGTAAAAGCACTCAAGGCAAAGGAATGAACAACTGCAAAGATCCCAAAGCAGGAAAGTGATTGAAATGTTAGAGCAACAGCAAGAAGTGCGGTGAGGCTAAAGCAGAGTGGGCAAGGGGCAAGACAGTAGTTAATGTCAGAGTTGGCAGGGAGCCAAATGGAGTAGAGCCATGTAGGATAAAGTAAAGAGCTTGGTTATCATCTGAGTGAGATGGGAAACCATTGGAGAGTTGTGAGCAGAGGGGCAATGTGATCTGAACTATGTTTTTAAAAGATGACTCATTGCTGTGTGGAGAACAGACTGAAAGAGGGTAAAGATGAATGAAGGGAAATCAGTTAGGGTTATTTCCATAAATCAGGCAAGAGATTAAAGTGGTTTGGATCAAGATGGTACAGTGGATGTCATGAGAAGTGAATCATTATGGATATATTTTGAAAGAATATCTAATAGAATTGTCTAATGGATCAAATGGCGCTATGAGAAAAAGTAAGAAGACAAGGAGTTCTTCAAGGTTATTGAACAGGGAAATTAGCAGAAATGGTCAATAGAGTTGCCTTTTACCTAAATGAGGGAAAGTGCACAAGGAGAAGGTATGATGTAGGGAGGGCTCAGTGGTTGAAAGTATGAAAATCAGAAGATTATTTTCAGATTGTATAAGATAGAGATTCCCAAATGGGGATGTCAAATGGATCACTTGACATACAAAACTGGAAATCAGAGGAACTGTCTGAGCTTCAGATACAAATTTAGGTATTCAGATGTATTTAAACTAAGAGACTGGACGATTTCAGCTGGAGGTAAAATACTGACAAGAGAATGAAAAGGTCCAAGGAAAAATTCCTGAAAGCATGACAACGTTTAGAGACCCAGGTGAGGAAGAACCAATAAAGGACACTAAGAAGGAGCAAATGATGATATAGGAGGAGAATAAAGTAAGAGTGGTGTCTCTAAACACAAGTAAAGAAAGTGTTTCAAGGAGGTGTTCTACAATGTCAAATGTTGCTGCTATGCCGAGTAAGATAAATTAAAAATATTGTGCTAATAAATTCATGTATATATAAATATTAAAAGGCTAAATTGTCCTATTAAAACATAGAGACTATCTGGATGATTCTAAAATCCATTTCTATGCTGCTTAAGAACCACAGCTAAAATGAAATGGCACAGAAAGCTGAAAAAGTAAGATTGAGCTTTTACCTCTGCGGCTGCCTGCAGGCACTCAGTCAGCACCGCTACAGCCACTGCCACCACCACATCCAATGAAATGTCCAAGAGGAAGTTCAGTTCAAGTGAAGGGTCAGTAAAGGAGGAACCCAAGAAAAGAAGAGTGAGAGTCTTGTCTCTGAAAGAATGTGAAGCAAAGAGTTGGTGGCACAGGTGTGTAAACTTTTTATCCTTTGAGGAGCAAAGAATAAAAAGCAAATCACAAATAACAAATTAAAGTCATAACCATGAGTATAAAATATCTTAAAAATGTTTGATTTTTGACACAATTGTTTCAAAGTAAATAAAAGTGTTCCCTAGTCTTGGATATCTCTATTAGAATTAATGCAGTCTCTGATATTGTGAGTTTGGTTGCGGAGGTCTAGATTTTCCTATGAACTTTGTTCAAGTGCTTTGAAAGACGGGAAACTTTCATTTAATGTATAACTTGATATTATATCATGAATTGGTATCACTTTAAAAAAAAAAAAAACCTAAGAGTTTTTCAGTTTTTTTCAGTAGTTATTATACTTGCTATCTTCTTTTTATGAATGAACTGACTCAAAATTTTAATTTGGAAACTCAGATCACTGGAATAAGATTACAACTGGGTAACTTTTAGATTTTTCAATATTTACGGTAAGAGTTATGTTCAATTGACTCATCCATTTTGTGTAATACTCAGAAGATAAGAAATGTAGATATTATGATGTCTAATTTATTTTAAAACATGTCAGTATTACAAAGTGGAATATTATGTATGTGCTAGAAGTTAAGCTTCAAATCTAGGTTGAGAATCTATGCTTCAGTAATTGAGAATCTATGCTGTACAGTCTTAGTTAACATTAAAACCAAATGCTTCCATTATCCATGTATTAACCAACATCTGACGCTGTGTTAATTATCATAATGAATGCCAGAAATGATTTTTTACAAAAATGCTGTTGCTTTTATCACTTCAGAATCCTGAAATGTTAGGATGTACTTTCTTCAGAGCATGGGGCATAGGCCTGGGTGTGGTAAGGTGGCATCTCTCCTTGAGAAATTCACCAGAAGACCTCCATCAAGTACAGTGTGGATCTGTATATGGCACGGCAGCGATGCTGAAACAAATACTCCCAGGTCTCAGCCCACTTTGCTGTTTTTGCCTTTACGGAACAGGACACCTAGTTAAAAACTCCCCAGGTTAAGTTATTGAGTTACAGAAAGTCCCAAAGTCTCATGAGGTTTCTGTTTAGCTCCCTCTGCAGTCCCAGCACTGTGTCACTCTTAGCACAGAAGGACTCAGCAGAGTTGCTCCAGTGGACTGAGGGTTTCCTTAGCTGAAAGGAGGTTTCACTCTTCCTAAGTTCAGCCTCAAAGTCTTTGATGCCTTTAACCATGGTGTTCCCCACTATGTAGTTTAGGAGGATTTGGAAGCCTCAGTTGGGATATTGCACATACCAGAAGAGATATGGCAGTATGAAAGATGAGTAGTTGCACCTCAGCTCCAGAGGGGCTCTTTCAGAGAAAGTGATATGTAGGTCCAGCTGGGTCACCAACTGGGCTCTGGTTCGTCCTGCAACATCAATGTTACATAAGCATAAACAAGACATCACTGAAATCTCTTCAGATTCCAACTAGAACATGGTCATTTCTGTGGAACCAGAAAAGGGAATGGAATGCTACTCACTCAGGGCAAAAATCACCTCAAGCACCAGGATGAGCAGCAGGAGCATGGCAGTGGCAGGCTTCTGAGCAGGCAGTCCAGTAGCTGAGGTCACTGAACACTGCTTGCTAGGAGGAGCAAGGAGGTTGGGCTTGACAAGTTCCTTGCTCTGGCAAGTTCCGACAACTGTCAGAAAGAGGCTTTCTCTTAATGAGTTTGAGCGTTTTCTCATCTCTTATTCTCGTCTTGTCATAGTTCTCTGTCTGCACAGACACTCAGTGAGGGTACTTCAGCCAGCTGCAGGGAGGAGGGGCTGAGGTGGTGATGCTGATCTGCCATAAAACAGATGTCTCATTTCTGCTACATTGCCCACTGGAGGCCAGAGGCAGGACCCAGGATCCAAGTGAGCTAACTGTGTTTCTTTCTAATTTCAAAAATATGTTATCAAACCTCCAACAGAACATACTTCTTTTTTGAATCTGTGATGGTGTCACGTTCTGTGACACTTGGTATTAATCCTAGATTCCATGAGAAATGAAAGTTTTGTAAAAATAGCGGAGTACTTTACTTCACTGAAAAATTGGTCACAAAAGATAACATTCTAGACTTTAGAATACTATTAAGACACTCTGTTTTGTTTTTTTTTTAAGCCATTCATCAGGCAGAGGAAATAAGATCAATTGCCTCAGGCTGAGCTGAGCTTCAGATGTCCTCATGGTGCTGGTTGTCAGCATCAGAGTGAGAGAAAGAAATGAGTCCCTTATTTGGTACTAAATGAATTAGACCAGAGATTCATACTTAAAAAAGCAGCCTGGAGAACATGTCATTTGTTAACTAATACATTAAAATTAATAAAGGCAAAAAAAATTCTTTCTCAAGCAGAAAGATTTCTTGGTTTCAAGTAAGCAAGTTTTATATTTTTTAAGGCTATCAGAAAATAATTTAGGCACTATGTAAGAAAAGAAAGTGAGAGTCCTGTTCCAGCTATCAATGGAATAGGATGGAATGTTGTCCCCAATTATAGGGACCACACATTAAAAATGACATTGACAGAAGAACAAGTATAGAGAAAACTGAGTAGAATGACGAATAAAAACCAAAACTAAATCCATTACAATCGAGTCAGTTACAACTCATAGCAACCCTATGGCATATAAATAAGTGATTCTGGAAAGAATTAAAGACAGAAAAAGTAAATAAACCCATATGAACTCTATAAAATTGGAAGGTGTGTGCAATTAGCAGACCAAAGCTGAGAGAAACTTCTAGGAGGTATAGAAGAGATGGAAACAAATTGACAGTGATACTCAACATATCTAAGCATGCAGCAGTCCCATGTGACAGAAGACAAGGCCTATAAAACAAGAAGAGTCTCTTCTATTTCTAACAGTAAAATGAAACTATGGAGAGAGAAGACTTCCCCAACTGTTATGGATTGAATTGTGTCTCCCTAAAAAAATATGTTGAAGCCTTAACCCGTATATCTGTGAGTGTGACCCAGTTTGGAAATAGGGTCTTTGAAGATGTTATTAGTTAGGTTAACATGAGGTCATATTAGAGTAGGATGGGTCCTAATCCTATATAATTGGTAACCTTATAAGGAAAGGAGAGATACACAGAGACAGGGAGACAAAGGATGCTAAGGGACACTTAAGCTGTGAGCCAACGAATGCCTGGAGCTATCAGAAGAGAGGAGAGAAGCATGAAACAGATTCTCCCTAAAACTTCAGAAGGAATTGACATGGCTAACACCCTGATGTTGTACTCCCAGCTTCCAAAACTGTGAGACAATAAATTTCTGTTCTTAGAAGCCACCCGATTTTTGTTATTTTATTGTGGTATTCCTTGGAAACCAATACACTACCCACCTCATTTTATCATGGAGACCAATGGAACCTTAAAAGAGATAACCAAAACAGGAGAGAAATCTCAAGTGAAATGTAAATCTGGCCAACAGCAATCCTTTTTACAAAATCACAACAGCACATTCTGCTCTCAGTATTCTGTTGACTTATACCAGCCTACAGTCAGTTCTCCCCTTGGGCTCCTGATTTATTTCTTGACCCTTAACTTTATATTTTCTCTCACATGTAAGACCAAACCATAGAGTCAGTTTGAAATGTTAAATGTTACCAGTGTGTACTTCTGATTCAAAAATTCAGACTGAGCATATGTGCTCTCCTCTTATCTCTACAAAATTCCGAGTGAAATAAAATTTAGAAGCCTAAAAGGGTAGACCTTAAGTCTGTAACAGTAAAAGTAATAAAGAGGTGGAAGATGTCAACAATTTCCATAATATGCAAAGTAGATGTGACCACAGTGATGGATGAAACAAGGAGGGGGAAGCACAATCCATACTAAACTATGAGAAGATTACAGTGAAAATAGGAGTGAAGTAAAGCTACTCTTTGGATCCCTGGAGAGGTCTGGGCTGAGAAAGAGAGTAGGTACAATGGTAGATGGCAGGGACAAAACACAGGAGGACAAGTTGAAGGTTAATACATGGAATAACTGTAGTATCCTCTTTCTGTACTCTCCACCCTGCCATTGTACCCATGTGTGAGAGACATAATAGACTAGCCTTTACCCCAGGCATTCACTCTTCTCTAAAGTTGGAACAAACCACCTAGGAATGTTAAAGTTTTTATCATGAGTAGTTAACAAAGTTAAGCTGTTTCCAAACTTAGGTGCAGGGGAAGAGTGACTTAAATACCCATTTTCTACTAGTTCAGTCTAATGAGAAGCTTGCCAATTAAAATGATATGTTCACATGCCCAGACTACTGGCCAAACACCCTATTCAGGAAGAACTCTTGAGGAAAACATGAGCACAATAGCGTAAGGAGTCCATTCCTGCTAACCAATCCCTCATTCTTGAATGTAAGCTGAGAACAAAGCACCATTAGTCATTTACACATGTCGATGGTACCTCTTTCCATCTGTATTTCCACATGTGGAAACCCAGAGTCATCAACCATGATCCATTAGAGTCATTTCTGCCTGGATATAAAGTGATGGGCAGAATGTCATGTAACCATTCTCAAAAGAAACTAAGAAAATATACTGGTTTCCTGGTCTTTTATTCTAAAAAAATCCTGAGTCTTATCTTAGAATAATAATTCCTTATATTTATTCAGATCTCTTCTTTTAACAAAATGCATTGGCCTATATTTTTTCAATTCTTCAAGGTTGGGAAGACTTGCTTTATAAACTCCATTAAACAGAGAAAGAAATTAAAACTTAAAATACAGACCAGAAGAACTGGATGGTGCCCCAACCATTCTGATCAGAGGCCACGATAGATGGATCCTGATAGAACGGGAGAAAAACACAGAACAGAACTCAAATTCTTAAAAAGTCCAGACTTACTGGACCAGTGAGACTAGAGGATTCCCTGAGACTATTGGCCTGAGATACTATTTAAACTTTGAACCGCAACTATCCCGAGGTCATCTTTTAGCAAAATAACAGATTGGCACACAAAATAAAGGATATTACCTGTGAGTACAGTCCTCCAGTAAAAAACCATCTATATGAGACCAAAAGGTCCGCAATCACTCTAAAGAAAAGATGAGAAGATAAGGGTGGGGGGCGGGCAGGGAATCTAGAGTACTGGAAACAGACCAACCAGAACACAATTAAGAGAATGTTGACACATTGTGAAAAATGTAACTAATGTCACTGAACAATTTGTGTAGAAATTGTCAAATGAGGACCTAATTAGCTGTGTAAACTTTCACCAAAAACATAATAAAATATTATTAACAAAAAAAAAAACCTTGTGAGTACAATAATTATGAAGTCTATCATTTGTTGGAGCCCTGGTGGCACAGTGGTTAAGAGCTCAGCTTCTGACCAAAAGGATGGCATCTCAAATCCACTGGCTGCTCCTTGGAAACCCTATGGAGCAGGTCTACTATATGCTATAGGGTTGCTATGAGTTGGAATCGACTCGGTATTAACAGGTTTGGTTTTTTTAATTCATTGTGCTATAAATGAAAGTTTACAGTTAAGGTTAGTTTCTTATACAAAAATTTGTACACACACTGTTGTGTGACTCTAGTTGCTCTCCCCATACTGTGACAGCACACTCTTCCTTTCCACCCCGAATTTCCCATGTCCATTTAACCAGCTCCTGTCCCTTTCTGCCTTCTCATCTTGCCTCCAGACAGGAGCTGCCCGTTTAGACTTATGTATCTACTTGAGCTAAGAAGCTCACTCTTCATGAGTATCATTTTATGTCTTATAGTCTAGTCTAATCTTTGTCTGAACAGATGGCTTCAGGAACAGTTTTAGTTTTGGACTAACAGAGAGTCTGGGGGCCATGTCTTCTGGGGTCCCTCTAGTCTCAGTCAGATCATTAAGTCTGGTCTTTTTACAGGTTTTGTTTTTTAAGAGTTATTATGTAATGAATGTTGACCGTATTCCAGGAGAGTTCCATATTATTAGTTGACACAGTCGATGCCCAGCCAAGATGCCCTTTTCCAGACCAGTGTGCCCAATCCCCAGCTGCTGTGAGTGCTGGCTACAATTCGATCATAGCTTCCCCCTTCCCTAGAAAATAGACCTCTGCCAATAAGAATCACTCTTCCCCAAGAAGTCATCCCAAAGAAAGACCACAGCCAATAACTACCTTATTCTTGGTCAGCTGTCTGGTCCACTTGCCTCAGGGTGGGATGAACCAACTCTGTGGTGCAATTCATGGCGTGGAGATCAGGGTGAACAGAGACTCTGGCTGAAACTCATCCCTGCTAAGCTTCCCCTCTTCTTCTTGACCTGCTTGCATCAATAAATTATAGGCACAGGAATCCTCAATTTAGGTTCTGCTTTTAAGGAACTCAATTTAAGACGACATGTTATCTCGCTGAATTCTGAAGCAAATCTACAAATTTATATAACACTTTAGCCTACCATCAAATTGTCCATTGGTAACATAATAGATATTCCAATTTACACCACAGCCCGGGTTCTTTCCAGAAAGCACACAATAAAAACTGTAAGTATAATCCTTGTATCCTGAGTCTGACACAATTTCTTGCTCATACTCTTTGACTTTTCAAATCTCCCATGATTCAGAAATATTTGGTCAGAGTCATCAGTCTGCGTATGGAAAACTTGAAGCAAAACATGATTGTGTTGTATCCTTTTCATTGATGACTTTGTGAGAGCAAAGCTGAACAGAAATCTCAATTCCCTATCTCCAAATGTTTCCCACCCTCTAGACAACATAAACAGTGTCATGACCAACAGATCATAAGTTCAGATTTACAATAAATGTTTTAATTTTTTTCTTGTAGCTCAGCTTACTATTTATGACAAGACCTCATTTACATCAGCCCACACAATGTTTTTATCCTGCATTTAGGCATACGTTGCAAGGCAATTGCAGAGTGCCAAGGAGTCAGGTCATCTTTCAGTTTATGATACTGTGGTGGTTTGTGTGTTGCGTGATGTTGGAAGCTATGCCACTGGTATTTCTATGCCAGCAGGGTCACCCATGGTGGACAGGTTTCAATGGAGCCTCCAGACTAAGACAGACTAAGAAGAAAGAACTGGCAATCTACTTCTAAAAAAAAAAAAAATTGACCAGTATAAACTTTATGAATAGCAGCAGAATATTAGAACATTGTCTAATATAGTACAGTAAGATGAGCCCCCTCAGTTTGGAAAGCCCTCAAAATACGAATGGCAAAGAGCTGCCTCCCCAAGGTAGAGTCAGTTTTAATAACGTGGATGGAGTCCATCATTCAGGACCTTCATTTGCTGAAGTGGCAAGACTCAAAATGAAAAGAAACAATTAAAAATATCCATTAATAATCAGAATGTGGAATATACAAAGTATGAACCTAGGAAAATTGAAAGTTGTAAAAAATGAAACTGAATGCATAAAGATCAATATCCTAGGCATTAGTGAGCTGAAATGGACTGTATTGGGCCTTTTGAATTGGACACTCATATTGCCTACTACAGCAGGAATGACAAACTGAAGAGGAATGGTGTCCCATTAATCATCAAAAAGAACATTTCAAGATCTATCCTGAAGTATAATGCTGTCAGTGATAGGATGATATCCATAGGCCTACAAAGAAGGCCAGTTATTATGACTGTTATTCAAATTTAAGCACCAACCATTATGATCAAAGATGAAGAAATTTACAATTTCTATCAACTTCTGCAGTCTGAAATTGATCAAATATTCAGTCAAGATGCATTGATAATTACTAATGATTGGAGTGCAGAAGTTGGAAAAAAGGAAGAAGAATCAGTGCTTGGAAAACACGGCCTCGGTGATAGAAATAAAGTTGGAGATCACATGATAGAATTTTGCAAGACCAACCACTTACTCATTACAAATACCTTTTTTTTCAATTACATAAACTGTGACTATACATTTGGACCTGACCTGATGGGATATACAGGAATCAAATTGACTACAACTGTGGAAAACACAATGGAAAAGTTCGATATCATCAGTTAGAACAAGGCTGGGGTCGACTGTGGAACAGAATATCAATTGCTCATATGCAAGTTCAGGTTGAAGCAGAAGAAAATTAAAACAAGTACATGACAGCCAAAGTATGATCTTAATCTGTCCCAGATGAATTTAGAGACCATGTCAAGAATAGATTTGAGCCATTGATCACTAAGGACCAAAGACCAAACAAGCTGTGGGATGACATCAAGGACATCAAACAGGAAAAAAGCAAAAGGTCATTAAAAAGACAGGAAAGGAAGACCAAACTGGATGTCAGAAGAGACTCTAAAACTTACTTCTGAACGTAGAGTAGCTAAAACAAACAGAAGGAATAATGAAGTAAAAGAGCTGAATAGAAGATTTTAACAGGTGGCTCAGGAAGACAAAGTAAATTGCTAATGAAATATGCAAAGGTCTGGAGTTAGAAACCCAAAAGGGAAGAACACGCTCAGCGTTTCTCAAGCTGAAAGAAGTGAATAAAAAGTTCAAGCCTTGAGTTGTAGTAATGAAGGATTCTGTGGGCAAAAAATTGAACAATTCAGGAAGTATCAAAAGAAGATGGAAGGAAAACAGAGTCACTGTACTAAAAAGAATTGGTCAATGTTCAACCATTTCAGGAGGTGGCACAAAGAATCGATGGTACTGAAGGAAGAAGTCCAAACTGCACCGATAACGTTGGTGAAAAACAAGGCTCCAGTAAATCATGAAATACTAGCTGAGATGTTTCAACAAATGAATGTAACGCTGGAGGCACTCTCTCATCTTTACAAGAACTTTGGAAGACAGCTACATGGCCAACTGACTGGAAGAGATCCATATTTGTGTCCATTCCAAAGAAAGGCGATCCAGTAGAATGCAGAAATCATGCAACAATATCACTAATAACACAGGCAAGTAAAATTTTGCTAAGATAATTAAAAAATGGTTGCACATGGCACTATAGTCAGAAGCACCATGCCATCCCTCCACAGCAAAGAT
The DNA here is from genome assembly GCF_000243295.1 of Trichechus manatus latirostris. NCBI lineage: Eukaryota > Metazoa > Chordata > Mammalia > Sirenia > Trichechidae > Trichechus > Trichechus manatus. Next base: position 1,390,845 of record NW_004444204.1, read on the forward strand.
CCAAAAAATTAAGTCAAACAGAGTCATACATTAATCCTGAAACCCTAAGCATCAAAAGAAGACATAACGAACTCAGCCAAGCATGGAATGGAATAAGAAACTGACCGAGAACAGAGAGCAAGGAGACATACATGCAGAGGTCCCCTGTCAGCTACCGCAGCACAGACCTGCCATCTTGGACTGCTTTTGGAGATCAGCAGATGGGATATGAGAAGGTAGCTTCATGGAGCTTCCAGCAGGAGTCAGAAGAACCGGTAACCAGCAACATATGCTTTCCCACCCCCCACCCTTCTTCACACCCACTTGGCCTCCTCTGCTTCCTGGAGCCACAGTCTCTTGGCTGGAAAGTACCAGCTTCACCCTAGTGTTGCTTGGATTCCACCCACCTGCACTGGCTGGTTCCTGGAATGTCATTCGTTGGCTGTTGGTGTTGCTTTTTTCCGCTTCTTTAGATTTCATCCTTACCTCTCACCACCTCCCCCTCCTTTGTCTCAAAAACCTGGCTCTGTGGGCCATCTTTGCTTCTTCCTGAAAGGCTGCGAAATACCGCTCAACTGTGAAACTGCTTCCTGGCCCATAATGCCATGCTGGTCAGACCCCCGGGGCTTTTTTTGTTTGTTTGCTTGCTCTGAATGGTTCTGTTTTGATTTGTTTGTTTGTTTTCTTTTTCTTCTCTCAGCTTGGGAGCCCCTTCTAGCTGGGCAGTATCAAGCGGCTTGGAAGCTACTGCCTTACTCTGTGCAGATGGACAGGGACATCCCTGGGGGCGTTTCTTTTTTCTTGCTTTGGTTTTGTTTTTTCCTTTGTTTTGTTTTCTTCTCTCTCTTATTCCCTTTTCGTCTTCTTCATTTCTAGTTTCTCGATTTATTCATTTTTTCTTTTACCTTTTTTATGTTTTTTATTTTTGGTTTTACCCATTTCTCAGTCTATCATCTTTTCACTCCAATAGCAAGCTCCCTTAGCACTCTTTTTTGTTTGTATGTTTATGGCTCCTATTCCTCTCTCCTCTTACTCATCTTTCCCATACCCATCTTAGCTCCACACATCACAATCTCCCCCCTCTTTCCTGCCTACCTGCACTGTGTGCTGAACATCAAATTCTGAAGCAGCACAGGCACAGCCTAATGAAACCTGTCCTACACTGATTCCCAGACCACACTGTCAGCCCTAGCACCTACCAAAAATAACCCATCACAACAACTCCCCTTCAGGTGACCTGTCCTGTTGTACCATACCTGAGTGACTGATCCTGCCCATTGGAGAAAGAGATGAAAAGTATCATTCCCACAGCCAAGCAAGCAATAAAGAATGCTCAGCCCACCTGTTCAGATGTAACCAAATAAAACAAAAAAACAGGATGAAACAAACAAATCTACAATCGATAAATGAGGAAAATAACCAATGAATGCCCTGAAGAGAGCAGACAATATCAAAACATTTACAAAAAAGGACAGGATGGTTCTAGTAGGTGACCAAAATAAGACACAAGATGACTTTCCAGTAGAAGAAAAGACACTAGAACTACCTGATATGGAATTCAAATCTCTAATATTCAGAATTATCTAAGACTTGAAGCAAAAAGCAGACAAAAATGAGGAAAAAATAGACAAATTCATGGAAAAAGCAGACAAATTCATAGAAAATACAGACAAAAATAGAAGAACTCAAGAAAATAATACAGGAAGAAAATGCTAAAATAAATTCACAACTGGAAATTATACAAAAGCAATAATTAGAAATCCAAAAGATAAACAACAAGATTTCAAAAATGGACAGTGTCATGGAAGGGCTGAGGAGCAGGTTTGAAAAGATGGAAGATAGGATCAGTAAAATTGAAGACAAACACTTGGATACAACTCTGTTTGAGGAAAAATCAGAAAAAAGAATGAAGAAAAATGAAGGAACCCTGAGAATTATGTGGGATACAATCAAAAGCAAAAATCTATGAGTGATCA
>NW_004444204.1:1397652-1398688 GCF_000243295.1 Trichechus manatus latirostris
GCAAATTAAAACCACAATGAGATACCATCTCACCCCGGCATTACTGGCACGAATCAAAAACACTGGAAATAACAAATGTTGGAGAGGCTGCGGGGAGAGCAGAACTCTTATGCACTGCTGGTGGGAATGCAAAACGATACAACCATTTTGGAAAATTATATGATGCTTCCTTAGAAAGCTAGAAATAGAAACAACATTCGATCCAGCAATCCCACTCCTAGGAATATATCCTAAAGAAATAAGAGCCATCACACTAATAGACATATGCACACCCATTTTCACTGCAACACTGTTCACAATAGCAAAAAGATGGAAGCAACCTAGATGCCCATCAACAGATGAATTGATAAAAAAGCTATGGTACATACACACAATGGAGTATTATGCAACGATAAAGAACAATGACGAATCTGCGAAGCATCTCATAACATGGATGAAACTGGAGGACATTATGCTGAGTGAAACAAGTTAGTCACAAGATGACAAATATTGTATGAGACCTCTACTGTAAAAATTCATGTAAAATTTTACTCACAAAAAGAAACAATCTTTGTTGGTTATGAGTTTTGGGAAGGTGGAGGAGGAACTAAATAGACGATAGTAAGTGTTAACTTTGGTAAAGGGTAAGACAATATACGATACTGCGGAAGCCAGCACAACTTGTGCAAGGAAAGGTCATGGAAGCTCCATAGACACATCCAAACTCCCTCAGGGACGGAAATGCTAGTCGGAGGGCTGTGGGGACCATGGTCTTGGGAAACGTCTAGCTCAATTGGCATAACACAGTTTATAAAGACAATGTTCTACATTCTACCTTGGTGAGTAGCGTGTGGGGTCTTTAAGGCCTGTGAGCAGCTGTCTAAGATATTCCACTGGTCTCACCCCTTCAGGAGCAAGGGAGAATGAAGAGAAAAGGATACAAGGAAAAGATTAGCCCAAAGGACTAATGGACCACAGCTACCATGGCTTCCACCAGACTGAGTCTAGTACAGCTAGATGGTGCCCGGCTACCACCACTGACTGCTCTGACCGGGAT
>NW_004444204.1:1399154-1411997 GCF_000243295.1 Trichechus manatus latirostris
AAAAAAAAGAATTATCTGTGTGAGATCAAATTGACAACAACAACTCAAAAGGTTTGATGGGAAGCCTCGGGGGCAGTGAGTTGAAGATAATGGTGATGGAATAATTTGGAAAAGGATAGTGAGAATAGCAACGCCACTGAAAGAATGTAATCCATGCCACTGAATTGTACATGTAGAAACTTTGAAATGGTGTTACTTTGGCTATGTATATTTTCACTGAAAAAAAAAGAAAAAGGTCCTCCAAGGTTGAGAAGGGAAAGTGTTGACATGTCTTGGGGTTGTTAACCAATGTCATAAAACAATATGTGTACTGACTGTTTAATAAGAAAATGTTTGTTCTGTAAACCTTCATCTAAAGTACAATAAAAAATATACGTATATAAAAAAATGGTTGCAGAGGTACATCGACAGGGAACTGCCAGAAATTCAAGCCAGATTCAGAAAAGATCATGGATCAAGAGATATCGCTGCTGACGTCAGATGGATCATGGCTGAAAGCAGAGAATACCAGAAACATGTTTCCTTGTGTTTTATTCATTATGCAAAGACATTCGACTGTGTGGATCATAACACAGTATGGATAACATTGCGAAGAAAGGGATTTCCAGAACACTTAATTGTGCTCATGTGGAACCTGTACATAGATCAAGAGGCAGCCATTCGAACAAACAAGAGGATAGTGCGTGGTTTAAAGACAGGAAATGTGTGCATCAGGGTTGTATCCTTTCACCATACTTATGCAGTCTGTAAGCTTAACAAATAATCCAAGAAGCTGGACTGTATAAAGAAGAACGGGGCATCAGGATTGGAGGAAGACTGATTGACAACCTGGGATATGCAGATGACATAACCTTGCTTGCTGCAAGTGAAGAGGACTTTAAGCACCCACTAATGAAGATCAAAGACTATAGCTTTCAGTATGTATTACACCTCAATATAAAGAAAACAAAAAAATCCTCACAACTGGACCAAAAAACAACATCATAATAAATGGAGAAAATATTGGAATTGTCAAGGATTTCATTTTACTTGGAACCACAATCAATGCCCATGGAAACAGCAGTCAGTAAATCAACAATTTATTGCATTGGTCGAATCTCTTTAAAGTGTTAAAAAGCAATGATGTCACTTTGAGGACTACGGTGAGCCAATCATTGATATTTTCAATTGCCTCATATGCCTGTGAAAGCTGGACAATGAACAATGAAGACCAAAAAAGAATTTATGCATTTGAATTATGGTGTTGGCGAAAATATTGAACATACCACGGAGGGCCAGAAGAACAAACAAATCTGTCTTGGAACCAGAATGCTCCTTAGTAGGGAGGATAGAAAGACTTAGTCTTAAGTACTTTGGACATGTTATCTGGAGACAGCAGTCCCTGGAGAAGGACATCATGCTTGGTAAAGTAGAGGGTCAGCAAAAAAGAGGAAGACCCTCAAAGAGATTGTTTAACACAGTGGCTGCAAAAATGGGCTCAAATATAGCAACAATTATGAAGATGTTGCAGGACCAGGCAGTATTTCATTCTGTTGTATATAGGGTCCCTATGAGTCAGAACTAACTTCACTGCACCTAACAACAACTAGGAGTCAGGGGAGATGAATAGTCACGATGATCTTTGGTGTTGGAGATGAATAGTCACAATGATCTTTGGTGTTCCCAACTCCCCACACTACCATTTGCTAAGATATCCTTAATATCATAGGGTTCAATAATTGATCCACACAGGACTTTACTCCCCATAACAAAGCCCCTTGGAGTCTGGGACTCTTTTAGATACTTACTCAGGGTTCTTCTAGGGCACCCTGAAATCATTCTGTGTCCCTATGCCCTTCTTGGGCTATGGAGCTTTCAGTAGATTAATGCTCCCCACCATCTCCATGCCACACTCAAGTACATAGGAATCAATCTACTCTCCCACAAGGCTCAAGCCAAGACCTTGAATTCTACTCAGCCTATACCCAGAAATGGCAACACAGAATCTCTGCAACTACGTATGTTTTTTTCTTTTTCTTTTTCTTTTCTCTCTCTCTCCCTGGTCTCACCCTCTTATTCTAGTCCTTCCATCTACCCATCAAATGTATCCTTATCTAATCCAGGAGAGAGGTTGCAGCTGAAGGAGGAGGTAAAGTGGGAAATCTATAACTCAAATAATGTATGACACAACCGTTTCAAAGTAGTTTGTTTATGACTCCTTTCTTCTCTTTTCATTTCTATTTTGCCATTGCCTTCCTAAAGAAATACATGTCAAATACCTTGAGTAACTACATGGGCAAGAGCAAGGTATACAAGGAACTGTGAGGAAATATCTCAGTTATCAGATTACAATATTTTCCTGTCATATATAAAGAGCATAATAAACCAATCCCATTGAGTAAAGTTGTGGTATAAAACTAGAGTGGAAAGAAGACTGGCAAATACTTCAAACATTTATTCAGACTAGTATATGATCTTTACTTTTCCTTCAGGATAAATTATTTTCAGAATAATGAAAATACTTCCCTCATCAGTCATACACTCCTTACTATTAATGTTAATTTCCACTTGCATCTAGAGAGCAAGCAGAATTTCTCTGCACTGCAGTCTGAGCTCTATATTAGGCATCCCCAGAGCCCTGACTGCAGGTTTGGGTACAGGCTGCAGGTGCCTGGGGAGCACTGTGTGCTCACTACACAGAGGTAGGTGGCTGAGTCACTGGGCTGGGAGTCTGTGATGAGCAAGGAGACATATTGGCTGCCTTTATTAAGCTGTGCTGTAAATCTTCCTTCCTTTTTGTCATCCTTGGAGTATATGGACATCAGTAACTCAGGGCCTTTCCCAGAATACTGTCTGTACCACATGAAGTACTGAGAAGCACGGTCCTCATATGTGCAGTTGAGAGAGGCTATGGTTCCCTCTGGAATACTCAGGGATTCAGGACTCTGCTCCACCTTCTTCTGTTGGCTTGGTGTCCCTGTGCAAAAAGACAATGGTCAGAGAAAGATTAGTTGGATGGTAGATGCTTACTGTCCAGAATTAAATTATCTTTTTCCCAGGCTTCCCACCTCCCCTGCCTCCAGGACCTTCAATTTAGTTAGAGGAGAAAAAAAAAAAAAAAAAATTGTAAACTGTCACTTAAAGTACAACAATAAAACAATAATAAAAAAAAAAAAAAAAAAAAAAAAAATTCATGTTTCTTCCCATAGGCCAAGAGGAGGAAATAAGTGCAAATATTCTACTTTATGTACTCCCATAGTCAGAGATGCCCAAAACTCACAGCTTAACTGAAGCCATAAGATCATTAATGAAACTCTTGAAGAATTCATCATTCTTTTCTCCCCCTGACTCACTGAGGATTCAAAATTTAAACCCTAAAAAAAATTAATCCAGCTCACACATTTCTAATTCTTCTGCTTTAGAAATTATAAAAAGAGTCTCTTCTATCAATTAGAAAAAGAGGCTCTTTTCACCAAGCCTGCTACATTTCCAAGCCCCTCCCTCTTCCCTCATATCTCCACCCGTGTGTGTGTGTGTGTGTGTGTGTGTGTGTGTGTGTGTGTGTGAGAGAGAGAGAGAGAGAGACAGAGAGAGAATACTTGAGAACTTTCCTTGGGAGTCTCTGAGGAAACACTGCCATCTTGTGACTCATGACAGGGAGCAAATAAAGAGTCAAAATGCAAACACATTATATGAGCTAGTGAAAGTGAAACTCTGACACTTTGGTTAAATTAAAAATTTGAAGAGTAAAGTCAAAGTGTGTGTGTGTGTGTGCATGTGTGTAGGTGAAGGAGATGTGTGTATATGTATGTATGTGTGTGTAGGTGGAGTAGATGTATGTGTGTGTCTATGGGTGAAGGAGATGTGTGTGTGTGTGTGTGTGTTTTACATCAAATGGCAACTCTTGTCTGAGCAAGAGCAGTTAATTCAAACAGCCATCCCTCTGCACTGGAGATCAGGCATAAAGTATTTGATTATAGGAATCTGCATGAGTTCTTGGGATTCAAGGAGCATTTCACATTGTATAACTCCTCTCTGTCAGAACAGACACAGCCTACTCCGCTCCCTCATCTCTCATGTTTTAAACGAATAAATCTCTTCTAACTCAGAAGATCCCTTTCAAAACAGAATAGACTAAATCTGACTGAACAAACATGGTTCCAGCTCACAGCAAAGCAAACAGTTTTTAACAAGGCCAGGGACTGGAGGAGCTGGGAATTCTTCATTCCATTTTATACCAATGACACATATTATTTAAACCTTCTGTTTTAGCAAGCAGCTTCAGTACTGCTGAGGGCTGGGGGAGATCCATGTTTCCCATTAGCCTGTGTTGACACCTGAGGACAAAGAGAATCCTTGGTACTGCTATACAGGGTGAGGTTCAGGCTCCCCACTAGGCTTCTGCTGATCCCACCTTAGCTGAGAGGGAGAGGGTGCCTTGTCACTCTCCCGAAGTGGCCTCCGAAGACACCATGGGGTAGTGTGGGGATAGTCTTGTTACTGCTCAGCTATGTGAAAGTTCTGATTCTCCAGGAGACCTCCTAACACCACTCCAGTGGGAAGGAGGTGGGCGCCTTGTTACTGTCCACTGCAGGTGGAGATCCAGGCTTCCCACACTGCATTGGAGGGTGGTGGGCTGTCACTACCCAGCAGAGATAAAAGTCCTAGCTCCCCACTCAACCTTCTCTGACACTACCCTGGTGGGGGTTTGGGGCACCTCTTTATCACCAGGAAAGAGTGGAAGTCTAGCGCATGTATATACATGTTTCTGTGTGCTGCATATATATTCATATATATAATAAAGCACATATAGGGGCCGTAGTTACAAAGCCGTCCTAGACATATCCAAACACCTCGAGGGACTGGTTTACCGGATTAAAGGGCTTGGGATAACTCAGTAAACTGGCATAACGTAGTTCAATAGAACAAACAAATCTGTCTTGGAAGAAGTAAAACCAGAATGCTTTTTAGAAGCTAAGATGATGAGAGTCGGTCTCACTTACTTTGGATTTGTTATCAGGAGGGACCAGTCCCTGGAGAAAGACATCCTACTTGGTCAAGCAGAGAGTCAGCGAAAAAGTGAAAGACCCTCAAAGGGATAGATTGACACAGTGGCTGCAACAATGGGCTCAAACACAGCAATGATTGTGAAGATGACACAGGAACGGGCAGTGTTTTGTTCTGTTGTACACAGGGTCTCTGTGAGTGGAACCAACTTGATGGCACCTAACAATAACAGTTCATAAAGATCATGTTCTATATCCTAGTTTGGTGAGTAGCGTCTGGGTCTTAAAAGCTTTTGAGCAGCCATCTAAGATACAGCTATTGGTCTCTATTCATCCAGAACAAAAGGGAATAAAGGAAATCAAAGACTCAAAGAAGAAACTTGTTCATGGGACTAATAGTCCACATGAACCGCAGCCTCATCTAGCCTGAGACCAGATCTATATGGTGCCCAGCTACCATTACCAACCTTTCTGATCAGGAACACACTAGAAAGTCCTGGATAGAATGGGAGAAAAGTGTAGAACAAAACTCAAAATCCTAAAAAGGCCAGACTTACTTGACTGACAGAGACTGCAGGAATCCCTGAGACTATCACCCTAAGATATCCTTTGAACTTGGAACTGAAGCCACTCCCAGAGGTCACCTTTCATCCAAATAATAGATTGGCTTATAAAACAAACAATGTTACCCTTGAGTGCTGTGCTCCCTTAAATAAAAGAAAGGTGATCCAACAGAATGCAGAAATTATTTAATAATATCTTAATATCACACTCAAGTAAAATTTTACTGAAGATAATTCAAAAATGTTTGCAGTGGTACATCAATAGGAAACTGAGAAATTCAAGCCAGATTGAGATGAGAATATGGAATGAGAGATATCATTGCTGATGTCAGATGGATCTTGACTGAAAGCAGAAAATATCAGAAAGATGTTTACCTGTGTTTTAGTGACTATGCAAAGACATTCGGCTGTGTGGATCATAGTAATTATGGATAATATTGCAAAGAATGGGAATTCCAGAATGCTTAATTGTGCTCTTGCAGAACCTGTACATAGATCAAGAGGCAGTCATTCTAATAGAACAAGGGGATACTGTGTCGTTTAAAATCAGGAAAGGTGTGCATCAGGGTTGAATTCTTTCACCATACTTATTCAATCTGTATGCTGAGCAAATAATCCAAGAAGCTGGACTACAGAAAGAAGAATATGGCGTCAGGATTGGAGGAAGACTCATTAACAACTTGCACTATGCAGATGACACAGCCTTACTTGCTGAAAGTGAATAGTAGTTGAAGTACTTACTGATGAAGATCGAAGACTACAGCCTTCAGTATGGATTATACCTCAACATAAAGAAAACAAAAATCTTCACAACTGGACTGATAATCAAACATTATGATAAACGGAGAAAAGATTGAAGTTGTCAAGGATTTCATTTTGCTTGGATCCACAAACAACATCCATGGAAGCAGCAGTCAAGAAATCAAATGGCATATTGCATTGGGCAAATATGCTGCAAAAGACCTCTTTAAAGTGTTCAAAAGAAAAGATGTCACTTTGAGGACTAAGGTGCTCCTGACCCAAGTCATGGTATTTTCAATCATCTCATATGTATGCAAAAGCTGAACAATGAATAAGGAAGACAGAATGATAACTGACACCTTTGAATTATAGTGTTGGCAAGGACTATTGAATATACCATGGACTTCCAAGACAAATCTGTCTTGAAAGAAGTATGCCCAGATTTCTCCTTAGAAGTGAGGATGGTGAGACTTCTTCTTCTATACTCTAGACATGTTATCAGGAGGAACCAATCCTTGGAGTAAGCCATCATGCTTGGTAAAGTAGAGGGTTAGCAAAAAAGAAGAAGACCCTCAATGAGATGGACTGACACAGTGGCTGCAACAAAGGGCTCAAGCATAACGAGGATTGTGAGGGTGGTGCAGGACTGGGCAGTGTTTTGTTCTTTTGTACACAGGGTCACTGTGAGTCGGAACCAACTTGGTAGCACCTAACAACAACAAAATGTTTATTAGCACCACTATAATGGAACTTATATTAACTCATGCATTATTTTTTAACTGTTTCTAAAACATTCTTTTAATGAAAATCTATTGCAAGTAAAATCATCATACCTGAAATTGTTATGGTGACATAAAACCCATTGCTTTTGAATCGATTCTGACTCGTAGTGACCCTATAGGACAGAGTAGACCTGCCTCATAGGGTTTCCAAGGAGCGCCTGGTGGATTTGAACTGCAAACTTTTTGGTTAGCAGCTGAACTCTTAACCACTATGCCACCAGGTTTCCATACTGATATAGTATATATGAGATAGTAATGTAAAATGAGTATCAATGAAATACTTTTATCTATATACTGCTATATTCCATTTTGTCAGATGACTCAATAATGTCCTTGATAGCATTTTTTCCTTCCAGTACTAGAGTCACAGACACTTGAATGGCTGCCTCTTGGGGTATGTACAGGTTCCTCATGAGCACAATTAAGTGTTCTGGAATTCACATTCTTTGCAATGTTATCCATAACTTGTTATGATACACACAGTTGAATGCCTTCCCATAGTCAATAAAACACAAGTAAACATCTTTCTGGTATTCTCTGCTTTTAACCATGATCCATCTGACATCAGCAATGATGTCCTTGGTTCCACGTCCTCTTCTGAATCCAGCCTGAATTTCTGGCAGTTCCCTATCCACATACTGCTGCAGCGGCTTTTGAATGATCTTTAGCGAAATTTTACTTGCGTGTGATAGTAATAGTATTGTTTGATAACTTCCACATTCTGCTGGATCACCTTTCTTTGGAATGTACCGAAAGATGGATCTCTTCCAGTTGGTTGCCCACGTAGTTGTCTTCCAAATTTCTTGGCATAGAAGAGTGAGCACCTCCAGTGCTGCATTTATTTGTTGAAACAACTCAATTGGTATTCAGTCAATTCCTGGAGCCTTGTTTTATGTCAATGCCTTCCATGCAGCTTGGGCTTATTCCTTCAATACCATTGGTTCTTGATCATATACTACCTCTTGAAATAGTTGAATGTCAACCAATTCTTTTTGATACAGTGAGTCTGTGTATTCTTTCCATCTTCTTTTGATGCTTCCTATGTCATTAAATATTTTTCCCATAGAATCCTTCAGAATTGCAACTCGAGGCTTGAATTTTTTCTTCAGTTCTCTCAGCTCAAGAAATGTCAAACATGTTCTTCCCTTTTAGTTTTCTAACTGTAGGTCTTTACATATTTCATTATAATATTTTTCTTTGTCTTCTCCAGCTGCCCTTTGAAATCTTTTGTTCAACCCTTTTACTTAATCATTTCTTCCTTTCACTTTAGATACTCTACGTTCAAGAACAAGTTTCAGAGTCTCTTCTGACATCCATTTTGGTCTTTTCTTTCTTTCCTTTCTTCCTAATGACGTTTTGCTTTCTTTCTTTCTTTCTTTTTAATTGTTGTAATTAAATGAAGTTTACATTTCAAGTTAGTCTCCCATACATAAATTTTTTTTTACATACATTGTTATGTGACCCCAACTCCTCACCCCATTCTGCGACAGCACACTCCTCCCCTCTGCCCCTGATTCCTCAAGAACATTCAACCAGCTCCTAACTCTCTCTGCCTTCCCATCTCACCTCTGGACAGAAGCCGCCCCTTTGGTCTCTTGTATCTAATTGACTAAGAGGCACATTCTTCAAGAGTATCACTTTATGTCCCACAGTCCAGTCCAATCCCTGTCTGAAGAGTTAGCCTCAGAAATTGTTTTAGTTCTGGGGTGATAGAGAGTCCAGGGGCCATGCTTTCCGGGGCACCTCCAGTCTCAGTCAGACCATTAAGTCTGGTCTTCTTACTAGAATTTGAGTTCTGCATCCCATCGTTCTACTGCTCCATCAGGGACCCTCTGTTGTGTTCCCTGTCAGGACGTTCATTGGTGGTGGCCGGGCTCCATCTAGTTTTTCTGGTCTCAGGCTGATGAAGTCTCTGGTTTATGTGGCCCATTCTGTCTCTTGGGCTGGTACTTTCCTTGTGTCTTTGGTGTTCTTCGTTCTCTTTTACTCCAAGTGGTTGGGACCAATTGATGCATCTTAGATGGCCGCTTGCAAGCTTTTAAGACACCACTCACCAAAGTAGGATGCAGAACATTTTCTTAACAAGCTTTGTTATGCCAATTGACATAGATGTCTCCTGAAAGCATGGTCCCCAGATCCCCCATCCCTGCTGCTCTGTCTCTCAAAGTATTTGATTGTATTCAGGAAACTTCTTAGCTTTCATTTAGTCCAGTTGTGCTGGCTTCCCCTGTAATGTGTGCTGTTCTTCCTTTCACCCAAGATGATTCTTATCTACTATCTAGTCAGTGAATAACCCTCACCCTTCCTCTCCACCCCGGTAACCATCAAAGAATGTTTTCTTCTGTGTTTAAAACTTTTCTTGAGTTCTTTTAATAGTGGTCTTATACAGTATTTGTCCTTCTGTGACTGACTAAATTCACTCAGCATAATAAGTTCCGGCTTCCACCATGTTATACAATGTTTCACAGCTTCATCATTTTTCTTTATCGTTGCGTAGTATTCCATTGTGTGGATTACCATAGTTTGTTTATCCATTCATCCTTTGATGGGCACCTAGGTTGCTTCCGTCTTTTTGCTATTGTGAACAGTGCTGTGATGAACATGGGTGTGCATATATCTATTCGTGTGATGGCTCTTATTTCTCTAGGATATTTTCCAAGGAGCAGGATAGCTGGATGGTATGGTACTTCTATTTCTAGCTTTTTAAGGAAGTGCCAAATTGATTTCCAAAGTGGTTGAACATTTTACATTCCCACCAACAGTGTGTAGGTGTTCCAGTCTCTCCACAACCTCTCCAGCATTTGTTATTTTGTGTTTTTTGGATTAGTGCTAGTCTTATTGGGGTGAGATGACATCTCATTGTTGTTTTGATCTGCATTTCTCTAATGGCTAATGATCGTGAGCATTTCTTCACGTGTCTGTTAGCTCTCTGAATATCTTCTTTGGTGAAGAGCCTGTTCATATCCTTTGCCCATTTTTTAATTTGGTTATTGGTATTTTAGTTGTTGAGGTTTTGCAGTATCTCATAGATTTTAGAGATTAGACGCTGATCGGATTTGTTGTAGCCAAAATTTTTTTCCCAGTCTGTAGGTTGTCTTTTTACTCTTTTGGTGAATTCTTTTGATGAGCATAAGTGTTTGATTTTTTAGGAGCTCCCATTTATCCTGTCTCTCTTCTGGTACTTGTGCATTGTTACTTATGGTTCATATTGTGTTTATGCCATGTATTAGGGCTCCTAGCATTGTCCTTATTTTTTCTTCCATGATCTTTATCGTTTTTGATTTTATGTTTAAGTCTTTGATCCATTTTGAGTTAGTTTTTGTACATGGTGTGAGACATAGGTCTTGTTTCAGATTTTTGCATATAGATATCCAATTATTCCAGCACCATTTGTTAAAGAGACTGTCTTTTCCCCAACTAATGGACTTAGGGCCTTTGTCAAATATTAGCTGCTCATAGGTGGATAAGCTTGTATCTGGATTCTCAACTCTGTTCCATTGGTCTATGTATCTGTTGTTGTACCAGTATCTATAATGAGCTGGGGACTTTTTTAGGTTCTTGCTTATACCAAAGGAAGAAGAACAAGCCACTGTCTGAATAAGTACAATTGATAACTGAGCTGCTTCCCTCCAGGACACTCAGAGTAGAAGGACACTATTCCACATTCTCTCCCCAGCATACCGCTATGCAAGAAGAGAAAGTTTAAGAGAGGAGAAGGTGCGTCAGGTCATTACACTCTTTAATTTTTCCTTTTCTATAGTAACTACAGGAAATTCGAATAAAGCCAGTCCCCTCCTAGGACTTCTAATGAATATCCACTCATACACTGTGTTTCCCAAAAAGCCTCAACTCACATTTCAGCTGTAGCCACAAGAACATGAACAAAGCTTGAATGGATGTTTTCATTGTTCCCCCCAACTAGGATCAACTGTAGATCTGCAATCTTCAGCCAGGAGACCCACTTCTATTATCAGGTTGTTCTTTCTTTTCTCTATCACAGTGGTTTTTCACGTTGTCTACCCAGCCAATGAGAAAAAGGCTCTGTGTCTGCTGTGAGTCTATGCATTCAGAATCCACTAAAATGAGCCTTCAGCAGAGGTGTACTACCATCTTGCAGTCACATCCCCAACTACTGAACCAGCCGGTTAAATACGTTTCTCTTATCCTCTACTAAGAGAGACTCAGATGCATAGAAACAACAATAGGTCAAGCAAATTAGGTCTTAGATCAAAGACTAAATGTACGGTAAAATGTAGAGATCAACAGTTTTATCTTTGCACACTGCTGAGTCGTTGTTAATAGATTCAAAAGAGGTAGATACTGTCAGTGTTTATTCAATGATGGGCTGAATTTGTATGTTTGAAATCAGGAAAGCACCATGGTTCACTCTCCTAAACAAAGGAACAGTAATACCTTCTCTCCTCAACCAAACCTACTATCCTGATTTAGCAGTCACAGGGAAAAAAATGCTTTCTAAAAGGAACATGTAAGCCTAAGATCGGAATGAAGGCCTACATGATATTTCAGATGCATATTATCTTAGACTCTGCTCCTCTTGGTCTGGTCTTGCCTATCGTCTTGGTATTTCCAGAGTGACAGTATCACCTGTCAAAACGTGGAGTCTTCCATCAGCAAAGGTGACTATGCTAAAAAGTAGAAAATCAAATCTCAGTAAGAAGGGGTGCAGAGGGATAATTTCCATGAGTTAATAATATTCCAACCACAGGAAACCATTTGACCCACTGTTGTTGTTATTAGGTACTGTCAAGTTGGTTCCAACTCCTAGTGACGTTAGGTACAACAGAAACACTGCCCAGTGCTGCACCATCCTCACAATTGTTGTTATGCTTGAGCCCATTGTTGCAGCCACTATGTCAATCCATCTCTTTGAGGATCTTCCTTTTTTTCACTGACCTTCTACTTTACCAAGCATGATATCCTCCAGGTCTGTGGTTACAAAAGTTTCTTTTGTAATGGAAACTTTCTGTTCCCTTTCCTAGACCTTGAATAATGTTACAAAACCATGTATAATAGATCCATTCAAAGTGGATAGAAAATCAAAGAATGTTAGTGCTACAGGATGAAAAACTCAATGAGCACTTCCTTATAGCATGCTATTTAGAAATGACCAAAATGGATATTTTGTCAGTGATGAATGTGCACACGTTGTACAAATTTATCAATAAAAATAATTTGCATTTTGTGATTCTGAAGAGTCTTCCACACAGGGTAGTTAAGAGTATAAACTCTACTGTGGGACTTCCTAACTGGGAATCCTGTCCCAGTTCTGCCAACTTGGTAATTATATGACCTCAGAAATGTCATTTATACTCTACAATCCTTAGCTGATTCCTGTGGAAAAGGAGGAGAAAATACCTATTTATGGAGTATTGTCAGTACTTAGGTAAGTAGCGTATGTAATAACTATACCTAACACTCAATACAGTTAAGTATTTTTTATTAGATTTGCTGTGAGTTCCAGGAATGAAAAGGCTTGAATACAAACATAAAAATAAATAAATAAATAAAGACATTACCCATGCTCTCTTCCCTCTTCCTGGAAAACTGAATCATTTGTACTTAATTGAAAAACTGAGCAGTCTTGTTTTATTTGTTATATTTATATATTATACATACATATTTTCCAGCCTTTTTCATCACAGTAATTTTTTTTTCTTTTTTTATATTTTATTGTACTTCAGGTGAAGGCTTACAGAACAAATAGTTTCTCATGAAACAGTAGTACACATGTTGTTTTATGACATTGGTTAA
>NW_004444204.1:1412404-1423135 GCF_000243295.1 Trichechus manatus latirostris
GTAACTTCACCACTGAGCTAAAAGGGTGTCTGGGGGCCATACTCTTGAGGTTTCTCCAGTCTCCTTCAGGCCAGTAAATCTGGTCTTTTTTTTTTATCACAGTAATTTTTATGAAATTGATACGCTCTCTGCCAGGGCATCTATTTTAATAGTGCATTTGATCCTGACACATTTATTGGTTCCGTATTAGAGCTTTCTTTCTGCCAAGGGATTTGTGGGAAGAAAAGAGTACAAAAGTTAAAGTGAAATGAAAACTCTGAAGGGTGTAATTTTAGCAGGGATAAAAGTACTGCAACATGAACTGATAAACTTCAAAGTGGTGCAAATGCTGCTGTGGGCACAATGTGCCTGCCGGAAGTAAGGCGTGGGACTGCAGCTGCAGTTTGGGTGCAGGCTGTGGGTTACCTGGGAACACTGTGTCTCCACTGCACAGAGGTAGGTGGCTGAGTCTTCCAGTTGAGAGGTTGCAATGTGCAGGGTACTATAGAGTTCCTTAGAATTAATAGTGGACTTTAACCTTCCATTCTGTTTCGTGCCTGAAGCTATGAAAAACAGACTGATGAGGCCTCCTCCAGGAGTCTGTCGGAACCACTGCACATTGTTTGTGGTGGTAGAATAATTGCACCTCAGAGTAGAGTTGGTTCCCTCCTGGAGGCTCAGGGCCGAAGGACTCTGCTCCACCTTCACCCCTCTCACCCCTGCTTGGAAAGAGAAAAACAAACATTTAACTGGTGAATCATTGATGCAGTTTCTAAACTGTAAAAATATCTTGAGAATTATGGATGAGGATATAGGACGGCCAGGAGCTTTGTGTGAGCCCTTCCCAGCCTCTTTCCCACTGTCAGCTGTGGAACACTCCCCAGCCCCCCATCTGGGATGACCCCAACTCACAGCAAACCTGGACCCACAGAATCCCCAGCAGAGCTCCCAGTCGCCTCTTCATGACTCCTTATCTGGTTGCTGGGGTGTCTCCACCCCTACTCTGGAAGGTGTCAAGTCTTAGGTCCAGAATAAATTATGCTCTTACAGTCAATAAGTTCCACCAGCCTCACTAAGCACCAATCACATCTGAGTTCTGTCATTTATCTTAACAGGAAACTCAACCTACAGAGAGGATGTACAGTAGTCTCTCTAAAATTGTGGGTATGAATAGTGCAGAGAGGTAGGAGATTTCCAATGTACGAAAATAGAAGGGTTTTTTTTTTTTTTAACCTCTGAAAACATTCTATGTAACAGAAGGTTGTGGGATGTAGGGTAGAGGATGAGGAAGGGAAGAATGATACTTCTGAGAAGAATCAAAGTTTCAATTGGGTTAAGTTGAAGAATCATGAGAAGAATGACCTCATTTCCCAGATTACATCGTTTGATAGAGAATTTGAGCTATATGAAATTTCTGACAAAAGTCATATGAAAATTCTGATAGAAGAGAACTATTTGATAGCGTGCATTGTATACCGAAGAGCTAAATACAATTTCTTGAACTCAGGAGAATTCTAGAAAGCCAGGACAAAGGGTCACCATCTGCATAGAAATGTTTCCATCAAGATTTTGGTTGGTAAAAAGGAAAATAGGATATGTATATGATGTCCACTCTGACTTCATTCCACCTCTTCCCTTCTCCTGTCTAACCCTTTTTTGCACACACCTTTCTGGTCCATACAGCTGATTCTGGTGTTCGCTGCTCAAATTAAAAATTTTCCTTTTCTTTTACTTTTTCTTCTATTTTTTTCCCCTTTTTCTTCTTCTCTTTATTCTTGTCCCTTCTAGTCTCAAGGAAATATAGGAAAAGGTAGGAAATTGAAGGTATTAGAATAATTTTTTGGTCAGTAGGTTTTTGGAATTTCAGTAATAAAAATGTTTTAAAGAATGAAGGCAAGTAATGGAGACGTTTCTGTGAAGTCTCCACGCTCACTGGAGGCAGATTGCAGTAGTCCTATAATAGTTCTCTTCTCAAATAACGGAAATTCTATTTTCCTTTAAAATGGAGAAACAGTGTAATATCACGAGTTCTTCATTATTAGCCTTTAGAATATCTTAAGATATAAGTCAAGCACTTTATTCCCATCCAAAACCACACACAAATTTTCATTACATTCAGGGTCCATTGAACCTCTCTACAGATAGAACATTGCAAAGACTGGGAATTCCAGAACACTTAATTGTGCTCATGTAGAACGTGTACATAGACCAAGAGACAGTCTTTCGAACATAACAAGGGGATACTGAATGGTTTAAAATCAGCAAAGGTGTGCGTCAGGATTGCATCCTTTCACTATACTTATTCAATCTGTACGTAGAATAAATAATCGAAGAAGCTAGACTATATGACGAAGAAAGTGGCATCAGGATTGGAGGAAGACTCAAACACAACCTTTGATATGCAGATGACACAACCTTGCTTGCTGAAAGTGAAAAAGACTTGAAGTTCAAAGACTATAGCTTTCAGTGTGGATTACACCTCAACATAAAGAAAACAAAAATCCTCACAGCTGGACTAGTCAGCAACATCATGATAAACGGAGAAAATACTGAAGTTGTCAAGGATTTCGTTTTACTTAGATCCACTACCAATGCCCACAGAAGCAGCAGTCAAGAAATCAAATGATGTACTATACTGAGCAAATCTGCTGCAAAAGACCTCTTTAAAGTGTTAAAATGCGAACATGCCACTTTGAGGACTAAGGTGCACTGACTCAAGCCATGGTATTTTCAATCGACTAATATGCATGCAAAAGCTGGACAATGAATAAAGAAGACTTAAGAAGAATTGATGCCTTTGAATTACGGTGTTGATGAAGAGTATTGAATATACCATGGACTGCCAGAAGAACGAATATATCTTTCTCGGAGGAAGTACAGCCAGAACACTCTTTAGAAGGGAAGATGGCATGACTTCGTCTTATGTACTTTGGGCATGTTATCAGGAGGGACCAGTCCCTGGAGAGGGGCATCATACTTGCTAAAGTAGAGAATCAGCAAAAAAGAGGAAAACCCTCAACAAGATGAATTGACACAGGGGCTGCAACAAAGGGCTCAAACATAGCAACGAGTGCGAGGATGGCGCAGGAACAGGCGGTGTTTCATTCTGTTGTACATAGGGTTGCTATGAGTTGGAACTGACTCGACAGCACAAAACAACAACAACAGTGTGCTCATGGATTTTTACCTTTTTAAATATCTTTACTGTCATTTTACTGGGGCTTCACAAAGGAGCAGAGATAAACATCTATGTTAAAGCTTCCATGTTTAACCAAAATCTGAGATTTATTTTAATTGTATATATTTTAAACTATCTGAAGTTGTTTTTACTCTGTACATAAATTAAATATTTATTTTGAATGAGTAGTTATTATGTCAGCTAATTCATAAGACCTAGAGAGAGGACCTCCAAAAAAACAAAAAAGCAATAAAACTAAGAAATAAAGAGCAATCATGAAAAATAAAAGGTTTATGGGCAAGATCCCTTCAGTGATAATGGCATTTTCAGTAATCTGCATAGTTTCATTCCTCAGTAGCCTCTGAGATAGTGAACTATGCATACCACCCTCTACTCTTACCTTTTACTCTCAAAGACTTTTCTCACAAGAAAACAAAGTATTATTTAGGGATCAATAAACTGATACAGATCAAGTATCTACAACTGAGAAGGCGAAAGAAAATCTCCAATATTTCCAGACACCAAGATACCTGCAATCAAATTCAAAGATTCTTCTTCTTTGACATCCTCCCTCTTCACCTAGTCCCAGCAACCATCTCTCACTCTATATATTATCCCTCTTCTATAGAAGAAATGACTTCAAAGATGTCAGAAAAGCTACAGGATTTATTTGTAGATTGGTGATTTGGAATTTCCCCCAAACACAATCAACAATCTATAGAGGAAGAATTTCAGCTAACAGAGTTTTCCTTCTCCAGACCCTGGGCACTGCCCATCTACCTCGAGTAGTTCTTGCTTCTAAAAAGCGATCTCATTGAAATATTATACAATGTGAGAGGTCTGTACAGAATTTGGATTTAAGTTACTTCTTTTGGAAAATACCAGTCTATGTCTACCATTTAATTTCCAAGAAAAGAAGCTAAAAGAAATGTCCCATCTTCTCTTTCCATATATGTGGACACACATAGGATTCTTCTTTCCTTTCTTTTATCTTTCTTCCTTTAAGAACTTATTATTTTTTGGGCTAAATATTCCAAGGAAATCAGTTCTTCTTGCCCCAGCTTGTCAGGGAGACATTAAGCATATACAACTTCATCTGCTCCAAGTGAGTTTCTAAACACACTATCTTCCTGGATGACGTGAGACAAAGGTAAAACCTAACCCAAACCCATTGCTTTCAAATAGATTGCAACTCATAGCAACCGTATAGGATAGAGTAGAACTTCCCCATAGGGTTTTAAAGGCTGTAATCCTTACAGAAGCAGACTACCACATCTTTCTCCAGTGGAGTAAATGGTGGGTTTGAACCACCAACATTTCGATTAGCAGCAGAGTGCTTAACCACTGTGTCACCAGGGTTCCTAGAGAAAAGGTTAAAGGACAAAAATTTTATGCAAGGATGAACACGTTTTGAGTGTTTATTCTTTTAGAATCATAAATTTCAGAACTGGTAGAGGAACTGGTGACAGACTGTTTTTACTCTCACCACTGAAGCGTCTTGTGTGGGCCATGCTTACTTCTTGTTCTTCTGCTGTGATCTTAAGAGCGCATTTGGATGCCTTTTACATCAGCTAGAGTACCTGGGGTGGGTGGTAGGTAACAACAATAGTATACTAGCTTCTGGTCCCTAAACCAGAGTGGATCACTGCATCAGAGACTCAGTCACCTGCCCCACCAGGGCTGCTCAGAGTTTGTGCCCAGCTTCCACTGCAGTTCCTGTCACTGTGTCAAACAGAGCACAGTAATACACAGCCGAGTCTGACTCTTGGACTGAGGCTTTCTCCAAGTGGAAAGAAGATGCTTCTTTATTGTATGTGGCTTCAAAACTTTTGTTACTTCCCATTTCATTGGGCTTTGTGGCTTTCAGGAGAAGCTGCAGACCTTCTTGGGAGTATTGCACATACCAGAAAAGGACAGGGTACCCTGTGGTTGTACAGGCTCAGTTCGCAGTCAGAAAAGCCCCTTCAGAGAGGGTCACTTGGCCTTCTGTCTGGGTCACTGTGTCTCCATTGTTTCCTCCTGAAAAAAATTACAATAACAGATTCTGGTTACCTTGGATATGATCTGGGTAGATCCC
Organism: Trichechus manatus latirostris; assembly: GCF_000243295.1. Lineage (NCBI taxonomy): Eukaryota > Metazoa > Chordata > Mammalia > Sirenia > Trichechidae > Trichechus > Trichechus manatus. Next base: position 1,417,639 of record NW_004444204.1, read on the forward strand.
TTTGGAGAAAATTGTGGCTAAAGATTACACTGAAATGATAGAACAAAAGTCTCTAAGCTTAAGTGCCATTTTACTTACCAAATAATAAGAATAGCACAATCACTGATCCTGGAGAAGAGTTCATTTTCAGCGCCTCTGGTGTCCTTGCGTCTTGACTGCTCAACGTGAGGAAAGATTAAGGTCACAGTAAAAGGCTGAATGTAAGGCACAGAATTTAAGCCGGAAACGTCTACGTGTTAGGGAGATGCGCCCCGCTTGTGGGCAAGATACTAACCTCAGAGAAATGTTTACCTTTTCTCCTCCCAAAAGTTTAACCCTATATCTTCAGCTCTAACCCTGTTTCTAAGACACATCACTCTTAGCTGTCAGATGGTCATTTGTAAACATAAAGAAATGTTGGTATGTTCATGAACCCAATTTTTTTTCCTAGCACACTGCTCTATGTGGAAGCTCCATACCATGACACTTCTGAGAATTATTTGATTTTACTTTACTTTCTTATTTAACCATTTTTGGCAACTCTGTGATCCACTAAAATATCATATAAGCAAGTTTAAGGATAAAACCTGAAAAGTGTCAATAACATATGCTCAGTCATTAGTCGATGATTTTGAATGGAAGAGACTTATTTTTATCACCATTCTATCCCCAAACCTTGAACAATATTGGATATGTAGTCAACAAGTATCTCTTAAATTCATATATGAACGACTAAATTAATGGTCACTGGTTGAGGAATTACTGCTACTTGAAATATCAAATTTTTTCAGGTCTAACACAGCATCATTTTAAGAAACACAATCAATTTAATAAAAGCTTTTCAAGAAAAAAGGAAATTGTATGTTACATATATGTTGGTTAAAAACTGAAAAAATATAACTCAATATTGAAAACTGCATATGGTTTTCAATAATGAAGAAATGCAGTAATTAAAGGTATTTAATCCCTATAAAATTATCTGAGATCACTTTCTTCTCCGTTATGATTTTAATGATTCCCAGATAATGTGATTGTCCTATGAGCATCAGACAAAATGTTCTAAGACTAAACTTTTAATGGAAATTGTGCCTCAAGCATGCTCTCTACATATGTCCAGCTGCCAACATTATTGACCAATACAAGTTCAACAAAATTATTTTCAACCACAGGGTAGGGTACTCAGATAATACGGCTTTACCTCAAGAGACCGAAGAGTGAGTTCAGTCTCATCCTCCAGGATTGGTGGAGACATATCTGCTGGTGTATGGAAGCATCTTATAACAAGAGTCACACTTTTCAGTGTATCAGAATTAGTTGGTGATCAATTTCAAAGTACAGATTCGGAGATCTCTCTGCATACTTACAAAACCATTATCTCCAAGATTGAGTTCTGGGAAGTTAAAAAGCTCCTCAGTGGTTTCTGATACTGCCAGTGTCATGCAAATTTACAAAATAATCTTTGGGAACATTGACCTAAGAGGACCACTGAGGTCGTGGTAAAAGATTTCTGGGGTCAGCATGTCTTTAAAACTCACAGATTTTTGAGCCATTTTCCTTTCATTGTAGTACTGAAGTCACTGTAGCAAAAGCAAATACTGCTTGCCCTTGCTATTCTTGTCCATTCAAATCACAACTAAAACCTCTTAATGTTCACAGGACAAACTTTAGGAGATAGGTTGCCTCTTTTCTTTCAAGCCTTACTAAGATTTAACCTTAAACACAGAAACTTTCTCTTATGCTTCCTGAAAAATTCACTCTCCGTGAATTCAGAGCAGGTAGCCACATAGTCCTGTAAATAGTTACAAGTTCCAGACTTGAGCAGAAAAGTTAGATCTGGATATTGTTTGAGCTCATGATTACTTCTCCCTCTTCCCTTGCCTTTCTACCCTGTCTCAGACGTCAGTGAGCACTGTTTTCCTCCTTTCCTGGTTCCTTAGGCCTGTGTCTCTAACCTACTCTAAAACCATTGTGGTCAAGTCACTTCTGACTCATGATGACCCCATGTGTTACAAAGTAGAACTGCTCCATAGGGTTTTCATGGCTGTAATATTTATGGAAGGAGATCTCCAGGCCTTTCTTCCACAGCACCCCAGGTGGGTTAAGCCTGTCAATAATTAGGTTAGTAGTTGAACAGAGTCCTGGACAGAGCTGGAGAAAAATGTAGAACAAAATTCTAACTCACACACCCACAAAAAAGACCAAACTTATTGGTCTCAGAGAGACTGGAGAAACCCAAAGGGTATGGCACTTAGACATCTTTTTAACTCAGTACTGAAGTCACTCCTGCGGTTCATCTTGCAGCCAAATATTAAACAGGCCCATAAAATACACAATAATACACGTAGCTCAGCCATGTCCACGAGACTAAATGGGCACATCAGATTAGGGGCAAGGACAAGAAGGCAGGAAGGGAAAGGAAAGCTGGAAAATGGAAACCGGGAACCCAAGTTTGAGAAGGGGAGAGTGTTGACGTGCTGCGAGGTAGGCAATCAATGTCACACAACAATATGTGTACTAATTGTTTAATGAGAAACTAATTTGTTCTGTAAACTTGCATCTAAGGCAAGGGGTGGGGCAAGAAGGCTGAGAAGTCAGAAGCTTCCAGTGGTCCCTCTTATAACAAAGAGCAGAAAAAACAAGTGTATCAATTATATATGATAATCTAGGAGCCCTGAACATCAAAGGCAAAGTTGAGGAATTGGACTGAGTGGCAGAGGGAGCGAGATATGGTTTGGAAGCAGCAAGGAATTGCTAAACCTGACCCAGCAGGAGATGGAGTCCTGCAGGCTGGATCAGCTCATGGTGTGCAGTGAGGCACTCAGTGGCACTAAGGGGGCATTTTCCACATGGGGAGAGACCCAGTGGCAGAGATTCTACTCGACCATCCAGAACGAGTGAGAAGCAGCCCTCGATCAGCAAAAGATAAGTACTTGCGTCTGGGCTACAGTGTGGATCAAAAACACCCCCCTTTGGGAATAACCTCTCTCCCATTTACCTCCCTGTTCCCTGCTCTGCACTGTGTCTGGGATAGCTTGAGCAACTGCCAAGTCCCCTAGGCCAGAAGTAGGACCCGTCAAGTGCCCTGCCATTCTCCCAGCCTTAGAGAGGGAATAAATGAACAAACAGGGAGAAAATAAGCTGCCAGCTCCTCTAAGCCAGGAATTCCAGATTGACACAGCTCCTTTGCCTAGGCACAGGCATAAGGGGTCCGTGGGCTTTGAATGACTTTCAACCCTGCATAGACTTGTGTGGCCCCATTCCAACAGCATAAGCCCTCATTACCACAGTACATCAGGGTATATACCTGAAGTTTAACTTCAACTGTTTCAGCTGTGAAGTGGCAGGTTCGTGGTATTTGACACTGCTCTGCCCAGTAAACAGGGTCTTCAACTACCCGCTTCAGGGGCCTGAGGACTGGTGGCTCCACCCATGCCACCTAGCCATGTACGAAGGGAGCCCAAGAATAAGTGGTGCCCCCTAGTCCTTACAACCAACAGCACTGGTTGCTCATAGTCTGCCTGCAAAACCCGCCCACCTATGCACTCTAGGAAACAGGGACATGCTTTCCTCCCAGACACTTGGGGATGGCCGTCAGCCCCCTGCTTTGCTCAGTGTGTGACCCCCTGCTGCAGCCAGATGCCTGTGCCTACACCAATCAGCCATGCCTGTATAGGACTGTAGGTGAGAGCCTGAACCACACACTTGGTGGCCAACTACCTGGACACCTGAGCTGAATCCATACAGGAGGCATGGGTGGACTCCTGGTCTTACATACTTAGTGGTAGGTCTGGCCACTTGTTGGAAGGATGTTGGAGCTTCAGGGGCACCGGTGATGAGGTAGCTCACATGAGCAGCCTGTTTGGGCATATCAAAACAAAACAAAACAAGAAGCCAGGACACAGTAAGCAAACATGAAATAAATTAATAACTTATTGATGGCTCAGAGACAACAGTCAATATCAAATAATATAAAGAGGCAGACCAAGATGGCTTCAGCAAGCTCCCAAAATAAAGAATCAAGAAATTTTCCAGAGGAGAGAGTTTCTTGGAATTACCAGAGAAAGAATACAAAAGATTAATATACAGAACTCTTCAAGAAATCAGGAAGATCAGACAAAACAGACCAAGCAATAGAGGAACTTAAGAAGATTAGAGTAGAGCATAATGACAAATTTAACAGGCTGCAAGAATCCACAGAGAGACAGTAATCAGAAATCCAGAAAATTAACAATAAAATTTCAGAGTTAGACAACTCAATAGAAAGTCATAGGAGCAGAATTGAGGCAATGGAAATCAGAATTAGTGAGATTGAAGATAAAGCACTTGACAGTAACTTATCAAGAGGAATAACCTACTAGTGATTGGAGTACCACAACAGGGGGTATAATAGAAAATACAGAGAGAATTGTTGAAGATTTGTTGGCAAAAAACTTCCCTGATATCTTGAAAGATGAGACGATATCTATCCAAGACACTCATTCAACCCCACATAAGGTAGATCCCAAAAGAAAGTCACCAAGACATATTATAATCAAACTACCCACAACCAAAGATAAAGAGAGAATTTTAAGAGTGGCTAGGGATAAACAAAAAGCCATCTACAAAGGAGAGTAAATAAGACTAAGCTCAAACTACTCAGCAGAAACCATACAGGCAAGAAGGCAATGAGATGACAGATATAAAGCCTTGAAGGAAAAAAAAATTGCCAGCCAAGAATTATATATCCAGCAAAACTGTCTCTCAAATATGATGGTGAAATTAGGGCATTTCCAGATAAAGAGAAGTTTAGGGAATTTACAAAAACCAAACCAAAATTACAAGAAATACTAAAAGGAGTCCTCCAGTTGGAAAATCAATAACATCAGATAACAACACAAGACTAGAACACAGGACAAAGCAACAAGAAATCAACCCAGACAGGAAAGTCACAAAAAATAAATCAAACCTAAAACACTAAAAATAGGGAAACAGAGATGTCAATATGTAAAAGAGGACAACATTAAAACAGAAAAGAGGGACTAAAAAATGTAGTCATAGATTTTTCACATGGAGAAGAAGTAAAGGCAACATAAAGAAACAAAGACTAATTTAAACTTAGGAAAACAGGGCAAAATATTAAGGTAACCACAAAGGAAACTAACAACCCTACACATCAAAATAAAAAACAAGAAAAATGTAAAGACTCAGCAAATACAAAATCAACAACAATGAAAAAGATTAAAAAAATACATAAAGAAAAACAGCACAGAAAATTAAGTGGAACAAAGAAACTGTCAACAACACAGAAAAAAAGACATCAAAATGACAGCACTAAACTCATACCTATCAATAATTATGCTGAATGAGAATGGATTAAACGCACCAGTAAAGAGACAGAGAGTGGCAGAATGGATAAAAAAACATGATCCATCTGTATGCTGCCTACAAGAGACACATCTTAGACTTAAAGACACAAACAAACTAAAACTCAAAGGATGGAAAAAATACATCAAGCCAACAACACTCAAAAAAGAGCAGG
>NW_004444204.1:1434817-1436402 GCF_000243295.1 Trichechus manatus latirostris
CCACCACAAAGGATAAGGAAGGACACTATATAATGATTAAAGGGTCAATACACCAGGAGGATATAACTATAATAAAGATTTACACACCCAACTGCAGGGCTCCAAAATACATAAAACAAACTCTAACTGTTGAAAAGAGAGATAGACAGCTCCACAATAATAGTAGGAGACTTCAAGACACCACTTTTGGTGAAGGACAGAACATCCAGAAAGAAGCTCAGTAAAGACATGGAAGAGCTAAATGCTACAGTCAAGCAACGTGATCTCTTGGACATATATTGAATACTCTCTCAACAGCAGCCAAGTATACTTTCTTTTCCAACGCACATTGAACATTGTCCACAATAGACCACATATTATGCCACAAAGCAAAACTTAACAGAATGCAAAGCACTGAAATATTACAAAGCATCTTTTCTGACCATAAAGCCATAAAGTAGAAATTAATAACAGAAAAAGCAAAGAAAAAAAATTAAACACATGAACTGAACCGAACTGAACTGAACCTGCTCAGAAACTACTTGGTTATAAAAGAAATTAAGGATGGAATAAAGCAATTCATAGAATCAAATGAGAATGAGAGCACATCCTACCAGAACCTTTGGGACAGAGCATAAGCAATGCTCATAGGTCAGCTTATAGCAATAAATGCACACATCCAAAAAGAAGAAACAGCAAAAATCAGAACATTAACTCTATGTCATGGATTAAATTGTATCCCCCCAAAATATCTGTCAGCCTGGCTGGGTCATGATTCCCAGTATTGTATAATTGTGTATCACTTTGTAGTCTGATATGATTTCCCTTATGTGTTGTAAATTCAATCACTGTGATCTAATAAGATGGATTAGCGGCAGTTATACTGATTAGACAGTGTCTTAAGCTAATCTCTTTTGAGACATAAAAGCGAGAAGCAAGCAGAGACACAGAGAAACCTCATACCATCAAGAAAACTGCCGGGAGAAGAGTGTCTCCTTTGGAACTGAGGTTCTTGTGCAGAGAAGCTCCTAGACCAGGGGAAGATTGATGACATGGACCTTCCCTCAGAGCTGATAGAGAAAGCATTCCCCTGGAGATGAGGCCTTGAATTTGGACTTGTAGCCTACTGGACTGTGAGAGAATAAACTTCTTTTGGTTAAAGTCATCCACGTGTGGTATTTCTGTTACAGCAGTACTAGATGACTAAGACACCCTACAACTGGAGCAAGTAGAAAGACAGCACCAAAATAAGCCCCCAGGCACCCGAAGAAAGGAAATAATAAGAATTAGAGCAGAATTAAATGAAAGAGAGAATAGAGAAACAATTGAAAGAGTTAACAAGACAAAAATCTGGCTCTTTGAAAAGTTCAACAAAATTGATACACCACTGGTCAAACTGACAAAGGAAAAACAGGAGAGGAAGCAAATAACACGCATAAGAAATGAGATGGGTGATATCACATCAGATCCAACTGAAATTGAAAGAATCACAACAGAATACAATGAAAAATTGTACTCTAACAAATTTGAAAACCTAGAGGAAATGGATGAATTTCTAGAAACTCACTACCTACCTAAACTAACACGGAGGTAGAACAACTAAATA
>NW_004444204.1:1438617-1461971 GCF_000243295.1 Trichechus manatus latirostris
GAATGGATAAACAAATTATGGTATATCCACACAATGGAATACTACGCATGGTAAAGAACAACGATGAAACCGTGAATCATGATATAACATGGAGGAAGCTGGAGCTTATTATGCTGAGTGAAATTAGTCAGTCATAAAATGACAAATATTATATAAGACCACTACTATAAGCAATCAAGAAATGGTTTATACACAAAAGAAAACTTTCTTTGATGTTGACGAGGTGGGAGAGAGAGAAAGAAGGGTATTCACTAACTAGATAGTAGATAAGAATTAGGTGAAGGGAAGGACAACACATAATACGAGGAAATTCAGCACAACTGAACTAAACTAAAAGCTAAGAAGTTTCCTGAATACCACCAAACTCTTCAAGGGACAGAGTAGTGGGGCGGTGGTCTGGGGACCATGGTTTCAGGGGACATCTAGGTCAACTGGCATAAGAAGCTTTAGTAAGAAAAGGTTCTGCATCCCACTTTGGTGGGTGGCATCTGGGGTCTTAAAAGCTAGCAAGAGGCCATCTAAGATACGTCAATTGTTCCCAACACACCTAGAGCTAAGAAGAATGAAGAACACCAAAGACACAGGGAAAATATTAGCCCAAGAGACAGAAAGGACCACATAAACGAGAGACTCCATCAACCTGAGACCAGAAGAAATAAATGGTGCCTGGCTGCCACTAATGACTGCCCTGACAGGGAACACAACAGAGCCCCTGACGGAGCAGGAGAAGACTAGTGTGCAGAGCTCAAATTGGAAGAGGCTGCATAGGCCTGGCTCACTATTATTTACTCCCCATTGCTAACCGCCACATTGTCTCATGATCTTGTCTTTCCCTCCAGTTCCAGTGTCTACAAAAAGTTTAAGATTAACCTATGTTACTCCTTGGAGGGTGGAAAACAAGTGATAATGATCTAAGGATGAAAAATTGAACAAGCACCCATCTCGTGACAAGAAAACCATGATGTCGCCAGATAACCCCAAGAATACCAGTAAAGGATTAACTCATCCGAGACATGACCACCTCAAGGGGGAACTAACGTAAACTTCTAAAACCCATAATCCTGTCCCTATAAAAGCCTTCAGCCGATCTCCAGGTGGCGAGACGGGTTTTTTTGGAGGAATCTATTCCCCTCTGTCTCCTATATATCGATATATAATAAACCTCTTGCTGCTCACCTCACCCCTGTCTCAGAACTGGCTATTGCAGCAGGCGGCTCCAATCTGCACTATTGCAGTAACAAATTTGCTGGCCCGTGCAGGGAACTCCAGCCGCTTGAGATGCAGCGGCCCCAGAGCAGAGCCTGGGGCTGATCCACAACTCTCCCGACAAGTGGCTGTGACAGGTTTCATTTGCCTCTGGGGAGACTATCAGCCAGACCTGGGTCTGTCATGGCACCGCTGGTCACCAACTGTGCCAAAAGAGGTGGGTGAAAGAAAAGGAAGACCTGCATAGGAGGGATCCCAAGGTGAGTCCGCGGCTCCTCTCCCTGTTGCGCTCAGGGCTGGGGCGAATAGGACAGGCCTGAGGTTTCCAAAGCAGCACCTGTGCCCCTGGTTTCTGGGGTGAGAGGTGTCCTAGATGACCGTCCCTGTGAGTAGGCTCACAAGTAGGGACTCCTGGTGACTCTAGAGTCCTGGTTCTGGATGTGTGAATTCTTATAAGTGTGTCTGGGAGGTTGAGATTCTCTAAAATCATCTCTGTCAGCAGACAGGGCCCGTCTGAGAGGTTGAAGGGGTCAAGATCACCTCCGTCAGCTTGCGGGATTTCTTGTGAGTGTGTCTGGGAGGTTGAGATTCTCTAAGATCACCTTGGTCGACAGACAGAGCCATCTGAGAGGTTGAAGGGGTCAAGATCACCTCTGACAGCTTGCGGGATTCGATCATTTACTGTGGTTTTATCTGTCCTGTCCATTTGTTTACTGTGGTTCTGTGTCTGTCCTGTCCATTGTCTGTGTATAACTAGTATTATACCATATGGCTGAGTGCCCTGATTCAGCTGTTAAGAGAAAGCTTCAGAAAGAAGGAAACCAAAAGCTTGAACCTTATCACTTAATATCTTTGATAAATGAGCCTGGATGTCCCCCCCTACTACTGATTCACTGGTTTGGGGTTCATATTTTAAAACACTATAAACTATTTTAAAACACTATAAACTGAGTATACTAAAAGTAACTTAGAATCTCAGTGTCCACTTTGGGAAAATGAGCTTTCATTTGTGTTGTCCATTTTCTCCTTTAGGGAACTTTGCTTGATGCTTCGGTTTTGTTAAGATGTCTAATATTCCTCCATCTGAGGCTCTGGCAAGTTAATAAGCTTTTTTTTTTTTTTTATTGTTGTACTTTAAATGAAGTTTACATTTCAAGTGAATCTCCCATACAAAATTTTATACATACATTGTTATGTGACCCTAATTGAGGTATGAGTCTTCTTTCAGTTTTTTGCTGATGGATATCCAGTTATGCAAGCCCCATTTGTTAAAGAGACTGTCTTTTCCCCAATTAATGGACTTCAGGCCTTTTTCAAATATCAGCTGCTCATTGGTGGATGAATTTATGTCTGGATTCTCAATTCTGTTCCATTGGACTACGTATCTGTTGTTGTACCAGTACCAGGCTGTTTTGACTACTGTGGACATATAATAGCTTCTAAAATCAGGTAGTGTGAGGCCTCCCACTTTGTTCTTCTTCTTTATTTATTCAGGGCCTCTTCCGTTTCTATATGAAGTTGGAGATTTGTTTCTCCATCTCTTTAAAAAAGGCCGTTGGAAATTGGATCGGGATTGCATTGTATCTGTAGATTGCTTTGGGTAGAATTGACATTTTCACTATGTTGAGTCTTCCTATCCATAAGCAAGGTATATTTTTCCACTTATGCAGGTCTCTTTTAGTTTCTTGCAATAGTATCTTGTAGTTTTCTCTGTATAGATCTTTTACATCTCTGGTTAGATTTATTCCTGAGTATTTTATCTTCTTGGGGGCTATTGCAAATGATATTGATTTGGTAATTTCCTCTTCGAGGTTCTCTTTGTTGGTTAAAGAAATCCAACTGATTTTTGTATGTTTATCTTGTATCCTGAAACTTTGCTGAAATCTTCTGTTAGTTCCAGTAGTTTTCTTGTGGATTCTTAGGGGTTTTCTGTGTATAAGATCATATCATCTGCAAATAGCGATACTTTGACCTCTTCCCTGCCAATTTGGATGCCCTTTATTCCTTTTTCTAGCCTAATTGCTCTGGCTAGGACCTTCAGCACAATGTTGAATAAGAGTGGTGATAGAGGGCATCCTTGTCTGGTTCCGGTTCTCAAGGGGAATGCTTTCAAAGTCTCTCCATTTAGAATGATGTTGGCCGTTGGCTTTGTATGAATGCCCTGAATTATATTGAGGAATTTCTCCTCTATTCCTATTTTTTTGAGAGTTTTTATCATGAATAGGTGTTGGACTTTGTCGAATGCCTTTCCTGCATCGATTGATGAGATCATGTGGTTCTTGTCTTTTGTTTTATGTATGTGATGGTTTACATTGATTGTTTTTCTGATGTTGAACCATCCCTGCATACCTGGTATAAATCCCACTTGATCATGATGAATTATTTTTTTGATATATTTTGTTGAATTCTATTGGGTAGAATTTTGTTGAGGATTTTTGTGTCAATGTTCATGAGGGATATTGGTCTGTAATTTTCTCTTTTTTGTGGTGTCTTTACCTGGTTTTGTTATTAGGATTATGCTGGCTTCATAGAATGAGTTTTGGAGTATTCCATCCTTTTCTATGCCTTGAAATACCTTTAGTGAAAGTGGTGTTGTCTCTTCTCTGAAAGTTTGGTAGAATTCTACAGTGAAGCCATCCGGGCCAGGGCTTTTTTTTTGCTGGGAGTTTTTAAATAAGCTTTTCGATCTCTTCTTTTGTTATAGGTTTATTTAGTTATTCTGCCTCTGTTTATGTTAGTTTAGGTAGGCAGTGAGTTTCTAGAAATTCATCCATTTCCTCTAGGCTTTCAAATTTGTTAGAGTACAAATTTTCATAGTATTCTGTTATGATTCTTTTAATTTCAGTTGGGTCTGTTGCGATATCACCCATCTCATTTCTTATACTGGTTATCTGCTTCCTCTCCTGTTTTTGTTTTGCCAGTTTGGCCAATGGTTTATCAATTTTGTTGATCTTTTCAAAGAACTAGCTTTTGGGCTTGTTAACTCTTTCAATTGTTTTTCTATTCTCTATTTCATTTAATTCTGCTCTAATTCTTATTATTTCCTTCCTTCTGGTGCCTGTGGGCTTCTTTTGCTGCTCTCTTTCTACTTATTCCAGTTGTAGGGTTAATGTTTTGATCATGACCCTTTTTTCTTTTTGGATGTGTGCGTTTGTTGCTATAAGCTGACCTCTGAGCACTGCTTTTGCTGTGTCCCAAAGGTTCTGGTAGGATGTGTTTTCATTCTCATTTGATTCTATGAATTTCTTTATTCCAGCCTTAATTTCTTCTATAACCTAGTAGTTTTTGAGCAATGTGTAGTTCAGTTTCTATGTGTTTTGTTTTTTTCCTTGCTTTTTATATTGTTGATTTCTACTTTATGGCTTTATGGTCAGAAAAAATGGTTTGCAATGTTTTGATGTTTTGGATTTTGCTAAGCCTTGCTTTATGGCCTAATATGTGGTTCTATTCTGGAGAATGTTCCATGTGCATTGGAAAAGAAAGTATACTTGGCTGCTGTTGGGTTCAGTGTTCAGTATATGTCTTCTATGAGATCAAGTTGGTTGATTGTAGCATTTAGCTCTTCCATGTCTTTTTTGAACTTCTTGCTGGATGTTCTGTCCTTTACCAAAAGTGGCTTGTTGAAGTCTTCTACTAATATTGTGGAGCTGTCTATCTTTCTTTTCAGTGCTGTTAGAGTTTGTTTTATGTATTTTGGAGCCCTGTGTCCTTGGGTGTGTAAATATTCATTATAGTTATGTCCTCTTGGTGTATTGACCCTTTAATCATTATATAGTGCCCTTCCTTATCCTTTGTGGTGGGTTTTACTTTAAAGTCTACTTTGTCATGATTAATATTGCCACTCCTGCTCTTTTATGAGTGTTGTTTGCTTGATATATTTTTTCCATGTTTTGAGTTTTAGCCTGTTTGTTTCTTTAAGTCTAAGGTGTGTCTCTTGTAGGCAGCATATAGACGGATCATGCTTTTTTATCCAATCTGCCACTCTCTGTCTCTTTATTGGTGCATTCAGTCTGTTTACATTCAGCGTAATTGTTGATAGGTATGAGTTTAGTGCTGTCATCCTTACATCTCTTTTTGTATGTTGTTCACAGTTTCTTTGTTCCCCGTAATTTTCTGTGCTGAGTCATTTTTCTTTATGTTTTTTTTTTTTTCATGTTTTTCATTGTTGTTGATTTTGTGTTTGCTGAGTCTTTATGTTTTTCTAGTTTTTTTTTTGGTGTGTAGGGTTGTTAGATTCCTTTGTTGTTACCTTAATATTTACCCCTATTTTTCTAAGTTTATACCAGTCTTTTATTTCTTTATATCACCTTGACTTCCTTTCCCTATGAAAAATCTATTTCTGCATTTTTTAAGTCCCTCTTTTTTGGTTTAATGTTGTCCCTTTTTACATATTTAGATCTCTGTTTCCCTATTTTCATTGTTTTAGCTTTGATGTATCTTTGACTTCCCTATCTGAATTAATATCTTGTTGCTCTGTCCTGTGTTCTAGTCTTGCATTGCTATCTGATGTTATTGATTTTCTAACTGGAGGACTCCCTTTAGCATTCCTTGTAATTTTGGTTTGGTTTTTGCAAATTCCCTAAACTTCTGTTCCTCTGGAAATGCCCTAATTTCACCATAATATTTGACAGTTTTGCTGGATATACAATTGTTGGCTGGCAGTTTCTTTCCTTCAAGGCTTTATATATGTCGTTGCATTGCCTTCTTGCTTGCATGGTTTCTGCTGAGTAGTCTGAGCTTATTCTAATTGATTCTCCTTTGTAAATGACTTTTCTTTTATCCCTAGCTGCTCTTAAATTTCTCTCTTCATCTTTGGTTTTGGTAAGGTTGACTATAATATGTCTTGGTGACTTTCTTTTGGGGTCTACCTTATGTGGGGTTCGATGAGCATCTTGGATAGATATCTTCTCATCTGTTACGATATCAGGGAAGTTTTCTGTCAACAAATCTTCAACAATTTCCTCTGTAATTTCTGTTATCCACTCCTGTTCTGGTACTCCAATCACTCATAAGTTATTTCTCTTGATAGAGTCCCTCTTAACTCTTAGAGTTTCTTCATTCTTTTTAATTCTTTTATCTGATTTTTCCTCAAATAAGTTGGCATCAAGTGCTTTATCTTCAGTGTCACTAATTTTGACTCCTTCTGCCTCAATTCTGCTTTTATGACTTTCTATTGAGTTGTCTGATTCTGAAATTTTATTGTTAATCTTCTGGATTTCTGATTGCTGTCTCTCTATGGATTCTTGCACCCTATTAAATTTGTCATTATGTTCTTGAATAATTTTTAAGTTCGGCTACTACTTTGTCTGTATGTTCTTTGGATATCTCTACACTTTAATAAATTTGCTTTCTAATTTCTAGAAGAGTTCTGTATATTAATCTTTTGTATTCTGCCTCTGGTAATTCCAAGATATTCTTTTCCTCCAGAAAATTTATTGATTCTTTATTTTGGGAGCTTGCTGAAGTCATCATGGACCGCCTCTTTAAGTGATTTTATATTGACTGTTGTCTCCAAGCCATCAATAATTTATTAAAATTTAATTTATATTTGTTTAATGTGTCCTAGCTTCTTGTTTTGGTTTGTTTTGATATGCCCAAATAGGCTGCTCATGTACGCTAGCTTGATTATTGACTCCTTTGAAGTGCTAATGTCCTACCAGGTAGTTAGTTCTGTAATTAAGTATGTGCACACAGGAGTCTGTTAAATTTTCCTGTATGGATTCAACTCAGGTGTCTAGGCAGTCGGTCACCAAGTGTGTGGTGCAGGCTCTCACCTACAGTCTTAGAGAGACATGTGTGATTGATGTAGACACAGGTATCTTCCTGCAGTAGTGGGTCATGCACTGAGCAAGGCAGGGGGCCGACGGCTTCCCCTGAGAGTCTGAAAGGAAAGCGTGTCCCTATTCCCTAGAGCCAGTAGGTGGGTGAGTTTTGCAGCCAGACTATGAGCACCCTACTCTGTTGGTTGTAAAAACTCAGGGGCACCACTTATTCTTGGACTCCTGTAACAGGTGACTAGGTGGCGTAGGTGGAGCCACCAGTCCTCAAGGCCCTGGTGCGGACCGGTAAAGTTGCCTGCTTAAGGGGCAGGGCTGTGTCAAGCATCATAATTCTGTCACTTCTCAGCTGAAACAGTTGAAGTTAGACTTAAGGTGTTTCCCTTGTTGTACTGTGGTAGTGAGGGCTTATGCTGTTGAGATGGGTCCACACAAGTCTATACAGGGGTAGAAGGCACTCAGAGCCTGCGGACCTCTTATGCCTGTGCCTAGCAAAGGAGCTGTGCAAACCCTGAGTTCCTGGATTAGGGGAGCCAGTAGCTTATTTGTTCCCTCTCCAAGGCCAGGAGAATGGGTCAGGGTGCCTTATGGGATCTACTTCAAGCCCAGGGGACTCAGAGTCTTTGGAAGCTGGCTAGATTGGTGCAGAGCAGGGAGGGAGGAGGTGAAAGCAAGTGAGGTTTTTCCCAAATGGGCTTTTTTTAAAAAAAATTCCTGTGAAAGGCCACACACATGTACTTATCTTTAGCCACTTGGGAGCTATTTTTCACTGTTTAGGAGTCTCCAAGGAGAAACTCTGCCACCAGATCTCTCTCGACATGGAAACTGCCTCCAGAGCATGCATGCAGAGCTGTATGCCTGCTTCACTGGGTACCTCCGACCCCACTGGGCTGAAGAGCTGCAGCTCCCTCTGCTGTCAGTCTGGCACCCCTAACTTCTTCCGAACCATCTTCCTCTCCCCCCGCCACTCTGTCTGATTCCTCAACTTTGCCTTGTTCAGGGCTCCTAGATATTCATATACAATCAAATCACTTGTTTTTCCAGGTTTTTGTCATAAGAGGGATATAGGAAGCCATCTGACTACGCCACCATCTTGGCCCCGCCTCCCAAGGTAATAAGTTTTATCTAGAATCTGTTTTTTCCATTTAATTGAGTTGATCTTACCAAAAAATTGCTATGTACACCTTAAGAAACTAGGATCCACATATCCTTTTTCATGTGGTATTGTCTGGTGAGTTTATGTGGCCTTTCTGTTTCCTTTTTTACTGAAAAAGATTTTGTATTTACTGGGTAGACAGCCTTCAAAATACCTCCAACGACTTAAACATAGGTAAATGTCTTAGCTCAAAGGAAGCTTTTGAAAGACCCTTTCCAGTTAGGTGGAGACTCTTTTAAGACAAAAGATAAGAAAAATTGCTGCTTTGCTATAGTTATCAGAAATTGAGTGGATCCTGATAATAGAATTGTAAACAAGTTCTCTCTATTATAGGGGAACTCTAAGAAGGTAAACAAGAGAAATCACAATAAAACACACCTAAAATGGCCTGGAAAAATATTTCCAGAAGTAGCCAGAGGCTTAAAGTTATATCCATATCAATGAATTGGTCAATTAAACAGAGAGTTTGTGATTTCCAAAGCCAGTTAATAAAATCGTTAAGGGGTAAAAATTCAGTTGGGAAAAATATGAGAAATACTAAAAGTTGAATAAAAACTTGGAATGTTTAAACACACTTTCTTTCAACAACAGTTATGTTTTATGGTATACAGGCTTAAAATAATTCCCCATACATTTTAGGTAACTTACTGATGTTAAATTGAGTTAATAGATATTTGTTGTAATTTAAGCCTATATACTTTGGCTTTTTATGCCACAAGAGAAAGGATAGACAGATATATATATATATATATAAAATATATATCTATATAAATAATATATATAATATAGATATAATACATATATATTATATAGATATATAAAATATATATTTTTAAGCCTGCTAATGAGGAGTGTTCACCTTTGCCATTTAAAGGGACGCACTATAAGATGTATACAACAAAGACAATGTTTAAGAGGTTTATTGAAAAAGAAATTTATTTGATATGGTCAAGTTTTATCTGACTAAAGTTTAATGATTTAATTTATGAGATTTTTAGGAGTTTTAATGTTAAGTGGCATATGAAACAAAGAATTGGTTTCCTCACTGTCAAAATAACAACACTTTCTTTGATTTCTCAGTTAAAGGCTTAATTTATTCTTTGTGTAATCTGCCTCAAAGACAAAGGTTTGGCCTGTCATTAAAATAAGATTCTTGAGTCTGAATACTAAGCAGAATGGCTTTTAGAAAAGAAAGCTAAGCTTTTTACTTTAAGATCTTTAGTTAAATAACTTAGGTATTGTTTTACAGTGACATATAATATTATTATTTCTTTATTGCTAACTTGGTTACAACTTTATCTTTTCTAATTTAAAATAATCATCAAAGCCAATGGTTTGATTGGGGAATTCACAACATTTACCTTTGAAGTTTTTTTTATTATAATTCAGGTATTTAGAGATTGGATAATCTTGGTATATTCTTGGTATATCCTGACTATATGGTATTTTGTCTCAAAATTATTATGTATTACACGTGAAGCTCTTTGAATACACTTAATGGTTATATTTAGAAATATTTTTATATGAAGTTTTTTTTTTTAACTGGTTTTATTTGGCCTTTATGTTGCACTTGTAATTAATTTCTGTCAGGTCTTTCACTATCAAGAGTATTATTTTTATGAATTAATCATGGCCATGTTAAGTTTTATCACCTGCAGATAAGTTTTTACTTTGCTAATTTGCTGAAAACGTTTGACCAAAATATCTCAACCAAAAGATGGACTATGTTGGACTTGCTAAAAGGACTGTGACTAGACTCAATCAAGATTTCCAGAACTTTTATACAGAAGCTGATGAGTTCACAGACTGTGGCTGATCCAGAATCATGCAGAACAGAAATTAACTACATAAGACTGAGTAAAACGAAAGGAAACTATGGGTTTTATGTGAGAATATTGCTGATGTTTTACGGTCTTGCTTTCTGGATATAGGAAATCATTTTCCTTTCTCCTAAAGTATCTAACTAATGGGTTTAGATATTGTAATTCTTGAATTAGAAGTTCTTTTGGTAAACTTAGCCAAGTAGTAACTATCATAACCAGAGAAGTGTCTGAAATTTGAGCTATGATTTTACAAAATAGAATTAGTATTAGCCTTTCCTGTTAGTCTCTCAAGAAACAGTTTGTGCCTAGATAAATGTTGCTATATTCATATTAATACTCAATCTGAGGTTTTGCAAAATGTAGTTGCTGTTGAGGCACATGAAAAACAGTTACTGATGCTGCTTATGCATAAACAAACATCTATTATGGAGGGAGGCCTATCTATCCCAGCCAAATCTTTAGGCTGCATTCTAACAAACTGAAGGAGGTATAGCTATGAGCCTATGACAAGAAAGAAAATGATATGCTTATGTAACAATGCATGGCCCCAATACCAGCTGGGGGACCAGGAACATTGTCTCCTAAATGGGTCTTTGGCTTATGGCACGATTTTTCAGCTTGCCTTGTTTTGTAGGAAAAATGGGACAAACTTCCCTGTATTCAAGCTTTCATGTCTCTCTATCAAACTTTAAATCCCTCTAACCAGGTTCTTTTCCAGGAAAAGCTGAGGGCAAAAGTGCTTCCTGAATCCTCACTGGAGGGTCCCCTCTTAGAAGGAATACCCCCTATAACTGCTTTGGTTCCCCTCGCCATACAAGGAAGGTGCAGTAGAAGCCAGACAGGTCGGGTCAAAGAATGCCGGCAGAGTCCCCCACAGAAAGGGCTGAGCCTGATTCTAGTCTGGCCAGCTTGGGAGAAACTGATGAAGGAAGGGAATCAGGAAGTAAGAGTCTGACTTTATTGGGTATGGTCTTCCCCCCGACACACACCTGTCAGGGTACTGTTTTCGGTGAGAGTACTGCCAGGGCTTGGGCAGGGCAATTTTCTCTGAGAAAAAATCCAGCCAAAGGAGGAACAATGTTACATACTCCTTTCTCTACCTCCGACTTGTATAATTAAAAGAATCACAATCCTTCTTATCGGAGTAACCCAAATAAGATGGCAGATTTGTTCTTTTCCATTTTCTACAGATCCTGCCTGAAAACGCATGGGCCTTGCAGGCGACACTGTTGCAAGAAGAAATAGTGACACTTAGTGGTAGTCCTTTCCATATTCAACAAAAGGTGAATCCAGAGGTCTGGGCATAAGAAAGGCCTGAGCGAGCCAAGTCAGCGACACCAGTTAAAATTACTTTAAAACCCGGTGCACCTATTATAAACCAGAGGCCATATCTCCTCCACAAGGAAGCTTTGGAAGGGATTGCACTATTGGTGCAGCAATACACAAAAACTGGACTTTTAAAATTTTGCCAGTTTCCATTCAATACCCCTATCTTACCGGGTGTTAAAAGCGGGGACAAGAGAATATTGGTCTGTTCAAGACCTAAGAAAACTCAACCAAACAATAGAGGACATTCATCCGATTGTGCCAAACCCATATACCCTCTTGGTGCTATACTCAGTCAATGTGCTTGGTTTTCTGTACTGGGCTTGAAAGATGCCTTCTTTTGTATTCCTCTACACTCTGAGTCTTAGCCTCTATTTGCTATTGAATGGACTGATATTAAAACAGGGAATTGCTGTGGATGTACTATCTCAAACCCTGGGACCAGCCAGGTGACTGATGGCCTACTTTTCAAAACAGCTGGACAACATGGTCTGGGGATGACCCCCTTGTCTTCGAGCCATGGCTACAGCATCTGACCTGTTACGGGAAGCCAAGAAATTCACCCTTGGACCAAAGGTAATGGTAAGCACACCACATACAGTTTTGCCTGTTTTGGAACAAAAGGGGGGTGTTTGGTTCACAACAGGACGGATGGGAAATTGTCAGGCAATCTTGTTAGACAACTGAAACATGTTCCTGAAGGCTGTCTCCTCCCTCAATCCTGCCACATTGCTGCCTATTTCTGAAGATGCCACCTTACATGACTGCCTAGAGATAATTGAAGTTTATTCTAGCTGACCAGATCTCTCAGATGTTCCCTTGACTGACCCAGAGATAGAAATGGATACAGATGGCAGTAGCTTTCTATATGAAGGATGCAACAAGACAGGATATGTGATGGTGACACGAACTGAGGTCTTAGAGGCAGCTCTGCTTCCTGCTGGCACTTTGGCTCAAAAGGCTGAACTCATAGCCCTCGGGCGGGCCCTGCGACTAGGAGTAGGAAGACGCACAACTGTGTATACTGATAATAAATATGCTCATCTCGTCCTTCACTCACATGATGCCTTGTAGAAAGAAAGGAGACTTTTAACATATGCCAACAAAGAAATAAAACATGTACCAGAAATCCTAGAACTCCTCAAGGCAATCAATGATCCCCTTCAGGTGGCAATGGTATAATGTCCTGGACACTGGGAAATTTTAAATATCTATGATTTTTGTGGACACCAACTCAGGATGGGTGGAGGCTTTCCTTCGTTGAACCGAATGAGCCCAAGAAGTGACCAAGGCATTACTCAAAGAAATCATACCCTATTTTGATCTTCCAATCTCAGTACAGAGTAGCAATAGGAGAGCTTTTACGGGAACAGTCACTGAAGAAGTCAGTAAGGTTTTAGATATAAGCTGGAAATTACACAGCCTTGGGACCACAATCACCTGGAAACACCAAAAAGATGAACCATACTCTGAAAAAGACCTTGGTGAAACTTTGCCAGGAGACAAGCTCCACTTAGATACAAGTTCTCCCCATTGCCCTGCTCAGAATCCTGGTAGCCCCTTGAAGTGGGCTCAGGTTGAGCCCTTATGAATTAATATAGGGGAGACCATTCCTGAAAAAGTCGACTTTCCCCCACCTCGGTGATGACCGAGGTAGAGAAAAGAGACTGGGTTCGTTCTCTGAGAGCAGTCATAAACACTGTTATATCAGTATGCTGCTTCTCATTTGTCTTTTCCTTCTGACACTCCCCTCCACAGGTTCCAACCCAGAGATCGGAGATCTGGTGCTTTTGAAAACCTGAAGAATCAACCCCTGGAAGATCAACTCGCCCCTCAGTGGGAGGGACATTTTGAAGTTCTCTTGACCACCCACTCTCTGAAATTAACAGGAACAGCTGTGTGGATGCATCACTCCAGAGTAAAAGTAGCACTGCCAGAAGAAGAGAAAGGAGCAGAAAACAAAGAGCCACCATTCTCTTATACTCCAATTCAGGGGCTGAAGTACAAGTTTAAGAAGCTTACAGTATAATGATTTTGACCTTATTTCCCTGTATCTTTCTATTTTTCCAGGAGACCTGGACAGAAAAGTGCTGGTGATCCTACAGGCAAAGGGGACACTGACCTCGCAAGCTGGGGACACTCTGACCCTCCTATGTGTAGTCTCAACCCTGACTCCAGTAGGTCCAGTTAAGTGGGCCATAGAAGAGCCTGAAAGGGGAACCTTAAGAATAGTGATTATTCTAGTTTGTTTTGTGTTCCCTGTTTTATGAGAATATTAACAAAAGGAACTACAAATACTCCTAAGGCTAGGAAAATTTTTACGCTGGTAAGTCGGGACACCCCTTTTTCAAGCTCTGAGGATTAATGTCATCTAATTCACCAAGATGCAGCCAATTTCCACTCTAACTCACCCACCCCCCACCTATGACCCCTAGTTGATATCAGGAGGTTTCTCACCCAAGCCGATGCCCCTAACCAGCGGGAAGTAGCCAGAAGAGAAGCGACGTGCTGTTTCCCAAGATTGAGAAACTTCCAGTAAAAGAGGGGATTGGAAGAGGCTGCATAGGCCCAGCTCACTATTATTTACTCCCCATTGCTAACTGCCACATTGTCCCATGATCTTGTCTTTCTCTCCAGTTCCAGTGTCTACAAAAAGTTTAAGATTAACTGATGTTCCTCCTTGGAGAGTGGAAAAAAGTGATAATGATCTAAGGATGAAAAATTGAACAAAGCACCCATCTTGTGACAAGAAAACCAGGATGTTGCCAGATAACCCCCAAGAATACCAGTAAAGGATTAACTCTTCTGAGACATGACCACCTCAAGGGGGAACTAACACAAACTTCTAAAACCTATAATCCTGTCCCTATAAAAGCCTTCAGCCGATCTCCAGCTGGGGAGACAGGTTTTTTGGAGGAATGTATTCCCCCCATCTCCTATATGTGATGTAATAAACCTCTCGCTGCTCACCTCACCCCTGTCTCAGAATTGGCTATTGTGGCCGGCAGCTCCAATCCGCGTTATTGTGGTAAGAAAATTCTAGTAAAAAGACCAGACTTAATGGTGTGATTGAGACTGGAGGAACCTCAGAAAGCATGGCTCCTGGACTCTCTGGCAACCCAGCACTAAAACCATTCCCGAGGCCAACTCTTCAGTCAAAATTAGACTGGACTATGGGACATAAAATTATACTTGTAAAGAGTGTGCTTCTTAGCTCAAGTAGATACGTGAGACTAAATGGGCAGCTCCTGTCCAGAGGTGAGATGAGAAGGCAGAGAGGGTCAGGAGCTGGTTGAATGGACACGGGAAATCAGGGGTGGAAAAGGAGGAGTGTGCTGTCATAGTATAGGGAGACCAATTAGGGTCACATGACAATATATGTATAAATTTTTGTATGACAGACTAACTTGAATTGGAAACTTTCATTTAAAGTACAACAATAAAATTAAAAAAATAAAAATAAAAAAAATAACACAATTAAATTATCCTTTGGAATTAGTAAGGGCTTCTGGAATTGCCTTGAGAAGGGTCTTGAGGACTAATTAGGAAGTGGGCAGAGCCAGCTGTAAAGAGAGGATGGAATACATTACAGGGGGAGGACATAGTGAAGGTAAAGGCAGAGTTGAAAGAATATAGTTTCAAACAATAGCAAATAATCCATGTTTTGGGAGCACAGAGAGCTTGGGACAAGGCAGAAGACAAGAGAAAACAATTGAGAAGCTTATAGTTACAGTGTATGACTGACATTCTTTGACACCCTGTAGGAGGCTGAACAGTGGCCCCCAAAAGGCTATGTCCATTTCCTAATACCCAGAATCTGTAAATGTGACCTTACATGGCAAAAGAGTAAATATTACCTCATATGACAAAAGATGTGATTAAATTGAGGATCTTGAGAGAAGAAGCTTATTCTGGATTATCTTGGTGAGCCCTTACCGCAATCACAAGTATCCTCATAAGTGAAAAGCAGAGAAAACAGAAGGCAATGTGAAGACAGAGCAGACAGAGATATGGCCACAAGCTAAAGAATGCCAACAACCACTGTTGCCTGGTGGAAACTTCAGGTTCTGCTGGGAGTGACTCATATTGGCCAATAAATGAGAGACCGAGGTGAGAGAGAAGAAAAGTGTCCTTTATTTCATTGCACAAGGAAAGGAATCAATCCCAGATGTTGCTGTCAAGATTGCTCTGCTGAGGCCAGGGGAAATGTTATTTTTAAGGGGTTTACAGTAGGGGGTTCATACAAGTTACATCGTCAGCGACATTCTTAGTCAAACTACTCAGGTGTAATGGGGTTTACATATAACTTCATGCATCACCAGGCTTTTTACTGGGCAGGCCAAGCAAAGGAACTAGGATTCTAATGTAGTTTCCAGGCAGAGCAAACAATTTGCTTGAGGCAGTGGACATTTCCGCAGCCTGGAAGAGGCAAGGAGCTGGAAGAGGCAAGGAACAGATTCTCTCCTAGAGCCTCTCTAGGGAGTGCAGCCCTGCTGACATCTCGATTTTGGACTTCTGATTTCCAGAACTATGAGAGAATAAATTTCTGTTTTTTTAAGAAAAAAAAGAAAGTAAAACAATTTTCACCACCTAGGGACCGTCTAACCTACTCTTAACCTGAAGTGTAAGCAGAAATATAGAATGAGCAATCACACTTTCCATGATTTCCCTTATTTTTTCAGTCAACCTTGTTCCTTGTGTTGTAGCAACTCTCCATTCCTCTGAGGGCATCTATTGTCCCCACCGTGTGTTCATAATGAGATGAATGTTGTTGAGCAATTGTAGAAATAGGTTTGAGTAGAATATTTCAGGATTATGTGATCAATGACAAAAGTTGCTTAAGCTAATTCCTAGCTCATAATAAATTTTATTCAGAGGGATAGTCTTCACGGGCTCAGAAGCTGTGCTTCAGAAACTTAGATTTACCCAGCTGTATTAATCAAAAATCGGTCAAAATACCACAAACAAATCCAAACATTTTAAGAAAAAGAAAGTTAATACAGGAAATTAGGCATACAACCATTGAAACGGCAGATGAAGCAAAGATGAAAAAGATGAATTATAGGAAATCTTGAAGTATAATGAATCCAACTGCCTGCAGCGCCAAAGTGGGTGATTTTTAGGAGAAAACTCAGAAGTCAAACAAAGCCACTTCTGGTGCCTGACCACAGCCCTGCAGAAGAGTCATGGCTTCTCCTTCTCTTCTACTTTCCTAATCTCTCGCAAATGCCTCTCATTTACAGAAGCTAAACGAGATGATAAAAGAAAGGGATTGTGGGGAAATGCAGATCGGGGCCTCTCTCCAGAGAGAAACAGTTTTAATTCGTGTGGAATCCAAGGAAATTGAGATGACCCACTCAAGCTATTGCCCTGAGATGATCTTGAACCATGAGCCTTGAATATTGGTCTCCTAAAAGTCACCTTCAGCTCAAACAATGGTCTAGATTAATTAGTACAAAATGTTTTCCATAAGCATTGGCCTCTTTTGAAACAATTATCTATGTGCAGTTTCAACAGAAACTCCAAAGTCAGACTAGAGTTATGTTTTAGGGTAATATTAATATTTATTTTAATTGTTTTTCAAGACAATACTGTATGAAATCTTTCCCGACCACAAATTGTTTTATCAGTTCTATTCCAGCCCTTTTTCCTTGGCAATGTGTAATTACTACCGATAAGATGGGATATAACAATCTCAATGGCAGTGAGGTGAGGTATACTGCTTGAAGCTGGAGCTCCAACCACTCCACCTGTTCAGATATATATTATAGATTACTGAGTAATTCTCATTGAATGCATGAAAAAATTTTTTTGAGGAATCACTGGATTGGGCGAGTATGATATACAGGAGGTTGAGACCTCCTTTCTGTTTATAATGGCTCTTGGTTTTCTGTGATGGATTATTCTGTCAATTTAGTTGAATACTGCATTTTCAAGAGCCCCTTCCCTTTTATAGTTCTGAGTTAGTGTGTGGGACAAAGAAATAGGTTTCCTCTTTGTCTCAGGTTTCTGAAAATAACCCTTGGAATTTCTCTAGCAATCAAGATGTCTTTTTTTCTAAAATATGCAGGCAACACTTAAACATGTGCAAATGATAGGGGCTACACTGGTCCCACCCTTGCAAGAGGCCTCAGGAAGGATGAGACATAATGAAGTCACTCACACATATTCACTGAGTCATGCAAACGCATGAAGTCCCAATGACTAAGAGGTCACAATGAACCTCCTCTTTTGAGGCTTCTGGATTGGTAAGAATATCCATACACTGAAGAGGGTGGGGTATATCCCCAGGATGATGAAGGCCCCATGTGAACTCTCCCAGACCTAAACTGATATGTCTCCTCATTTGTATCCTTTCTGGTTATACTAAATGGCTAACTGAAAGTATAGGTAATGTAGTTAGGTGCCATGGAGTCAATTCCGACTCATATAGACCCCATTTGACAGAGTAGCCCCACAGAGTTTTCTTGTCTGTAATCTTTACGGAAGCAGACCGCCACATCTTTCTCCTGCAGAGAAGCTAGGTGGGTTTGAACTGCCAACTTTTTGGTTAGCACCGAGCACTTAACAGTTAGACCACCAGGGCTCCTAAGCTGGTTCCATGGTATAATGGTAAGCACTCTAGACTCTGAATCCAGCTATCCAAGTTAAAATCTCAATGGGATCGTTCTCTTGAGCCCTGCTAGCACAATGTTTAAATGGTTAGCTGAAAGGTTGGACGTTCAAACCCACCCAGTGGCTCCACAGGAGAAAGACCTAGCAATCTGCTCCTATAAAGGTTACAGGCTGGAAAACCAAATGGAGCAGTTCTACTCTGTCACATGGGATTGCTATGAGTAAAATTGACATGCCAGCTATTGTCCAACAACAACAATATGTCTTGTTTAGTAAGATGTCTGGTCAGATATTCAAGTATAGGTAGTGTTGTTGTTAGGTGCCACTGAGACTATTCCGACTCATAGCGACCCTATGTACAACAGGATGAAACACTTCCTGGTTCTGTGCCATTCTCATAATTTTTGCTATGCTTGAGCCCATTGTTGCAGCCACTGTGTCAATCCATCTCATTAAGGGTCTTTCTCTTTTTTGCTGACCCTCTTCTTTACCAAAAATGATGTCCTTCTCCAGGGACCGGTCCCTCCTTATAACATGTCCAAAGTACATGAGACTAAATCTTACCATCCTTGCTTCTAAGTAGCATTCTGGCTGTATTTCTTCATTGTTATGGCAGTCCATGGTAGATTCAATATTCTTCTCCAATACCGTAATTCAAAGGCATCAATTCTTCCTCAGTCTTCCTTATTCATTGTCCAGATTTTGCATGCATATCAGGCAATTGAAAATACCATGGCTTGGGTCAGGTGCACCTTAATCCTCAAAGTGACGTCTTTGCTTTTTAACACATTAAAGAGGTATTTTGCTGCAGATTTGCCCAGTGTACTATGTCGTTTGATTTCTTGACTATTGCTTCAATAGGCATTGATTGTGGATCCAAGTAAAATGAAATCCTTGACAACTTCAATATTTTCTCTGTTTACATGATGTTGCTTATGGTCCATTTGTGAGGATTTTTGTTTTCTTTAGGTTGAGGAGTAATCCATCCTGAAGGTTACGGTCTTTGCACTTTATCACTAAGTGCTTCAAGTCCTCTTTCGGCAATCAAGGTTCTGTCATCTGCATATCGCAGGTTGTTAATAAGTCTTCCTCCAATCCTGATGCCCCATTCTTCTTCATGTAGTCCACCTTCTCGAATTATTTGCTCAGGGTACAGATTGAATAAGTATGGTAAAAGGATACAAGCCAGATGCACATCTTTCTTGACTTTAAACCATACAGTATCCCCTTGTTCTGTTTAAACGACTGCTTCTTGATCTATGTACAGATTCCTCATGAGCGCAATTAAACTTTCTGGAATTCCCATTCTTTCAATGTTATCCATAATTTGTTATGATCCACACTGTCGAATGTCTTTGTATAGTCAATGAAATGCAAGTAAACATCTTTCTGGTATTCTCTACTTTCAGCCAGGATCCGTCTGACATCATCAATAATATCCCTTCTTCCACATCTTCTTCTGAATCCAACTTGAATTTCTGGCAGTTCTCTACCGATGTACTGCTGCAACCACTTTTGAATGATCAACAAATTTGATTTGTGAGTGATATTAATGATATTGTTCAACAATTTCCACATTCAGTTGGATTACCTTTCTTTGGAATGGGCACAAATATGGATCTCTTCCAGTCAGTTAACCAGGTAGCTGTCTTCCAAATTTCTTGTATAGTTGAGTGAGCACTTCCAATGCTGCATCCAATTGTTGAAACATCTAAACTGGTATTCCATCAATTCTTGCAGTCTTGTTTTTTCACCAATGCCTTCAGTGCAGCTTGAACTTCTTCCTTTAGTATCATCGGTTCTTAGTCATATGCTACCTCCTGAAATGGTTGAACATTGACCAATTCTTTTTGGTACAGTGACTCTGTTTTCCTTCTATCTTCTTTTGATGCTTCCTATGTCTTTCAATTTTTTGCCCATAGAATTGAATTCTTCAATATTGCAACTAGATGTTTGAATTTTTTCTTCGATTCTTTCAGCTTGACATATGCCAAGTGTGTTCTTCCCTTTTGGTTTTCTAACTCCAGCATATTTCATTATACTACTTTACTTTGTCTTCTCAAGCTGCCCCTTAAAGTCTTCTGTTCAGCTCTTTTACTTCATCATTTCTTTCATTTGCTTTAGCCACTTTATGCTCAAAAGCAAGTTTCAGAGTCTCTCTGACATCCATTTGGGTCTTTTCTTTCTTTCCTGTCTTTTTAATGACCTTTTGCTTTCTTCATGTATGATGGCCTTAATGTCATCCCACAACCCTTCTGGTCTCCAGTCATTAGTGCTCAGTGTGTCATATCTATTCTTGAGGTGGTCTCTAAAATATACTGAAGGTTGTACTTTGGCTCTCATAGACTTGTTCTGATTTTCTTCAGCTACAACTTGAACTTGCTGATGAGACATTGATGATCTGTTCTGCAGTCAGCCCTGGCCTTGTTCTGAGTGATGATATTGAGCCTCTCCATAGTTTCCACAGATGTAGTCAGTTTATTTTGTTGAGAAAAGATATTTCTCATGTATAGATCATTGGTCTTGCAAAATTCTGTCATTAGGTTTCCGATGTTGTTTTCTTTAACCTAGGCCATGTTTTCTAAATTCTGATCCTTCTTCTTAAGTTTCTAACTTCTGCATTCCAATCACCAGTAATTACCAATGCACCTTGACTGCATGTTTGATCAATTTCAGACTGCAGAAGTTGGTAAAAATTTTCAGTTTCTTCATCTTTGGCATTAGAGGTTGGTGTGGAAACTTGGATAATAGTCATGTTATCCGGTTTTCCTTGTAGGCATATAGATATTGTCCTATCACTTACAGCATCTTACTTCAGGGTAGATCTTGATTTTTTTTTCTTTGACAATGACTGCAACGCCATTCCTCTTCAATTTGTCATTCTTGTCATAGTAGACCATATGATTGTTACATTCAAAATGGTCAATACCAGTCCATTTCAACTCACTAATGTCAATTTTCAAGTGTTCCATTTCATTTTTGACAACTTTCAATTTTCCTAGATTCATGCTTCATACATTTGACCTTCTGATTATTAGATGATGTTTGCAACTGTTTCTTCTCATTTTGAGTGGTGCCATATCAGCAAATGAAGCTGCCAAAAACATTACTCCATCCATGTCATTAAGGGCAACTCTAGTTTGTGGAGGTAACTCTTCCCTAGTTGTATTTTGAGTACCTTCCAAATATGAAAGCTTCCATGGTATGGCAAACTGATAGACAAGTGGTGGATAGGTTGAATAGTGTCTTCCCAAAAATCAAGTCCACCCAAATCCTGAGATGTGACCCTTATTTGGAAATAGGTATTTGCAAATGTAATCAAGTTAAAATAAGGCCGTACTGGATTAGGGTGGACTCTAAATCCAAGGACTGTTGTCCTTGTAATGTGAGGGAAATTTAAAAAGACACATAGGGAAAACTGCCACGTGAGGACAGAGGCAGAGATTGGAATGATGTGGCTACAAGTCAAGGAATGACAAGGAGTGTCAGCAACCACCAGAAGTCAGAAGAAAAGCAGGAAGCACATTCTTCCTCAGAGCCTCCAGAAGAAACCAACTGGGCTGACACCTTGATTTTGGGATTTCTCGCCTCCAGAACTGTGAGAGAATGAATTTCTCTTGCTTCAAGTTGAGACAATCTTTTGGAAACACGGGTGGTGTAGTGGTTAAGTGTTACGGCTGCTAACCAAAAGGTTGGCAGTTCGAATCCACCAGGTGCTCCTTGGAAACCCTATGGGGCAGTTCTACTCTGTCCTATAGGGTCACTGTGAGTTAGAATCCACTCCAAGACAATGGATTTGGATTTGAGTTTGTGGTAATTTGTTATGGCAGCACTTGTAAACTAGAAAGGCCCCTGAGTGGTGTAAAGAGGCCTGGTAATCTGCTTCCATAAAGATTATAGCCAAAAAAAAAAAAAAAAAACCCTACTGAGCAGTTCTACTCTGTAACACATGGGGTCGCCATGAGTCAGAATTAAAGACAATAAGTTTGGTTTTCTTGGCTCGAGGAAACTAAAACAGTTTAAAACATGCCCAGCCAAGTGTTGAAAACAAATGTAAACAATTCTTACTAAATTCTACGGCTTGTTGTTGTTGTTTTTGTTAGTTGCAATTTAGTCTTGGCTGATCACTTAGTCCTATGATAGTCCTCTTCTCAAATAAAAAATGGAAATTCTATTTTCCTTTAAAATGGAGAAACAATGTAATATCATGAGTTCCTCATTGCTAGGTATTAGAATACCTTAAAATATAAGTCAAGCACTTTATCCTCATCCAAAACCACACACCTATTTTCATTGTATTGAGGGTCCATCGAGCTTCTGTAAAGGTAGATCCTCAGTGGAAATGTAAGATTATTTAAATGATCTCCTGGCATAAAGTTTGCTCAATCTACATATATTAGTTCAGCACCAGCTATGGGCCTATAACTTTACCAGATAGTGTTGAATAATGAGGAATGTACAATACAGCAAGCTTGCCATCAAGTAGTTTAAAATCTAGTTATAATGAAAATATATACACAGAAGGAGTAAATAATTATAAACATATTAATGGCATAATCATAGTATGGACAGAGTTCTCTTTACTACTTTAGTATTTTTTTTTCAAATAATTATAAACATATTAATGGCATAATCATAGTATGGACAGAGTTCTCCTTACTACTTTAGTATTTTTTTTCCAAATTTTATGCCTAATACATGCTGAATTTTAAAATACGTAAGTAAATAAAAAATAACCAATTTTACTCACAATTCCCAAAACTAAAGAATTCACTATTAAAATTCCAGCTTTTCATATATATACAGACATCATTGGGATAATACTAAAAACAATTTAATAACTTTTTTCTTTTTTATTAATCGTTATATCAAGTGCATTTTCTATGTCATAGCAAACATTTCAAAATTCTGATTATTTTACGGAAAAATTCTCTCATATTAATACAGGGTTATTACATTTATCCACTCACAAATTTTTGAATAATAAGGTTCTTTCTCAATGTTTTTGTATTTTGTATTATATTGCCATGAACATTTTTATGAACTTTTTAAAAATATTTCCTAAGGCTATATTACCCATAATAGAATTAAACAAATATTATGAATATTTTAAGGCACTTGATGTTGACAAATAATTTTTCAGAAATATTGACACACTTAATGGTACTATCAACAGTATACAGGGTCTTCTTTGTGAAAACTCTTGGTTCTCAATAGCAGGAAATCTATGCTTCTAACAATATGATTTTTATTCAGCATCAGCAGAAAATATGCTTTTTTTTTTGCCTTGATGACTAGGAACCTTAGATTCAACTTTTGTCCTACTTCTAGTAATTTCATAGTTTAATAGAGTAATGCATTCCTGTGAGTTAAATTTATTCCTTACTATATTTCCCTCCCAATTTTATTTTCAATTTACGTTAATTTCCTCATTATATATTCTATTCTATA
>NW_004444204.1:1473203-1479067 GCF_000243295.1 Trichechus manatus latirostris
TTTGTGTTAGTTTAGGTAGGTAGTGAGTTTCTAGAAATTTGTCCATTTCCTTTAGGCTTTCAAATTTGTTAGAGTACAATTTTTCATGGTATCCTGTTATGATTCTTTTAATTTCAGTTGGGTCTGTTGTGATATCACCCATCTCATTTCTTACAAGGGTTATCTGCTTCCTCTCCTGTTTTCTTTTGTCAGTTTGGCCAGTGGTTTATTGATTTTGTTGATCTTTTTAAAGAACCAGTTTTTGGTCTTGTTAACTCTCAATTTTTTTTCTGTTCTCTATTTCATTTATTTCTGCTCTAATCTTTATTATTTCCTTTCTTCTGGTGCCTGAGGGCTTCTTTTGCTGCTCTCTTTCTATTTGTTCATGTTGTATGGTTAATGTTTTCATTTTGGCCCTCTCTTCTTTTTACATGTGTGCATTTGTTGCTATAAATTGACCTCTGAGCACTGCTTTTGCTGTATCCTAAAGGTTCTGGTAGAATGTTTTTTGATTTTCATTTGATTCTATGAATTTCTTTATTCCATCCTTAGTTTGGTCTGTAACCCAGTAGTTTTTAAGCAAGGTGTTGTTCAGTTTCCATGTGACTGATTTTTTTTTCCCTTATTTTTTCTGTTATTGATTTCTACTTTTATGGCTTTACGGTCAGAAAAGATGCTTGCAATATTTTGATGTTTTGGATTCTGTTAAGGCTTGCTTTGTGGCCTAATATGGTCTATTCTGGAGAATGTTCTACGGGCATTTTGAAAGAAAGTATACTTGGCTGCTGTTGTGTTGTATATGTCTATGAGATCAAGTGGGTTGATTGTGGCATTTAGATCTTCTGTGTCTTTATTGAGCTTCTTTCTGCATGTTCTGCCCTTCATCAAAAGTGGTGTGTTGAAGTCTCCTACTACTATTGTGGAACTATTTCTCTTTTCTATGCTGTTAAAGTTTATGTATTTTGAAGACTTTTTGTTGGGTGTGTAAATCTTTATTATGATTATGTCTTACTGACGTATTGAACCTTTACTCATTGTATAGTGTCCTTCCTTATCCTTTGTGGTGGATTTTGCTTTAAAGTCTATTTTGTCTTAGATTTTGCCACTCCTCTTTTTTGATTGTTTTCTGCCTGATTTTTTTTTCCATTCTTTGAATTTTATTTTTTTTGTGTCTTTGAGTCACAGGTGTGTCTCTTGTCGGCTGCATATAGATGGATCATGTTTTTTTTTATCCATTCTGCCACTCTCTGTCTCTTTATTGGTGCATTTAGTCCATTTACATTCAGTGTAGTTATTGATAGGTATGAGTATAGTGCTGTCATTTTGATTTTCTTTTGTGATGTTCAAAGTTTCATTGTTCCACTTAATTTTCTGTGCTGAGTGATTTTTCTTTATTTTCTTTTAATCTTTTTCATTGTTGTTGTTTTTGTATTTGCTGAGTCTTTATGTTTTTCTTCTTTTTTATTTTGATATATATGTTTGTTAGTTTCCTTTTTGGTTACCTTAAAATTTACCTCTATTTTTCTAAGTTTAAACCAGTCTTTTACATCTTGATATTAACTTCCTCTCCATACAAACTTTCTATGACTACACTACCTACTCTTTCTTTTGTTTAATGTTGTCATCTTTTACATATTGATGTCTCTGTTTCCCTATTTTCAGTGTTTTGGCTTTGACTTATTTTTGTGACTTCCTTCTCTATGTTGGTATCTAGTTGTTCTGTCCTGTGTTCTTGTCTTGGGTTGTTATCTGATGTTATTGATTCTCTAGCTGAAGGACTCCCTTTAGTATTTCTTGTAATTTTGGTTTGGTTTTTACAAATTCCCTTAACTTCTGTTTATCTGGAAATGCCCTAATTTCACCTTCATATTTGAGAGACAGTTTTGCTGGATATACAATTTTTGGCTGGCTTTTTTTTTTTTTTTCCTTCGAGGCTTTATGTCATCCCATTGCCTTCCTGCCTGCATGGTTGCTGCTGAGTAGTCCAAGCTTAATCTTATTGACTCTCCTTTGTAGGAGACCTTTCATTTATCCCTAGCCACTCTTAAAATTCTTTATCTTGGTTTTAGCAAGTTTGACTATAATATGTCTTGGTGTCTTTCTTTTGGAATCTACCTTGTGTGGGGTTCAATGAGGTTCTTGGATAGATACCTTGTCATCTTTCATGATATCAGGGAAGTTTTCTGCCATTCAATTTCCAACAATTCTCTTTGTATTTTCTGTTATACTCCCTGTTCTGGTACTCCAATCACTTGTAGGTTATTCCTCTTGATAGAGTCCCACATAATTCTTAGGGTTTCTTCATTTTTAAAAATTCTTGTATCTGAGTTTTCCTCAAATAAATTGGTGTCAAGTGCTTTATCTTCAATCTCATTAATTCTGACTTCCATAGCCTCAATTCTTCTCCTATGACTTTCTATTGAGTTTTCTATTTCTGAAATTTTATTGTTAATCTTTTGGATTTCTATTTTGCTGTCTTTCTGTAGATTCTAGCAGTCTGTTAAATTTGTCATTTTGGTCTTGTGTAGCTCTCCTAAGTTCCTCTATTGCTTTGTCTTTGTGTTCCTTGACTTGGTCTGAGTTTTGCCTGATCGCCATCCTGATCTCTTGAAGAGCTCTGTATATTAAACCTTTTCAACTCAACTTCCAGTAATTCCAAGACCTTCCCTTCCTTCTGGAGGTTTCTTGGTTCCTTGTTTTGGTCACTTGCTGGAACCGTCATGATCTGCCTCTTTATGTGATTTGATATTGACTATTGTCTCTAAGCCATCAATAAGTTATATTTATTTACTGTATGTTTTCTTACTGTGTCCTAGCGTCTTGTTTTGTTTTGGTATGTCCAAGTAGGCTGGGTGTGTGAACTGCTTTCATTAGTGGTGTCTTTGAAGCTCTCATGTCCTGTCACCAGGTAGTTAGAGCTGCTACTAGTTATATGAGCCCAGGAGTCCATTTACTTTTCTTGTGTGGATTCAGCTCAGCTGTCCAGGTTGTCGATCACCAAGTGTGTGGTGCAGGCTGTCACCTACAGTCCTAGACAGGCAGGGCTATGTGGGATGATTGGAGCAGGCACATTATCTGGCTGCAGTAGGCGGTTATGTGTTGAGCAAGGAAGAAGGCTGATAGCTGCCCCTGAGTGCCCAGGTGGAAGGCATGTTCCTCTCCCCTATAGCTTGTAGGTGCGTGGATTTTGCAGCCAAACTTTGGTAACCCAATGTTGTTGACTCTAAGGACTGGGAGGCACCACTTATTCTAGAACCCTGTCATCAGTGGCTAGGTGGAGGGGGTGGAGCCACCAGTCTTCAGGCCCCTGACGTGGATAGGTGAGGACCCTGCTTAATGGGCAGGGCAGTGTCAAATGTCATGAATCTGCCACTCCCCCTTAGCTGTTGCAGTTGAAAATAGGCTTCAGGTGTATACCCTGTTGTACTATACTAAAGAGGACCTATGCTGTTGAATGGGCCCGCACAGGTCTAGGCAGGGGTGAAAGGCATTCCAAGTCTGTGGACCCTTTACATCTGTGCCTAGGCAAAGGAGCAGTGCCTGTCCCGAGTTCCCAGCTTAGGTTTGCTGGCAGTTTCTTTTTTCCTGTTTGTTCGTATGTTTATTTGTTCCCTCCCCAAAGCTGGAAGACTAGTTCAGCACCTGAAGGGTCCCACTTCTGCCATAGGGGGTGCAGCAACCCCCGAACACTGCCAGACTGGAATAGGAGAAGGAGGGGGCAGATGAGGGGAAGAGAGGCATTTTCTAGAGGGAGAAGGGTTATTCTGATCCCGTTTGGTAGGTTAGGTTCTTGCACTTAACTTTTGCAGATTCAGCACTGCTTCCCCCTGGCTCCAGAAACTTGTGCAGACTCTCCTTCGCTCGATTTCTCCCAACGTGGAAAACACATCCTAAGGGCTGCTGCTTGCCTCAGTCCGTGTGTGCGAAATGATCTAGCCTGTACGGTGCCAGCCAGGTTAGGTCTGGCACTTCCTCGCTGCTTCTGAACTGTCTCTCCATCCCCCGCCACTCAGTCTGACTTCTTGACTTTGTCTTTGATGTTCAGAGCTCCTAGATTGTCATATATAATTGATTCATTGTTTTTTTGCTCTTTGTTTAAAGAGGGACCACCTGAAGCACCTGACAATTCTGCCATCTTAGCCCTGCCTCTCTGATGTAATCTTATTATTTCTAAAAATTTCTGAGCCAATTTAGAAAAAGTTCTGAAAAGCATGGCAGTCTAAAATAAATATAAGAACAAGAGTGGATAGAGGTGAGTTTCATGGAGTTTTCTATTAGTTCATAGATTTGTGCAGAGATTTTCATTTATTTGTTTTGTCAGGTGAAGGCTAAATTACTCCTAAAGTAAAACTTATTTCAAAGTCATGTGCATGTGTGTGTTCACGTAAAATAATATGAAGAATCTGTATCAAATTGTTAATGATAATTGTTTTGGGAAGAGGGGTAATTATAGGTATTTTCAATTTCATTATTTTTCTATATTTTGTCTGATAGTTTTGGAATTTCTGTTGACAGTGTACATTCTTTAATAATAAGAAAAACAAATATAATTCTTAAAACTACATTTTTTTCTGAAATCTCTCTACTGTGAAATGAGAAACTGAAAAATCAGTAAGTTTATATTTAATATAATAAATAGAAATTTTGCAAATCTCTCCTTTGTGATAAGAAGCCATATAAAAATTGAGAGCAGTGTGCAAAACATAATTTATAGGCAAGAATAGCAGATTTGATTGGTGAGCTTGTATCCTTGGAGAACTGATGGGGCAAAGGATACTATTTATTATGTGCTCCCCTTAGAAGAAAGACAGAAAGTTTCCTAAGTCATTTACTGAAGCCAGTGTAAACCTAAGTTCAATAAGTGATAAAATGTATGCCCCAGTGTATAGTCATCACATATGAATATAAGTATAATAAACCTACTCCTCATTTATTATCTTGTTATTTGACATTTCCCATTTATGACAATAGTAAAAAATTTACTATCCAACTATTTTACACATTAATGATGTACATCTGGCAGTAATGAATGCCAAGGTGTGAGGTGAGAGTAATGGTAGCTGTGATGGTTCAGGTCAACTAGGCTGGACCATGATTCTCAGTGGTTTGGAAGTTATGTAATTATGTAATTTGGAAATTGTGTCATTTGGCAGTCACCCTCCATTTTGTGGTCTGAGGTGGCCATCCTCCATTTCATACAATGCCAATTTTGACACAATGACCTGGTCTTTGAAACCTAACCATGTCAATAATTGAGGAGTGGATGTAATTCTAAATAAGATTCTAAATATTTATATCTTATAGGGTATAATGACAATAATATACATTCACTCAATCATTCATTTAACAAAATTTCATTTATTCATTCATTCAACAATATTTAGTAAGTGTCTACTTTGTACCACATTCCTTACCAGGTGTTTGGAATTTAACAATGAACAAAACAATGTTCTTGTTCTCATGGAGCTTATATTCTTGTAATGATTTAGGTATTACATTCAGGGAATTTCTCAATATAATTTACTGCATCAATAAATTAAAAGAGGAGAAAAATTTGAGTATGTTATCAGATACAAAACTTAAAACTTTTGCAGAAAGGTATCCTCCCCCCATTGCTGTGCAAGAGATCAGATATTTCTTCTTTCCATGAACTGGATGATCTTTGGGAATAGTCCTTCATACCCTATATTTTGAGTAATGAGGTTCTCTAAGAAATGCCTGGCCAGTTTACCATAAAACATTTTATCTTAAAACAAAGTTTCAGAGGACTCCGGCAAGATGGCAGTCTAAGCAGAAGCACCACGCCGTCCCTCCACAACAAAGATCCGAAAAACTAAGCCAAACAGAGGATCAACAATCCTGAAACCCTAGAACATCAAATGAAG
>NW_004444204.1:1487091-1506971 GCF_000243295.1 Trichechus manatus latirostris
GTCCAAAAACACAGAGAATTAAATTAGGTGTTTTGGTCTGTCACCCCTAACGATGTAAGACTGCATAATGAAGGATCATCAGATATTTGAGAAAAATATCTCACATAAAAAAGAGACCAAACAATCAGGAAAAAAAATTACCCTGAAGGAAACAGAGATGATTAATGAAATCTGTAAGAAGTTTGAAACAAACAAAAAAAGTATTCTCAAAGTGATTCATATAGGCAGCGTCTACAATAAAAATCTAATGAAAAACTATGGAAGAACAACAATCAGGAAACAGGAATGGGATGTGAAAAATGAAAAAAAAATGCTACAGTAAGAAACAAACACAATAGAAGAGTAGGGAGATGAAGATAAAGCAATCTCCTAGGAAACAGATTAAAAAGACAAAGAGATTAAAAAAGGAAAGGGAGAAAGGATAGTGATATAGAGGATCAAAACAGGAGATTGAAATCTTACTAATTGCAAATTCAGAAAGAGTACATAGAGAAAATTGTCTAAGAAATAAATTGAAGGCATTCCTTATGGATAAAAGAAACAAGCTTCTAGGTTGAAAGAGACACAAAAACACCCACCATAATGAATGGGAAAAAATACACAACCTGGGATAAGAGAAAAAGCCACTAGCTCACAGAGAGAATAAACAGATCACCCTCAAAGGAGCACCTTGTGATGGCAAATAGTGTAACAACAACAAAGAATAAAGATTAGAAATTGCAAGTAAAATGAAGACTTGTAAGTTAAATAAAATCATGGTATAATATTTGGCTCAGCAATGCCCATATTTATTTAAGCAAAACAAAGCTAACTTTGATTACTTATTTAAGTAAAATATTGGTATACTTAACCTGAAAGGTTGGGGGTAGGTGGTGTCCAATAAGAACTAAATCTTCATCTGACCTAAAAAATCAAGAGGTAATGTCTAAAATTCACAGCTCAAGAAGCAAATCGTAAAGCATATTATTTAGAATATGGAGCTCTCTACCAGAAGATTTAACAAATTAAATATATATGTATTTTATGAGCAAGGATTGAAGGTTGGTAAGGAAATAAGCAAGTGCATTTGTGCTTTTGATAATAATACTTTTAAAAATCAATCAATAAATTATATATATTGTTGGCTATTAGGTAAATATTTAAAAAGTCAGTTAACTTTTCCCTATATGGAAAATTTTTCTCTAAATGGAAAAACATAAACCATAAAATATTTAGCAATTAATTTAATAAGAAAGTAGAAGATCTTTAAGAGAAAAACAAACACATACTTTAAAATATTGTTTAGAAATGCTTTTAAAATAACAAATACAGGATTGAATAAAGAGACAGGCATACAACATTCTTGTGTAGGAAAACAATGCCTTAAAATGTCAAACTTTCCAATGCAGTTCCA
Source organism: Trichechus manatus latirostris (assembly GCF_000243295.1). Classification (NCBI taxonomy): domain Eukaryota; kingdom Metazoa; phylum Chordata; class Mammalia; order Sirenia; family Trichechidae; genus Trichechus; species Trichechus manatus. Next base: position 1,488,485 of record NW_004444204.1, read on the forward strand.
ATCAGAAACCTATTTTCTTGAACCAGAAAAAATGCATTATAGAGAACAAACATATAAGAATTGTCAACAGCATTTTGAAAAAGAATATTAAGATTGGATTTTTTATGACATAAAACTTAGTCTAAAGCTATTCTAACACGAAACAGTGTAGTATTAGCACGGAATTAAGACAGTATGGAACATAGTAGAGTCTAGAAGAGCCCAAAAAGTATTGGTTTGATGGAGTGTTTCAAGTCATGGGGTGTAAACATAAAATGATTTTCATTTTTTCACAATTTGCTAACTGCTTTGCAATTAACCCTCTCTTTTCCACTGGGTCACAGGTTATCCTTTCAGTAATCAAAATACTTTTGTTCCAACTACTCATTTTAAAATTTAATTATCATTTTAGAGCCAAAGCTCTTCCCTCTACCCATACCCAGCATGAAGACTCCAATGGCTCCAGTGAAGATGGACTGTGCTGCTCTTTCATGCTTTATTCCCTTCACTCCTCTGATGTTGGGCAGAGAGGCAGGAGAGAATAAAGGACCTCTCCTTTGACTCTCTTCCGTGCTGAGCAGCCTTTTCCTCATGTGAACAGCCTCAAGTTGTGGTGGAGAAGTCCCTGGCCTTTTCTATTGGCTACTTCTTATCTCTTCCTGGCCATGGATTCCTTCTCTGTGGCAGCTATCCAATGCTTGCTTTCCCTTGACGGTGTATTAGTGGTTTCTTTGTGGGGCTACAGGGGCCTCCACTTGCACAGTTTCCTGGAATGGGTGATTGGCCTTGAACTCCTCACCAGGCTCACGTTTGGGCCACTCCACAGCCTCTTACTGCTAGGGCCCCCTCAGGGGCCGCTCTCCTGTGGGAGGAATGTTTCAGGTAAATTGGTTCAGAACATAGACAGATTCATTTGATCTAAAGGAAATGCATGGAAAATTGCATTACCAAAAGTTGAGAATGCAGACTTCTACTGTCTTTTTCTGCTTTGCTGTCTTTTTCTGGCTTTTTATTTCTGTGCCACAAGAACCTGGGATGCTCCTTCAGTTAAGAAGATCATTTTATTCCAGACATGTGACTATAGCCAGATCTCAACTTAGTGGAGTGGGTGGAGGATGGACTAGGCACCTCCAGTCATGTGGGAAAGGAGTTGAGTGGGACAAGTTAAATACCCTCCTTCCCTCTGCACAAGCTTTGCATTTCCCTAACAGGTCACTTCTTGAAGTTCAGTGCCAACTTTAATATCTTTTGTTGTTAACATCAGTCAAACTTGTGTTGTCTCTTTCACCCCAGGGGAATGGCCAAGAATTTCTCCTTTCAAGTCGGCACTAGAGAATTTAGTAACTGTTCTCACTAGCACCCAGTTCCACAGTGATTCTTACACAGTTCTGTAATGTTTGGAGGCAGGTAAAGTTCTTTTTTAAAAAATTTTGTTGTGTTTTAGGTGAAATAAAGTTTTTAATAAGAACTTACATCAATTAGTTACACAAGTATATACAGGAACGTAAAATATGACAAAGGCATTGCAATAATGGAAAGAAGGTGGCATATATAAAAGAAATTTTCAGATGATTGAAAGATTTTATTGTAAAAAACAATGATTAAACTATTGGCTAAAAATCTAGGAATATGTGTATATCATTGGATTACAGGTGATATTCTTAACTAAAGTGGAAATTTAGAAGCTATAAAGAAAATGAACTTATTTGACTATATAAAATTTAAAATATATTAAGGGGTAAAAGATACAATAAACAAAGTCACAAGACAATAGACGAGAGAAATAACAGAGAAAACATTAACATTGCTAGCATACAGTGAACTTATACATATTAACAAGAAATAAATAAAGGAAAAGAAAAATGGACAAAGACACATATGACAATTCACAGAGGGGAAAACCCAGAGGGGGGGCCAAGACGGCAGAGTAGTCAGATACTACCTGTGGTCCCTCTTACAACAAAGACCTGAAAAAACAAGTGAATAGATTGTATATGACAATCTAGGAGCCCTGGACATCAAAGGCAAAGTTGAGGAATCGTACTGAGTGGCAGGGAGAGGGAGAGACGATTTAGAAGCAGTGAGAAGTGCCAGACCTGACCTGGTGGGAGCCAGAGCCCTTCAGGCCGGATCAGCTCCTGTGCCCAGTGAGGTGAGCAGTGGCACTTGGGAGGCATTTTCCACACTGGGAGGGGACCAGCAGCAGAGAGACTACTCGGCCATCCAGAACCAGTGAAAAGCAGCACTCAGGTGGCTAAAGATAAGTAATTGCGTCTGGCCTACCGCAGGAGATTAAAAAAAAAACCTTTTGGGAAGAACCGCTCTCCCATTTACCTCTCCCCTCCCCACTCTGCACTGGAGCTCCTAAAAATCAAACACTTATGCTCATCAAAAGACTTCACTAAAAGAGTAAAAAGACAACCTACAGACTGGGAAAAAAAATTGGCCATAACAAATCTGGTCAGTGTCTAATCTCTAAAATCTACAAGATACTGCAAAAATCTCAACAACAAAAAGATAAAGAACCCAATTAAAAAATGGGCAAAGAATATGAACAGGCACTTCACCAAAGAAGACATTCAGGCAGCTAACAGACACATTAGGAAATGCTCACCATCAGTAACCATCAGAGAAATGCAAATCAAAACTCCAGTGTGATACCATCTCACCCCAACAAGGCTGGCATTAATCCAAAAAACACAAAATAATAAATATTGGAGAGGTTGTGGAGAGACTGGAAATTTTGGAGAGGTTGTGGAGAGACCACTTCGGAAATCGATTTGGTGTTTCCTTAAAAACTAGAAATAGAAGTACCATACAGTCCAGCAATCCAGCTCCTTGGAATATATCCTGGAGAAATAAGAGCCATCACATGAATAGAAATATACACGCCCATGTTCATTGAAGCACTGTTCACAATAGCAAAAAGATGGAAGCAACCTAGGTGCCCATCAACAGATGACTGGATAAACAAATTATGGTATATTCACACAATGGAGTAGTATGCAATGATAAAGAACAACGATGAATCTGTCAAACGTCTTATAACATGGAGGAATCTGGAAGGTATTATGTTGAGTGAACTTAGTCAGTCACATAAGGACAAATATTATATACGACCACTATTATAAGAACTCAAGAAAAGGTTTAAACACAGAAGACAACATTCTTTGACGGTTACAAGGGTGGGGAGGGTAGAGAGGAGTATTCATTAACTAGAAAGTAGGCAAGAACTATCTTAGGTGAAAGGAAGGACAGCACACACTACAGGGGAAGTCAGCACAACTGGACTAAACCAAAGCTAAGAAGTTTCCTGAATACAACCAAACACTTCGAGGGACAGAGTAGCAGGGGAAGGGGCCTGGGAATCATGCTTTCAAGGGACATCTAGGTCTATTGGCATTACAAAGTTTATTAGGAAAATGTTCTGCATCCCACTTTGGTGAGTGGCATCTGGGGTCTTAAAACTAGTGAGTGACCATCTAAGATGCATCAATTGGTCCCAAACCGCTTGGAGTAAAGGAGAATGAAGAACACCAAAGTCCCAAGAAAAGTATTAGACCAAGAGACAGAAAAGGCCACATAAACCAGAGACTTCATTAGTCTCAGGCCAGAAGAACTAGATGTTGCCTGGCTACCACCAATGACCACCCTGACAGGGAACACAACAGAGAGTCTCTGATGGAGCAGGAGAAAAGTAGGGTACAGAACTCAAATTCTAGTAAAAAGACCAGACTTAATGGTTTGATTGAGACTGGAGAGGCCCTGGAAGACATGGCCTCTGGACTCTCTATTAGCCCAAAACTAAAACCATTCTTGAGGCCGACTCTTTAGACAAAGATGAGACTGGACTATGGGACATAAAACGATACTCGTGAAGAGTGTGCTTCTTAGCTCAAATAGATACATGAGACTAAATGGGCAGCTCCTTCCCAGGGGCGAGATGAGAAGTCAGAGAAGGTCGAGAGCTGGTTGAACGAACAAGGGAAATCCGAGGTGGAAAGGAAGAGTGTGCTGTCACAGTATAGGGACAGCAACTTGAATTGTAAACTTTCACTTAAACTGTAACAATAAAAAAACAAAGGGAGGGTGAGAATGCTTGCACTACTGGAAGAAAGTAGTCAATATCACCGAATTGTACATGTAGAAACTGTTGAATTTGTGTATGTTTTGCTGTGTATATTCTCAACAAAATAAGTGAATTTTAGGGGAAAAAAAGTAAAAAATAAAAACCTAGTTAGCCATAAACCTATGAGCAGATGTTTGATCTCACTAGGAGTCAGAGAAAAACAAATTGAAGCAATAAGGATTTAATTTTGGGCTTATCATATTCGTAAAATTGAAACAATTTATATTATCCAAAATTAGTGAGAATAAAGGGAAAAGGAAATTCACACAAATTACTGCTGGGAGTGTGAAGTGCTACAACTTTATTGAAAAGTAATGCAATAAATGACGGTTAAAAATAAAGATAGGGATATCCTTTGACTCAACAATCTAACTTTAAGAAATCTATCTTAAAGGAACAAATTGTTCAAATACTACAGATAGATATAGATGGCATAGATACAGATATCACAACATTGTTGGTGAAAAAATAATAATAAAATAAACACCCATTGTCACTGAGTAGGGTTTGACTCACTGCAACCCTGTGGGACAGAGTAGAACTTCCCCACAGTGTTTCCAAGGCTGTAAATCTTTACAGAAGAACACTGATGCACCTTTCTCCCAAGGAGAAGCTGGTGGGTTCCAACTGCCAACATTTCAGTTAGAGCAGAGCTCTTAACCACTGCACCACCAGGGTTCCTTGCATTGTCAGTAGTGGTTCCAAAGTTGAGAAAATCGAATATATTTTAACAGGGAAATGTTTCAATATATTACAGTACATCCATACTTGAAAAATTACACATTAGTTAAAATGTATGAGAACAAAATCTAATACCCTGTAGGGATACCTATGATAATATTAAGTAAAAAATCAAACAATTTTGTTATATAAGCAATAAGCATATAAACCAACTAACCAACCAAACATATATGAATATATATTTGCCTAAATTTATATGAGAGAGGAGAATGGTGGGAAAGGACATTCATCAGGTATTTAAAATTGTTTACTTTTGTGGGGGGATGGAAGAGAGTAGATAGGCAAGGAATAACTTATATATGTATGTATATGTATATATGTATATGTGCATGTATACATATATACCTTATTGTTTTTGTTTTTTATCTGTTAAGATTTGACGGGAAGTATCAGTTTAAAGACTGTGTGGATTCAAGGCATTGTTCAATGAGTACAGTTTGAGATGGCTATTCCTACAACACAGCTATGATGTCCACAGTTTGTAATCTTCTTTCCAGGTTAGGATCTGTGGGGTTCCCCTGGTCTCTGTAGCAGAGCCCTGAGATGGGTGAGCTCTGAGGTTCTGGTACTGCAGTTCCTATTGTTCCTCTTATTGAGGGCATCTTGACTATGCAGAAATATTCTCCTGAGTCTCCTGGCTTCACTACTGAGATGGTGAGAATAATAGTCTTGACTGCTTTCTCCAAGTTCAGAGAAAATCATCCATTCGTTGTATTCCTGGAGACTGCTGATGATTGAAAAATTAGGTAAAATATCCCTCTGCTGGGATTCCTCCAAACCAAGCAAGAACATGACTTGGATTATGTGTAATGTATTTGCAGTTCAGAGTCACAAACTCCCCTTCTTGTGCAAATATCTCAGGTGGGGACTGAGTGATAATTTTGCTCTTGCTGTATCCTGCAGAGGATGCAACAACAGCAACATTAGCAGAGAACAAGATGGGTCTGATCTGGGGCTCACAGAGAGCTGACCCTCAACAGCCTTGTTTAGGAATCCCTCCTCCCCCTAGTCTTAAAATATTGTCCTGACAGCAAAGGGAATCACAGCCTTGTTTCTATCACTCTTTTTCTCTCCTTGACCCATGTATCTTTCAGATTCTCCCCAGGTGCCCGTCCTACCCCTCAGAGCCCTGAGGGAGGCTCAGTCCCTACCCAGGCAGATGGAGGCTACAACTGCCCATAAGAGGCTGGGGCAGCACATGTTAGCAGGCCTTCTCCCTGAATCAACTCTATCTTGTTCTGCCTCAGCCCCAGGCTCAGCTCTGCTTCGTGTGCACAGCCTGCCTCACGCAGAGCACTGGAGTCATGTGACACTGTAGCCACAGAACTGGAAGCAGGGCTTCTGGGTAGACTATCAGCACTTGATCTGTCAGGACTCCATAGTTACCTCTGTCTAATGCCTATTTTGTATCCTGTTAAGGAACAAGTATCAGGCTTGATTCCCTATTGTTGAGTATTTTAAATGGAGACATGCTTCTCTCGTTGGAGAGAAAGGAGTGAAGGAAAAAATTGACAGCATTAACTAGAGTGTTGCATTATGGAAAAGTTTTCAAATATGGAAGGTGTGGGTATTAGTTATCTATTTTGACCAATAGCCAGAAGAACAGAGCCAAAGAAGAGGTAATTTGTATAAGAATCCATATATCCAGGGCTTACATGGAAGCAGTGGCATCACCAGGGGAGTGCAGGAGGTGCAGACCCCACCAGGTGACACTCTCAGAGGGGGTGACACCAAAATGACTGTCTCTACAATTTTTGTGCAGTGTTTCAGCAGAAATTTATTATTTTTTATAAAAATATCCCTGTGGTTAGTTATAAAAACAAATTTTTCTTAAGCCCAGCTTAACATGTATCAGTATACCCATAGGCTAAAACTATGCTAATTTACTTTTTGAACCTAAAGGGTGGCTATAAGTTGGAATGGACTCAACAGCAATGGGTTTTTTTTTTGGTTAATGCACTCCAGAGTTGCCATTATTACCCAGTTACAATGAAGATTTGAATCTCATGGTTTAGTCTGCACGTGCTACCAGCACATGCTGTTGTTTTCATTGTTGCGGGTGTTTTTATAGTTGCTGATTTTGTCAAACTTTCTAGTATTTTAGTGACAATATTGTGGTAATTAGCATGGGGAGGGGGTTTACACCATGAGTTACCATACTGGGCGACATCAACCCTAGTGATGCCACTGTATGGAAGGTTAGATTTATGTGAAGAAAACCTTCATCTTGGTCACTAAACAAGTTGGGAATGAGAAACAAGACTGAAATAAGCAGAAGACTTGATTTGTGTCCTATTCTGCCATTTGCTAGTTGTGTAACGTTAGCAAGTTAATGCTTCTGAGCCTTAAGTTCTCTACCTTATTGAGAAATATTTGAACTGCTAACCTTTTGATTAGCAGCCATAGCTCTTAATCACTAGGCCACCAGGGTTTCCATAGTTACTATTCGTACTATTATATAAAATGTAGTATATTTATGCAATGATTTACTTTGCGTAAATTAAAAGGAAATAGCTAATCTCTATATATCAACATGATTAGTCCTCAAGTCCATTTTGTTGAGTAAAATAAAAGGAAGTTGCTGAGCAGAACATAAAGCATGTTAACACACGGTGTGTGTTAAACAAACCCAAAGTAGTGTTTTCTTATGAGAAAAGAGAGCAGATGAAGTTGTGATCAGAAAGGACTTTTTCTTTATCTGTAATTTTCCAACTTTTTTTAAAAATGAGAAGGCATTCATCTCTTACAGTTATAAATTAAATTAAGTATATACTTAAGTATTTTTAGATAATCTATAAGACAAAATTCAATGTGAGGTTATAGCTTTACCTAACATTCCTTCTTTGAAGCCAGTGGTGGCTTCTTGTGAGATGTCAATGTAGATTTCTGAGTTTTGGGTACAATCAGATCAATCTCCTACCTACTGGGTCTACTACAGAGAAAAGCGAAAGGAGGTGAGGGTAGACCTTCCTTCTTTGCCCATCCCAAAGACGTCTTTGAGACGGGAAGAGACCATTTCAGTGGAGGCTCTGACTGTGGGTCTCTGAGGAGAAAAACTTGGGTAGAGGAGTCAGCACGGCAGTAAACCAGAAAGTCCAGAGTCCAAGAGAAGAGGAACAGCATTCGGCTCTGGGCTAGGACTGAGAAGAGTTCTCAATTGTTTAACACTAGCTACAAAGTTTGGAGCTTAGAGTCTTAAAATTTTTTTTTTTTTTACTGTTAGAAAAATGTTCATAATTATTACACTAAAAAGATGAAAAATTAAAATATTAAAAATACAGCACCTTAAGTAAATATCTATTTTCATTTTTGCACCAACGCTTCCAGTTTTTAATCTATGTGCTTCAATCATTTGTTATTATTTTAAGCATAACATGATTACAAGTATGTACGCTATAGTTTAGTTAACTGTATGTCAAGTGAGTTTGCAAATTAGCTCATTAAATGATTGTAGAACACTCAGTCAAATTGCTATATAAATTCCTGTAAAAGGCTGAAAATTTTCACTAGTGTATTTTCGTGTCTATTCAAGAAAATGCTTTTTTTTTCTTTTTCCTATTTAAAATTATTCCTTAAGATAAATTCTCAGAATTGGAGTAAAGGTATGAACTCTTTAGCGAATCTAAAAATCCCTTTCCAAGCTATTCCCTATGTAAAGGGTTGTGCCAATACATTGCATTGCTACTAACAGAGTATGAAAATAACAATTTCCCACAAAATAAAGCCAAAGGAGATTGCATATTGCTCTTCTTGAATTATCTTATGCCTCCATGAACATCAGAATCTTGTAGGAAAACAATTACTTTAAGCAGATCTTTGAAAATTATTTTTCTAGGCAGATGATTTTTTGACTTATTATTATTATTTTACCTAGGTCTCTTTTTGTAAAAGAGAATAGAAGCATTGGTTAAAATTATATTTGCTGTCTTATTTCCAAACCCCTTTTAATGACTATAGCATCATTATGATTTGGAATCAACTCGATGGCAACGGGTTTGAGTTTATTTCATTTTGTTTTGTTTTTTTAATGGCTGGTGAGTAGTTAGTTATCAAGCAGGAAGTGTGGCTGGGGCAGACTTCACCATGAACTGCGGGAGCTGGAGGTTTCTGGTCTGGAAGCTGTAAGGTGCTGGTGCTGTAGCAGAGTCTGTGTTGAATATGGCTCTAAATCTTTCTTCCTTTTCCACATTCCACCTGACATTAGTGCAAGCAAACAGACTAAGCTTTGTACAAGGTTGGAAATAATTGGTGGAGTCTGTCAGAAGCATGCTTGAATCACTGCAGTAGGTGGTAGAGAGCACTCTGTCTCCAACTTACCGTTTGGGAAGATAAGAGTTAACACAAGAGCATGTTAATCATCACCAAACCAACTTCTCTCTCTCCTCCCCCACTAACCTAACGCTGAACCTCTTCCTTTTCTCTTCCCATCCCAGCCAGTGGCAGCCCCAAACTCAGGAAAGAGTGCCTCAGGGCTCCTCTGTCCTTTAATTGTTCGACTTGTTGAGCTCACACATCAAAGCCTCCTGTGGTAACGGCGCAGAGATGACTTTTCTAGGACCTGGGTGCATGATTTTAGGTTTTTCATTATTTTTCTGTTTTGGTGGTATATAGGAGACTCTCAGATATTGATAGATCCTTTGAGGCCAAAATAGCTACTGAGAGACAGAAAGAAAGTAGATAGGTCCCCAAGAAGATAAAATACTTGGGAATAAATCTAACCAGAGATGTAAAAGATCTTTACAGAAAAAACTATAAGACACTACTGCAAGAAACTAAAAGAGAGCTGCATAAGTGGAAAAATATACCTTGCTCACGGATAGGCAAACTCAACATAGTGAAAATGTCAATTCTACCCAAAGCAATCTGCAGATACAGTGCAATCCTGATCCAAATTCCAACAGCATTTTTTAATGAGATGGAGAAACAAATCACCAACTTCATATGGAAAGGGAAGAGGCCCCGAATAAATAAACACTACTCAAGAAGAAGAACAAAGTGGGAGACCTTACACTACCTGATTTTAGGAACTATTATATTGCCACGGTAGTCAGTACAGCCTGGTACTGGTACAACAACAGATACATAGACCAATGGAACAGAGTTAAGAATCCAGATATAAGCTCATCCACCTATGAGCAGCTAATATTTGACAAAGGCCCTAAGTCCATTAATTGGGGAAAAGACAGTCTCTTTAACAAATGGTACTGGCATAGTTGGATATCTATATGCAAAAAACTGAAACAAGACCCATATCTCACACCATGTACAAAAACTAACTCAAGATGGATCAAAGACTTAAATATAAAATCAAAAATGATAAAGATCATGGAAGAAGAAATAGGGACAACGTTAGGAGGCCTAATACATGGCATAAACACAATACAAATCATAAGTAACAATGCACAAGCACCAGAAGAGAGACTAGATAAACGGGAGCTCCTAAAAATCAAACACTTATGCTCATCCAAACACTTCAAAAGAGACAAAAGACAACCTACAGACTGGGAAAAAATTTTTGGGTACGGCAAATCAGATCAGCGTTTAATCTCTAAAATCTACAACATACTGCAAAACCTCAACAGCAAAAAGACAAATAACCCAATTAAAAAATGGGCAAAGGATATGAACAGGCACTTCACCAAAGAAGAAATTCAGGCAGCTAACAGACACGTGAAGAGATGCTCACGATCATTAGACATTAGAGAAATTCAGATCAAAACTACAATGAGATATCATCTCACCCCAACAAGGCTAGCATTAATCCAAAACACACAAAATAACAAATGCTGGAGAGGTTGTGGAGAGATGGGAACACATACACTGTTGGTGGGAATGTAAAATGGTACAATCACTTTGGAAATCAATTTGGTGCTTCCTTAAAGAGCTAGAAATAGAAGTACCATACGATCCAACTATCCCGCTCCTTGGAATATATCCTAGAGAAATAAGAGCCGTCACACGAATAGATATATGTGCACCCAAGTTCATCGCAACACTGTTCACAATAGCCAAAAGATGGAAGCAACCTAAGTGTCCATCAATGGACGAATGGATAAACAAACTATGGTATATCAACACAATGGAATACTACACAACGATAAAGAACAATGACGAAGCTGTGACACATTGTATAACTTGGTGGAAGCTAGAACTTATTATGCTGAGTGAATTTAGTCAGTCACAGGAGGACAAATACTGTATAAGATCACTATTAAAAGAACTCAAGAAAAGGTTTAAACACAGAAGAAAACATTCTTTGATGGTTACAGGGGTGGGGAGGGAGGGTGAGTGTTATTCACTAACTAGATAGTAGATAAGAATCATCTTAGGTGAAGGGAAGGACAGCACACACTACAGGGGAAGCCAGCACAACTGGACTAAACCAAAGCTAAGAAGTTTCCTCAATATAATCAAATACTTTGAGAGACAGAGTAGCAGGGATGCGGGGTCTGGGACCATGCTTTCAGGGGACATCTATGTCAACTGGCATAACAAACCTTATTAAGAAAATGTTCTGCATCCTACTTTGGTGAGTGCAGTCTGGGGTCTTACAAGCTTGCAAGTGGCCATCTAAGATGTGTCAATTGGTCCCAACCACTTGGAGTAAAGGAGAACGAAGAACACCAAAAACACAAGGAAAGTATTAGCTCAAGAGACAGAATGGGCCACATAGACCAGAGACTTCATCAGCCTGAGACCAGAAGAACTAGATGGTGCCCGGCTACCACCAATGAACCTCCTGACAGGGAACACAACAGATGGTCCCTGATGGAGCAGTAGAATGATGGGATGCAGAACTCAAATTCTAGTAAGAAGACCAGACTTAATGGTCTGACTAAGACTGGAGGTGCACTGGAAAGCATGGCCCCTGGTCTCTCCATCACCCCAGAACAAAAACAATTTCCGAGGGCAACTCTTCAGACAGGGATTGGACTGGACTGTGGGACATAAAGTGATACTTGTGGAGAATGTGCCTCTTACACAAGTGGATACAAGAGACCAAAGGAGTGGCTTCAGTCCAGAGGTGAGATTTGAAGGCAGACAGAGTTAGGAGCTGGTTGAACATTCATGAGGAATCAGGGGCGGAGGGGAGGAGTGTGCTGTCGCAGAATGGGGTGAGGAGTTGGGGTCTCATAACAATGTATGTAAAAAAAAAATTCTGTATGGGGGACTAACTTGAAAAGTAAACTTCATTTAATTACAACAATAAAAAAAAAAAAAGAAAATAGATAGGATTTACCATTTGCTGAACATCTAAGATGTCATGGATTGAAATTGTGCCCCTCTCCCCCAATATGTGTTGGAATCCTAACTCCTATACCTGTGGATGTAATCCTGTCTGAAAATAAGATTTTCTTTGTTAGGTTAATGAGGTCTTGTCAGTGTAGGGTGTGTCCTAAACCTAATCACATTTGAGTTATAGGGAGCAGCATAGACACAAAGACAACAGAGTACAAATCAGGGAAAATAGACGCCACATGAAGATTGCCAAGGAACTGAGGAATCCTGGAAGATCTTCCCCCAGAGCCTACAGAGAGAGAGAATTTCCCTAGAGCCAGTGCCTGAATTTGGACTTCTAGCCCCCTGAACTATGAGAAAAAATAAATTTCTGTTCTTTAAAGCCATCCACTTGTGGTATATACCATGGGGAACAAATCTGTCTTGGAAGAAGTACAACCAGAATGCTCCTTAGAAGCAAGGATATTGAGACTATGTCTCACATACTTTGAACATGTTATCAGGAGGGATTTGTCCCTAGAGAATGACATATGCTTGGTAGAGTAGGAGGTCAGTGAAAAAGAGGAAGACCCTCAACAAGATGGATTGACACAGTGGCTGCAGCAATGGGCTCAAGCATAACAACTATTGTGGAGATGGTGCAGGACTGGGTAGTGTTTCATTCTTTTGTTCATAGGGTCACTATGAGTCAGAACACACTCGATGGCACCTAACAACAACAACAACAACAGAAAACTAAGGCATAGGACAGGCAAGGTAAGGACATAGCTAGGTACTTAACTCAAGTGTTAAAACTATGTCTGATAACACCTTATAAAGTAGAATTGTTATTTCTAATTTCAGGAAATTGAAATTCCAAAAGCTATTTGCCTGTGATCATATATTATAGAGTTAGAGTAGGATTCTCCTAACCCAATGTCTCCTAACTACCATGATGTCCCTCGCAAAACAAAACAAAACAAAAGCCACAAAAATTCAGTGGTTATGTGTGTGCCACCCTGTCCTTCCTCTTATGCGCTGGTGTTCTTGTACATCTCCTCTGTGAGGTATGCTCTCTGTGCATTTCTCAGCGCACAGTAATACGTGGTAGTGTCTGCAGGAACCAGGTTTCTGATGTACAGATTTGTCATGTTTGCTGCACTCTTTGAATAAAACCTGTCTATGGCAAAACCGGCACCTCCTTTTCCAGTGTATCCCCACCCTTTGTAGAGGGTATATTCAGGTGCGTGGGTTGGTTACTGTGGATACCAGTAGAGACTAATAATACATGCAGTTGAGGTGCCATAATAACAAAGGAGGTTCACAGATTTATTTATTTATTTATTTCTGCCTCTCGTGTTTTTCTTTTGTCCTTTTGTCCAGTGGTTTATCGATTTTGTTGATCTTTTCAAAGAACCAGTTTTTGGTCTTGTTAACTCTTTCAATTATTTTTCTATTCTCTATTTCATTTATTCTGCTCTAATCTTTATTATTTCCTTTCTTTCAGTGCCTGTGGTTTTCTTTTGCTACTCTCTTTCTATTTGTTCGAGTTGTAGGGTTAATGTTTTGTTTTTGTCCCTTTCTTCTTTTTGGATGTGTGCATTTATTGCTATAAATTGACCTCTAAGCACTGCTTTTTCTGTGTTCCAAAGGTTCTGGTAGGATGTGTTTTCATTCTTATTTGATTCTATGAATTTCTTTATTCCATCCTTAATTTCTTCTGTAACCCAGTAGTTTTTGAGCAAGGTGTTGTTCAGTTTCCATGTATCTGAGTTTTTTTTCCTTGCTTTTTTCTGTTATTGATTTCTACTTTTATGGCTTTATGGTCATAAAAGATGTTGTAATATTTCTATGCTTTGCATTCTCTTAAGGCTTGCTTTATGGCCTAATACGTAGTCTATTCTGGAGAATGTTCCATGTGCTTTTGAAAAGAAAGTATACTTGGCAACTGTTAGGTGGAGTGTTCTGTATATGTCTATGAGATCAAGTTTGTTGACTGTGGCATTTAGATCTTCCCTGCCTTTATTGAGGTTTTTTCTGGATGTTCTGTCTTTCACTGAAAGTGGTGTGTTGAAGTCTCCTACTATTATTGTGGAGCTGTCTATCTCTATTTTCAATGCTGTTAGAGTTTATTTTATGTAGTTTGGAGCCCTGTCTTTGGGTGCATAAATATTTATTATGGTTATGTCCCCCTACTGTATTGATCATTTAATCATTATATAGTGTCTTTCTTTATCCTTTTTGGTGGATTTTGCTTTAAGGTCTATTTTGTCAGAGATTAGTATAGCCACTCCTGCTCTTTTTTGATTGCTGTTCACTTGATATATTTTTTCCATCCTTTGAGTTTTAGTTTGTGTCTTTAAGTCTAAGGTGTGTCTCTTGTACACAGCATATAGACAGATCATTTTTTTTTAATCCATTCTGCCACTCTCTGTCTCTTTATTGGTACATTTAGTCCATTTACTTTCAGCTTAATTGTTCATAGATATGAATTTAGTGCTGTCATTTTGATATTTTTTTGGTATGTTGACAATTTCTTTGTTCCACTTAATTTTCTCTGCTGAGTCATTTGTGTATTTTATTTTCATCTTTTTCACTGTTGTTGATTTTCTATTTGCTGAGTCTTTATGCTTTTCTTGCTTTTTATTTTGGTGTGTAGGATTGTTAGTTTCGTTTGTGGTTACCTTAATATTTACCTCTATCTTTCTAAGTTTAAGCGGATCTTTTATTTCTTGGTATTGCCTTGACTTCCTGTCCATATGAAAGTTCTATGACTGTGTTATTTAGTCTCTCTTTTTTGTTTTAATGTTATCATCTTTTACACGTTGACGTCTCTGTTCCAGATTTTTTCTTTTAAATTGGCATTATTTATATGATGGTGAAATGATTTCAGGTTAGCAAATTCAAGTTTGAAAGAAGATATTTGGTTGGTCACTGAAGAAGAACATCCCTTTTGAGGAGACCTTTGTAGTTGGCAAATGGAGAGAGAACTGGAGCGGGAGTAGAGTTAAGGGCCAATGCTTGCTTTGGTATTTTGTCAGATTTCTTTTGCCCAGTGACTCATAAGGTAGAGGAGAATATTGAATACTTTTTTGAAAATTAGATAGTGGTAATTTGAACTTCAGATATCCCTTGGAGATGATTTTCTCTCCTCCATAAATACTCAACTGTCATATATATTCAGTACTTTATTGCCTTATGGAGTTCTCTTGACTTTTGTCCTCTCTTCTGAGTGAATCAGGGAAACCACCAGACCCTCGAGGGTGACAATAATCGAATCTTTCATAGCACTTGCATTCGTAAATGTTGACATTAGGAAGCCTGATAGCCACCAGCCCATACTGTTTCTTATTTAATTTATTTTAATAAACAAGACTCAAATCTCTGCATAACCTCCGTTTTGAGACAAATTCTAACCACATGTTTTTATAACATTCTTAAATCCAGAATTGTTTTGTTTTTAATTATAGCCATCTTAGTGGGTGTTGTTTGATCTGAATTTCCCTAATAACTAATGAAGAAGCTCTGGTGGTACAGTGGTTAAGTCCTCGGCTGCTAACCAAAAGGTCAGCAGTTCGAACCCACCAGCCACTCTATGGTAGAAAGATATGGCAGTTGGCTTCTGGAAAGATTACAGCCTTGGAAACCCTATGGGGCAGTTTTACTCTGTCCCATAGGGTCACATGAGTCAGAATCAATTAGATGGCTATGGGTTAAGGACCGGGGATGTTAAGCACCTTTTCAAGTGCTTATTTGCCATCGTATATCTTCTTTGGGGAAATGTCTATATATATCCTTTGCTCATTTTTAAATTGGGATTTTTGCCTTTTTATTGTTGAGTTGTAGGAGTTCTTCATATATTCTGTGTATTGTTGTTCTTGTTGTGTGCCACTAAGTCTATTCTGATTCATAGCGACCCTGTAGGACAGAGTAGAACTGCCCCATAGGGTGTCCTAGGCTGTAACCTTTATGGGAGTAGATCATCAGGTCTTTTCTCCTGTGGAGACACTGGTGAGTTCTAACAGCCAACCTTTCCATTAACAGCCACGTACTTAACCACTATGCCACCAGGAATCCTTACATTCTGGTTATTAGACTCTTATCAGATATATGATTTACAAAATATTTTTCTATTCTCTAGGTTTTTTCACTTTC
Source organism: Trichechus manatus latirostris (assembly GCF_000243295.1). Classification (NCBI taxonomy): domain Eukaryota; kingdom Metazoa; phylum Chordata; class Mammalia; order Sirenia; family Trichechidae; genus Trichechus; species Trichechus manatus. The sequence goes on from NW_004444204.1 coordinate 1,504,707, forward strand.
TTCATAGTGTTATTTAATGTACAAAAGTTTTTTTTAATTTTGATAGAATCTAATTTATCTACTTCCTTCTTTGATTGCTATGCTTTTGCTGTCATATCTAAGAAACTACCACCTAGTCCAAGGTCACCACAATTTGCACCTATGTTTCCTTCTAAGAGTTTGTAGTTTTAGCTCTTACATTTAGGTCTTTGATCATGCAAGTTAACTTTTGTATATAGTATGAAGTAGAATTCCAAATTCAATTCTTTTGCATATGGCTATTCAGTTGTCTCAGCATCATTTGCTGAAAAGCCTATTCTTCCCCGTGTTTCACCCTTGTCAAAAATCAATTTGCATAGATGTATGGGTTTATTTCTGGACTCTCAATTCTATTCCATTGATATCTATCAATTTTTTTGGTATCTACCAATTTTTAAGAGAGATATGCTAAAAATCTTCTACTGTGATTGTGTATTGATTAATTCTCTTTATACTCTGCCAAAAGTAAGCAAGCATATTCATCATACACATTAAAAAAGAATTGAGGGGGGAAAGTTCATTAAGCAAAGAGCACAGTCTTTGGAAGATAATCCCTCCAATATGTGAGAGTTATGCAGTAATGGAATGGCAGGGACAATGGGCTATGTGCATAATCACATTTATGCCAACAGGAGAAGTTGCTGGAGGCAGCACCGTGACTGGAGCCCCATTTGCAGGTTTGGGTACAGGCTGTAGGTGCTTGAGAAACACTGTGCCACCCAGCTCAGAAGTAGGTGCCTGCAGCATCAGACTTGAAGACTGAGATGTGTAGGAAGCTGTCCTTTCTTGTTTTACCAAACTGAGCAGTTTCCCATTTCTGGTCAATTCGCCACCTTTGTATAAAGTTATCAAGAGGATTAGACCTTCCCCAGGGTCCTGCTTGTACCATAATATGGTGTTAAATGTGCTTGAGGAATTGCAGTTCATAGTGAAGTCCTCTCCTTCCTGGATGGACATAGATTGAGGACTCTGATTCAGCTGTTGGCCACTCACTCCTGTTTAGAAAGACAAAACAAGGTATTCAGGATTGTTTGTAGACCTCTTCCTCAGAGTGTGATGAACACTCGGTCTATATCCCCATCCCTGCCTCTTTGCTTTTTCCATTCCTCCCTCAGTTGACCAGCACAGCTATGAGTTGGTGGAACCCAGCTCTGTGTGTCTGTCTCCGAAGTCGCCCACTTAGGTTTTCTTTGTTTGGTTTTTGTTGATTTCCTCTCCGAGGATCCAGGTTGACCAGATGTCTCTCTTGGGCTCTCTCTCTCTCTCTCTCTCTCTCTCTCTCCCCCACCTGATTTACATAAATAAGCTTCTGTCTGTACTGGCCAAGGTTTCTGTTTTAGATCCCATTGTGCTTCTCAGAATTAGGAGAGCTGGGAAATCATTTCTGTTTCCTTAAATGTCTTTCCCTCCTCCTAGTTTCATTGTTTTGTTTTGTTATTTTTCTCATTATATATGATCTGCCAGACATTTACTTCTACGTGTATATTTACCTTGCTTATCTCTTTCACTCCTCCTATTGTATAGCGGGAATGTTCCTCAGTCTGAATTGCTGCCCCCTACCAAGTAAAATGTAGATAATCTTAAGATTTTTTTTTTTAAATTTATAATGGCACTGTATTATTTTATTGGAGGAAATATATTGCTTTTTAAAAAAACAAAAAACAGAATAAACAAAAAAAATTTGTTCAAATAATGACAAATTTGCATTTAATCCAGCAGTCTCTTTTTGGAATGTGGGAGGCATAAAGTAGACAGGGAGCTACAGATGCTCACCTATTTCCAGGAGAAAGAAGTTTACGATTATCAGCTCTTGCCTCCTGGTGGCCATCATGACTGCTGTTCAGTCTCAGTCATGATGAGCCATAGTTTTAATTCTCCATGAGACCTGCTGACTCAGCTTTGAAAGTGCTCAGATGGATTCTCAAGCTTCCCCATTTCCTTGAGAATACAGACAATACATTTCCATCCCTCAAAGGGGAATACGCCAGGTAGCAGTGTATGAGGGTGACATTAAACCGTGGGATAAACATGGTATACATTTGTGGACCATCAACTTAAAGCATTGTTTGTATAGTAATCCAAATGTGTATATATTACAGAGTAGAATGTAGCACACAATTTTTAAAGACAGAACATGAGATTTCAAAGAAATTTCATATATACAGGGGACCATATACCCCAAGGAGCCCCGGTGGCACAGTGATTGAGAGCTCAGGCTGCTAATCAAAAGATCAGCAGTTCGAATCC
>NW_004444204.1:1507318-1530635 GCF_000243295.1 Trichechus manatus latirostris
TTCAGAAAGAAAATCCTGCTTTAAAAAGATGGATTATTTCTATTTAAAGTTGTCAGAGAAGAAAGATATCTTCTAGGAACCCCAATAAAACAAAAACAAAATAAATATAGTGGTATCACTTTTGAGTAGAGGAAGCTAACACAGCTTCAGGGTTTTGCACATTGTCCCAGGAGGGAGATTTGGGGAACAAAGAGGGCTAGTTCAATGACCTGGAAGGATCAGGTGCTTCTGAGCAAACCCAGTTTCCATCATTCTGTGATAAGATTTTTGCATAGATGAGTGCAAAGTATGACTGGCCTCCAGGCTCCAGGTCAGTGGGCAGTGACTTTGAGAAGATTTGTTCAGTGGACTTACTGACAATGAGTGGAGCTGAGGACTCACCACATGATAGGAAGCAGGGACCTCTGTGTCTCTGGAGTGGCTGTGGTCATCAATTGTCTTCCCAGAATTCAAGTTCTCAAAAGTATTCACTTAATGGGATCCTAGTTGTCTTCTGCACTCTTTGTGGTTCTCCTTGTACCCATGAAATGGAGAGCTAAGTCTCCATGTCTTAGAGTGTTCTTGGGTTAGTTGGACAATTTTTCCTTTGTGTCTGGGTGGCTGGTGTTCTAGATCTTGATTACATTGAATATATTGGTGTCTCTGACCAATGGTCCAACTTGGCACTGGCTTTATTCTATTAGCAAAAGTTCTACATGAAGAAGGAGGAGACAAGGGAACTTCAAATTTTTTGTCAGAAAGTTGCTAAAAGTTAAACAGTCTGAGAGATAGCCCAGTAAATACAGTAAAAGTTTGGAATCATACCTATCACTCAAATACAAGTTCTTCACTTCTAAACCAGATGACTCTGGGCATGTGACTTAATCTCTCTGAGCCTCAGTTTCATCTGAAAAATGAATAATGTCTATTTCCTAGAGTTGTGGAAAGTGGATAAGATAAACAATACACTCTACCACACACTCAATAATATGAATAATAAATATAATGTAAGTTAAAAAAGAGTGTTGAATACTCTTCTAAGCCCTTTAGTGATCCTCAGAGTATCTGTTTCAGGTGGTATTATTATCCTCACTTTACTAATAAGGAAATTGAGCTTCAGAGAAGTTAAGTAATTTACTCAGAGTCACACACTAAGAAGTAGCAGAAGACATGGTATTCATGCATGAAATGTTAGGTCTCTTCCATCTGTTGGCTGGGATGTGTGTAGGCAATTCTTAAGATTATTTCAGTTTCCTCTACTTCCTCACCCAAGAGGCACTAGAGTCATGGGAAAGTTGGAAGGTGACATGAAGAAAGGAGCCAAAATGCTGTCACTTACTTCCCCATGACCCATGTCACATAACTTATCTGAGTGTCTCAGTTTTTCCATCAGTAAAATGAAGATAATAATATCTACCATACTATTGCCTCTTACTGTATTAAATGTAAATGGTTATGGTTCTTTAAATATTATGTATTATAAATTTATTGCAATGATTGGTATGAAAATGACATCTATGTTAAATACCAAACCAAAATCCCTTATTGTTGAGTTGATTCCAACTCATAGTGCGCCTATAGGACAGAGTAGAGCTGCCCCATAGAGTTTCCAGGGAGCACCTGATGGATTCGAACTGCCGACCTTTTGGTTAGGAGCCGTAGCTCTTAAGCATTATGCCACCAGGGTTTCCATATTAGATACTAGATACTGCAAATTATTTGTGCAGTGTCAAGGCATTGAATCTTCATTCTTCTAATTTCTGAAATTATATTATTCTTCTGAACAAACTTGAATAAAAATGTGTTTTTAAAAATACTTATGTTGTGCCTATACCTCTGCCCACGAGGCCTGCCCTACGTACTGGCAGATGGCCTACACTATGGTTTACAAGTGTGGGAAACAGCATTTTACCTTGAAACAGCCTTTCTATCCAACTGTCACAGTAACTGAAAATACATCATTTGAAGTGACTTCCTTTGAATCTCCTTTTTTAACATTCCTTTTTCAAATACAAGCACTCCAGGGAGAGTTAAGCTAGAAAGCCACATTGAAATGTAAGTTAGGTTATAAACCACTTCCTTTTATAAATGAAGTTGGGAGATGGATATGAAATCAATAGAGTGAGATATTTTGGAAGCCAATTCAAGGACTAGAAGCATTAGGCTTTCGGTGGACAAAAGGAATATTAGAAGGTCACTGAGTGCCGCTAACTTTTGGGTCAAAAACAGCAGCAGAATGGGAGGAAGGTAGATAAAGGTGCAGGAATTGTGAAGGAGTACAAGGTTCAAGCAAACTTTTGCTGATTAAACTATTTATGGTTCCAGGGGTTAATCAGGACTATTGTTTCTAGGATTATCAAGCCTCAGTGGCTCCAGTAAGTTTCTGGAGACAGTGAGAATTTTCAATTTATTCTACAGTTTGAACTGCCAACCTTTCAGTTAGTAGCCCAGAACTTAAACATTTGAGCCACCCATCTATTGCCGTCCAGTCAATTCCGACTCATAGCAACCCTAGAGGACAGAGAAGAACTACCCAATGGGGTTTCCAAGGCTGTAATCTTTATGGAAGCACTGCCACATCTTTCTCCCATGGAGCAGCTGGTGGGTCTGAACCACTGATCTTTCTGTTAGTAGTCGAGTGCTTAACCATTGCACCACCAGGGCTCCTTTGAGACACCCAGGGGCTCCTTACTATCCTTAGGCATTATCTAAAATGGGCTTTGAGGAGTATGCCCTTCTTGGGGCTTCACAGCTATCACAGCTCACTTCCTGGTTATGGAAGAAAGGGGCCCAAGAGTGGTTTGAAGTTTAAAAGTTTGAAGACTTTTTTTAGTTTGGGCTTGTGGCTATCTGTTTATAGTATCTGATTACTTGTTCTATCAATTACTTTTTCTCTTCTGTCTTTCTAGTACTCTAATTAAACATGTTTTATTTCTTCTCATTCTATTCCTTTAGCTCTTCTTCTTTCTCTTGTAGTTTCCAGCCTTTTCTCTTGACAGGTTGTCAAGGTTGCAACAAAATAGGTTAGGTTTAAAAAGAAATGAAGTGTTAAGTAAGGAATTCAAGGCTAAGGTGAATTCTATGAACTTGACCAACACAGTACGGAAGTGGGTAGAAGAATATCGAATGATGTGGCTTAAAACAAGCAGGCTCAAATTTGGAACACTATGTCTCCAGTCTAGTAGCAGCAAGATTAACAATAGGCTCTAGAAGTTGGAGACAAGTTTCCTGTGTAAATCCTACCTTTTATCAGGTCGACTCAAGGAATAGGCTAGGCCTGTGGCTGCAGATAGCTCCATTTAATAGCTTGGAAGGTAGAAAAATATTTCCACTTGTTTTAGTGTATCCCATATTCCTCTCACTACAGGATCCCTAAGAGCACAAAAATATATTGCAAGGGCTTCTAGATGTGAGAGTGAGAGGACAATCATGATGGATTTAGCTGCTTCTTGGTAGTTCAGACAATACTGGTCTTTTCTTCCCTTGGTATCTGCCTCAGATTCCTGAAGCACAAGGAAAATCATCTTCCTGCTGGGAGGCCATTTTTACCATGAGAATAATTATAACACTTGTGTGCTATGAACAGACCAGATCCTCAATCTCCCCTCCTGTCCAGATATTGCTGGTTGGAATTGACTCCCTGTGACAAGCTAGATCCCTTATTGTTGTTAGTTGTTGTCAAGTCGATTCTGGCTCATGGCACCTCCTTGTATGCAGAGTAGAAATGCACCATAAAGTTTTGGAAGCAGTTTGTCAACCTGTCTTCTGAGGTACCTCTGGGTAGGTTCTAACCACCAATCTTTCAGCTAGTAGTCAAGCAGTTAACCATGTGAGTCACCCAGGGACTCCTTAGACCTCATATATGAGGAGAAAAACAGGACTGATTCTCTCACCTGATTCACAAGGCAGTTGTTAAGAACTGCTTGTGCAAGAGCTAAACCTTGCACTCCTTCTGATCACCCCCTCTCCTCACTTCAATTCCAGGCTCCCTATCAGGGCTAACCCTAAGGAAGCAGACAGACCAGTCATCGTCCCAAGCATGCTAAGAAAAGCCTTGCTGGCATTTCTTCCCTTAGGGAAATTTCTCTGCTGCTTGGGGCTAAAACCAGTGTCTGGGACTCTGTCCTCTTCAGTTTATTAGTCTGAGGCAGAATCATAGGACAGGATGACTGTTTTTCTCAGAACACAAGATTGTTTTTTGATGGGATTGGTGGGAGGAGGAGCAGGGAAAGTTGCAGATTATATAACCTATTTGCTTGGCTGACCTAAACCACTGATGTGGTTTGAACACAGTTTCTCTCTTCTGATAAAGACAGCCTACAAGAGTCTTGTGGGACATTGTGGTTTAATCCCTCAACATCTTTACTACTATGCATCTTTATATTTGTAATTTTTAGTATTTTTAACATTCTATTGTGGGCAATACCTTTATACTATTTCTCGGTTAGAAAAAAATAGATTTTAAACTAAAAATCCAAATGTGTAGACTCTATGTATGTATATATATCACACTCAACATTTCATGAAAATTAGGAGCTTATGTTCTTATTTCTTCTGTTTTTCTTCTTACTTCACATTACCAAATATTTTCTTTTAAATACCTCTCTCCTTTCTGGTTATTTTAAGAAGCTTTTTTTCCAATGGGTGGCCTAGGTAACTGTCATGGATTGAATTGTGTCCCCAAAAAATATCTGTAAGCTTGGCTGGGTCATGATTCCCTGTATTGTATAATTGTGTACCATTTTGCAATCTGATGTGATTTCCTTATGTGTTGTAAATTCAATCACTATGATCTAATAAGATGGATTCACAGCAGTTATACTGATGAGGTATACAAGACTGGATAGTGTCTTAATCCAATCTCTTTTTAAACATAAAAGAGAGAAGCAAACAGAGACACACGGGAACCTCATGCCACCAAGAAAGCAGTGCCGGGAGCAAAGCACCTCCTTTGGACCTGAGGTTCCTGCACAGAGAAGCTCCCAGACCAAGGGAAGACTGATGACAAAGACCTTCCACTGGAGCTGACAAAGAGAGAGGCTTTTCCCTGGAGCTGAAGTCCTGAATTCGGACTTGTAACCTACTAGACAGCGACAGAATAAACTTCCCTTTGTTAAAGCCATCCACTTGTGGTATCTCTGTTAGAGCAGTACTAGATGACTAAGACAGTAACATTTCTTTAAGATAAAATGGCTGAAATTATTCTCATTCTATTTGATTTTTTTCTTCTGCTCTAGGCTTGGTCAAAATAAGTGATTATCCTCATTTCACACAAAACTTCCCCTGAAGCCTGGTCAGTAGGCAGTTTTTGAGTGCAGGAGATAATTATATTCCCTTTTCTTATATAAACTTAAAGAATAAAATATCCTCTTCTTAGCTTGGGACCATATCATGTTGATCACCTTAAGACTTTTTGAGACAGAAGAATTTAGGCTCACTTGAGATGATCATTGTTTGGTAGTAGTAAAAATATTACCTTAATTATTGAGGGTTTTCAATATATCAGGTACTTAATATATATACTCTTACTTAGTCCTCACAAGAATAAAACAGTATGATTTTAATCAATTTTGTAGAAGGGAAATAGAGCCTTAGAAAGCTAAAGTTACTGTTTAAGATCAATATAGTTTGTAAGTGGTGGAGTTAGAACTTAAACCAAAGTCTCTCTTTTCTTTATTTTTTAAGAAGTGAGAGTAAATTTAGCACAGGTACACAATTCCTTAACCACAGTTCCCCAACTCCTCTAACCTTAGAAAACTGCAAGCATGAGTATAAATCATAAGGTTGATGCTTAAACACATTTAGCATCAAAGTAAATTGAACTGAGTTTATTTATAATCTTTATTTATTCCACTTTGTGTGAATATTCAATTCTAGAATTTTGCCCCAGACCTCACTGGGGGCACAGCATAATATATGGCATGTGTACCCCATTAGCTCCCTAAAATAAATAAAACAGTAACATGGTTTCTGAAATGTCTGCCCTAGCAATTTTGGAAAAGGATTCATGGGCCTATTCACCAAACTAGCGTTACTATTTTCTTTACAGGCATACGCCTATCACGTTTACTGAAAAACTTATATTAGTAATAAAGGAATCATTTCCCCAAAAAATGATTCTTTACTACTCTTTTGCTCATTTTGTTTTCTAGAATCAGTGCAATTCACCCTTCATATGTTCTAGCTATAGTGACCACACTTTTGGAACGCCCAATTCCGTATCATCTGAATCGTAATCTGAATTAGTTGTCAGTAATATCTTGCAAATGAATTTTTCATGTAAGTTAAGATTTCATGAGGCCAAAAGAATCCCTTCTAAGAGAAAAGAGCATAGATTCTAGAATAGAAGAGTTAGGCACTTATTTTAGGGTTTACATAACTCAACTAGAGAAATGGCATTTTCAGAGTGTGAGGTGGAAATATTTATAGGTACACAGTTGTATTCGTGAGGACTGTTTTTTTTTTTCCATTGAGAGAATTTTATTGTGTTTCTGGTCAAAATGTACAGCATCTTCTTTTTCTTTTTTTTAATTGTACTTTAGATGAAGGTTTACACAGCAGACCAGCTTCTCATAAAATATGGTTTTATGACAATGGTTAACAACCTCACAACTTGTCAACACTCTCCCTTCTCCACCTTGGGTTCCCTATTACCAGCTTTCCTCTCCCCTCCTGCCCTCTAGTCATTGCTCCTGGGCTTGTGTGCCTCTTTAGTCTTGTTTTGTTTTATGGGCCTGTATAACCTTTGGCTAAAGTGTGAACCTCAGGAGTGACTTCATTACTGAGCTAAAAGGGTGTCCTGGGGCTGTACTCTCGGGGTTTCTCCAGTCTGTTTCAGGCCAATAAGTCTGGTCTTTTTTTGTGAGTTAGAATTTTGTTTTCCAGCTCTGTCCAGGACCCACTGTTGTGATCCCTGTCAGAGTGATCAGTGATGGTAGCCCAGCACCATCTAGTTGTACTGGACTCAGTCTGGTGGACATGGTAGTTGTCGTCCATTAGTCCTTTGGACTTAATTTTTCCCTTGTGTCTTTAGTTTTCTTCATTCTCCCTTACTCCCAAAGGGGTGAGACCAGTGCAAAAACAAAAGTCCTTCTAACGTTTAATTCCTATTATGTTTTATTTCATTTTTTTGAAGAGTAAAAAAACACATTTTATCAACAGATTTATTTTTAAGTATAAAATCAATATAGATTTTTTACTTTTTTTTATTTTTGTGGAAGTATACACAGACAAAAATACACCATTTCTAACAATTCAGTGACATAGGCTACATTCTCCAAGTTGTGCTTCCATTCTCACTATCCTCTTCCAAATTATTCCACCACCATTATCTTAAACTCACTGCCCCCTGAGCTTCCCATCCAACCTTTCAAGTTGTCACTGTCAATTTTATCTCACATAAATAATTCTTTAAAAGAGAGCAATGGTCAAAGCGGACATACTTTACTAATTAAGATAAGCTATTTTTCTTGTTGTTCAAAGAAGACTTCGGGGGATAGTTTTGGTTTAAGATTTAAGGTTTAAAGGCTATCTCAGGGCAATAGTTTCAGGGCTTCATCCAGTTTCAATGGCTTCAGAAAGTCTGGATTCCACTGAGAATTTGAAATTCTGTTCTACATTTGCACCTCTTTTGATCAGGATTCTGCTGTAGACTCTTTGATGAAAATGTTCAGTAATGGTAGCCAGACATCATCCATTCTTCTGGTATCATGGCAAGGGAGGCAGTTGTTCAGGGGGGCAACCAGACATGCATAGCAGTCCCTGCTTGGATTTCTGACTCCCTCTCTTCCTCTGCTGCTCCAGGTGAATAGAGGCCAATGTTTTATTTTGGATGGCTGTTTGTTAGCTTTTAAGACTCCAGTCACTATGCAGTGAAATAAGAATAGAAGTACTGAGAAATAATATTTGGCCTTTTGATTGGGATGTCCCTCAAAACCATGACCCTAAACCTCCAAACCAAGAAAACAAATCCTGTGAAGTGTTTGGTTGTGCATAAGCAGTCTCAACAGCTTTTTATTTGTTTGTTTTTGGTAAAAATATGTATAACACAACATTTGCCAATTCAACATGTTTCAGGTGTTCAGCTTTGTGATATAGATTACATTAATCGATTGTGTAACTATTACCCTTAATTGATCCCAAATTTCCCATCACCATAAACAGAAACCCACTGCTACCCACACAATAGTTCCCTTTCTTTCCCTTCCTCCCAGCCCTGGCAACCACTAATAAACTTTGGTCTCTAAATATTAGTCTTGTTTTAGTTTATTTTAACTAAGAAAGACTTGTTAGGGGAAACTGCTGCAGGAGCCGCTGTTTACCTGATGAAAGCTCACCCAGGGGCAGGGCATTCATTACCCTCTGCGGGAGCGCCGAAATCGTGGCCGAGTTCTTCTCATTTGGTATTAACAGCATTTTGTATCAGAGTGGTATATATCCACCTGAAACCTTTACTCGAGTGCAAAAATACGGACTCACCTTGCTTGTGACTACTGATCCTGAACTCATTAACTACCTAAATAATGTGGTGGAACAACTAAAAGACTGGTTATACAAATGTTCAGTGCAGAAACCGATGGTAGTCATCTCACGTATTGAAAGTGGTGAGGTCCTTGAAAGACGGCAATTTGATACTGAGTGTGACAAGACTGCAAAAGATGACAGTGCAACCAGAGAAAAGTCTCAGAAAGCTATCCAAGAGGAAATCCGTTCAGTGACCAGACAGATCACAGCTATAGTAACATTTCTGCCACTATTGGATGTTTCTTGTTCATTTGATCTACTGATTTATACAGATAAAGATTTGGATGTACCCAGAAAAAGGGAAGAATCAGGACCACAATTCATTACCAATTCTGAGGAAGTCTGTCTTCATTCATTCACTGCTACAATCCACAAAGTAAATAGAATGGTGACCTACAAAACTCCTGTCAATGACTGAGGGGAGAGTGAGAAAAATAATATACTTGAAATTCTCAAATGTGTTTTCCTGAAACGAAGTCAACTATAAGTTGATATGTTTTACTTCACTGGTTAATTTTTAGATGTAGGAAACAACACTATATTCTACTGAACTGTGCATACTCCATTTTTTGTACCTATTTAATGTTCCATGGAGTTGACATCATGAATTAGAGGAGACTATGGTATTATCCCCTTCTTAACATATTCAGCTAAATAGATTAGCACAAAAGAATATTGTTCAAAAGGGAACCAGCAGATTTCATCAGCATTGTAATGTCAATTCCTTTGAAAGTGGCAACTGTAGTTGGAAAAACTTTTACTATAAATCTAAGTACCTTCCTAAATCACATATTTTTGGTCAAGTAGCTTGAGTCAGAATATACGTAGGGTGATATTTAATTGTAAATGACAGCAAAAGAAGTCTGAATATTCAGAATTTTTGTTTAGATCCTAAAAATAACCAATATAATCCATAAGTAATGAAATATTGAGGTCCTTCCACCATTTAGATGTATAGTTCCCATGTTGAAACAATTTCCAATTATTTGATTTTAATTTATACAACTTGTACCTATGAAGCACAAATGTTTCTGCCTTTTAATTTCCTGTGATAGAGAACTCTTTGAAAATGTCTTTTTATGTCTAAAAAAAATGAAGCTTTAAATGACAATGGTGAAATAAAGTTAAATTTGTATGTTTAAAAAAAAAAGAAAGACTTTTTACTGCTCTGGTGTAAAATATCTACTCTCAACTCAGAAAACCTCTCCAAAAAAATAAAAGAGAAAGAAAAATTTTGTTACAGACTAAACATTAAACCAGAATATGATGCATCACAGGCTGTCTGTTATAGAGTTTACAAAGACAGAAAGAAATCTGACCCTTTATATAGCCAAGTGGTACAGCCCATGTATTCATGTTTTCAAGATAAAATTGCTAATTTTCTAGTATCTTTATGGCTAGAGGTACATTTGCAATTAGAGGTCCAGGCCACCCAACATTATCTTCTTCCAGGAAATAAGAATGGAGGGGAGAATTACCTGAAGTTATATTTCAACAAGGTGGCTGCCAGGTCCTTGAGGAAGCACCTCAGATTTACATACTTTTCAAAGAGACAGAGAAAGAATTTACAATTATAAGTTATCTCAAGTGAATTCTGAATGAACCAGGGAGGAGGGGAGTCTCTTCCCTTATTTTCAACAGGGAGAATTAAAACCTATTATTTTCTATTTGTGTTTGTCCTTACACCCTATGCTCGTATCAATTATTCAATCAATACTTATAAATACCTGCTTTGCGCCAGCACTATGTTGGGTATGATGAAGTGGAAGATGGAGGTAGAGATCTTGACCATTTCATATTGGGGCAAACTGGGAAACAACTTTTCAAGCAGATAAATCCCAGTGCCCAGTGAAATGCTGAGAACAAAGAAAGTATGAATGAAAGCAGAAGTGGAGGCCAGTCTGAGACTGGACTGCCTATCTGTCTGTCTGTCTATCTATCATCTACCTACCTACCTACCTGTCTTTTGTTGTTGTTAGGTGTTGTCAAGCTAGCTCTGACTCATAGTGACAATATATACAACAGAACAAAACACTGCCTGGTCCTGTGCCTTCCTCACAATCATTGCTACGCTTGAGCCCATTGTTGTACTCACTGTGTCAATCCATCTCCTTGAGGGTCTTCCTCTTTTTCACTGACCCTCTACTTTACGAAGCATGACATCCTCCAGGGATTGATCTCTCCTGATAACATGTCCAAAGTACGCAAGACAAAGTCTCACTATCCTTGTTTCTAAGGAGCATTCTGGCTGTACATCTTCCAAGACAAATTTGTTCATTCTTCTGGCAGTCAATGGTGTTGTAGAGAAAAACTTGAAACCTGCTTCAAGTTAAAACAGCGATTTATTAAGGGTTTAAAACAATTGCATTTGGGGAACTACGCAGCCCATTGAAAATGGAACCAGGTAGTCCCAGGGCAGTTTTTTTATATGACTATTCTTCTGGAGTAAAAAGAGGAACCAAACCATAGAGAGGCAACTACAGGAAAATCAATGAATATTGTAATAATCACATGTTGATTGCTTACTGATTATTAATAGTAGAGTTAGTGATTATAGTTTTACATGATGCTTACATCATGGTCACAAGATGCTTACATGTATTTTCTTCGTCTATCTTGCAAAAATATCTTGTTGGCAACAGCACCCAGACAGCACTCTTCCTGAGTACGTGTATTTTGAGTGGTGTGGATGGTCACTTGTTTAAGATCCCTTGGGGCATATGGTTTCATATCCTGGTTTTGACTACTGAGGAAAATCATGTTTTTCTCAAAAAACCTAGCTGTTAGTCTAGAATCCAGATTAAAATTAGATAGCATATCATGTCTCTGTCTCAAAGACTACACTGAAAGTTGTCTTTTCCTGAGGCAGTGGTATATTCAATATTCATCAACGATACCGTAATTCAAATGCATCAATTTTTCTTCAGTCTTCCTTATTCACTGTCCAGCTTTCACATGCATATGAGGGGACTGAAAATACCATGGCTTGGGTCAAGCGAACCTTAGTCCTCAAAGTGACATCTTTGCTTTTTAACACTTTAAAGGGCCCTTTTGCAGCAGATTTACTCAATGCACTTATGTCCTTTGATTTCTTGTCTGCTGCTTCAATAGGTATCGATTATGGATCCAAGTAAAATCAAATTCTTGACAACTTTGATTTTCTCTTTATTACAATGTTGTTTATTGGTCCATTTGTGAGGATTTTCGTTTTCTTTATGTTGAGGTGTAATCCATTCTGAAGGTAGTAATCACCACAGAAGACTACCTAATATAACCATATTTCCCATGACTCCTCCCAGTATGTGGCAATATTACTGTTCCATATATTCATAGAGCAATCTCAGTGTGCCACATGGGGCCTAATAAATGACTCAGAATTTCTTCCTATTAATAAACTGGGTGCATAGCAGAAAGGAGAGAATTTCCTTGAGAGAATAAAGGCGTAAGATTTATGCACATCTATTGCCCAAATCAGGAGCCCTGCTGACTAAGTGGCTATTTGACTCAATAGCAACAGGTTTATTGCCCAAATCAGTGAAATTCATGCCATTCCCTTTCCAGTTTGAGGTACTACCTACTAAAAAGTAACATAATTACCCAGACAATAAAGTCACATTAAATATGGGGTCAAAGGTATAGCTTCCTCTACTGTTGCCCCCTAAAGGAGACCTGGTGGCACAAATGTTAAGTGCTGGACTTAAAGGTTGATGGTTCAAACCCACCCAGCAACTCCTCAGAAGAAAGACTTGGTAATCAGTTTCCATAAAGATTGTAACCAAGAAAGCCGTATCAGGCACTTCTACTCTGTCACATGGGGTCATTGGATTCGAAATTACCTCCATGGCACACAACATCTGTCACCCCTAACCTCTTCTTTGTAATGAGACAATTGCATCTTCCTCTGGCTTTTCATCTTGGCAAATGTCCCAGCCTGTGCCAGGGAGCATCTGTGGCCTGCTGCAGGTTTGAGGATAGCCTATAGGGATGTGGAGAACACTGTGCCACTGCTGCACAGAGGTAGACGCCAGAATGGCTGGGCTCAGAGGCTGTGATACACAGGGAACTTTGCTGCTTTTTCTCATCCAGCTTGGAAGTTACTTTTTCATGACTCTTCTCTTCCCCACCTTTCTGTAGCATCATGAAAAAGATGGGCCCTTCATCATGCTTCTGCTTGTACCAGTATAAGGCATATACAGCCTTAGGACTTGCAGCTTATGATGAAATCCTCTCCCTCTTGGATGATCAGAGACTGAGTGAGGACTCGGCTCTAGTTCTTGGCTACAAACCCCTGTTCAGAAAGGTAATGTTAAAAAGAAAAAAAGGAGATCCTTGTGAGAGCTGTACATGCTAGAGTAGGGATAGTGTTTCTCCCCCCTTCTCAATGTTTCCCAGGCAGCAGCAGCATCACATCAACACAGATTGACATTGCCCATATTTCAACACATGTCTGCTTCTCAAGAGGGCCTTCCCAGGACAAAAGATGACTTCATTCCTGCTCTCACGAAGCTGTCATCATACCAAGACTCTCCCAGGCTAACCACATACTCAAAAGCTGCCTGCAACCCCAATAGCCCTACGAGTACTGGCAAAAGAGTCTCTATCCCTTGGTTACTGAGAAAACACAGCCAAGTCAGGTGATCCTGAATGGACTTCCTCAGCAGAGGTTACTTTAGCTCAGTGGTCTCGCATTGGTGTAGGAGACTGCACCAGTCAGAGACCTTACCTGGTTTTCTGTTTGTTTAGCACTGCACAAAAATCTCTCAATTACCTTTTAAACACCACCACCCTTTGGCCAGACTGAGAAATGTTGACTAATTGATGGTCTTTCTGGGTTAATTTATATAAATCTGTTTGTTGCAATAAAGTATACTATTTATTATAAAATACAGAAAATACTGTTACCTTTGCATGCTTGAGAAAGTTTCCCCTTTATAGTCATAGAAAGTAAAAAAAAAAAAAAAATCTGTTCTCTGTAGTACAGAGTGATTGTTTTTCAGCATTTATCTGTCTGCCTTCAATTTCCATCTTTTTTTCACCTTTATTAAGGCATAGTTGACCTATAATAAAATGCACATATTTAAAATGTGTAATTTGATAAGCTTTGGCATGGGTATTTGTGATGGTTAAGATTGTGTGTCAGCTCAGCCTTCATCTCTCCCCTCTCCTCCACCTACTTCCTTCCTGCTCCCCTTGCTGGGGCTTTTGCTTGTGCCGGATCCTGCAGCTTCCTCCCGTTCGTCTGGCCTCCGATTCTTGGGACTTGGGCTGGTGGCTTGCCTGCTGATCTTGAGATTCGTTTATCTTCATGGCCTGTAGCAGCACTGCTTTCCAGCCTGCTGATGTTGTGTTCACCAGCCCCTGCGGCTATGTGGATTGGGAGAATCCTCTTTCCTGCCTCATGGACTTGGGACATATAGCCTCTAGGGGCCACGTGAACCATTTCCTTGATAAAAATCTCTCTCTCTCTCTCTATATATATATATGTTTTGCTGGTTTTGTTTCTCTGGAGAACCCAGCCTAAGACAGTATTTAGCCATGAAATCATCATAAATCATTCAAGATCATGAATATATGCACCACCCCAAAATTCCTTTTTGCCTCTTTCCCTGAACCACTTTGTAATCCCTCCCATACATCTTCCCACCACATGCTCTATCCCCCTCATCGCTGACACACAGCCTCAGGTAATCACTGGTGTGACTTCTCTTACTATAGATTAACCAAAACCAAACCAAACCCACTGCCGACAAGTCCCTTCCAACTCATACTAAGGCCATAGTGTTTCCAAGGCTGTAATCTCTACAGAAGCAGATTGTCACATCTTTCTCTTGTGGAGCCACTGGTGGTTTTGAACTGCCGACCTTTGGGTTAGCAGTCAATTGCTTGAGCCGCTGTTTTTTTTAGGGTCTTATGTAAATGGAATCATAAGCTATGTACTCTCTTTTGTTGGTTTATTTCAGTATTTTTATTTTGAGATTCATCCATGCTGTTGTATCAGTAGTTCATTCCTTTTAATTTCTGAGTAGTATTCCATTGTATAAATATACCACAATTTATTTATCCTTTCACCTGTAAATAGATGTTTGGTTTATTTTCAGTTTTTGCATACTACAAATAAAGCAACTATGAATATTCATGTATAAGTGTTTGCATGGAAATAAACTTTCATTTCTTCTGTGTTAATACCTAGGAATGGAATTGCTGAATTATATGGTAAGTGTGATGGATTGAATTATGTCCCCTAAAAAATGTGTGTATCATTTTGTCTGGGCCATGATTCCCAGTATTGTGTTGTTGTCCTCCATTTTGTGATTGTAATTTTATGTTAAAGAAGATTAGGGTGGGATTGCAATACCCTTACTAGGGTTACATCCCTGATCCAATATAAAGGGAGTTTCCCTGGGGTGTGGTCTGCACCACTGTTTATCTTACAAGAGATAAAACGAAAGGGAAGCAAGCAGAGAGTTGAAGACCTCATACCACCAAGAAAGCAGTGCCAGGAGCAGAGCATGTCCTTTGGACCAAGGGTCTCTGTGCGGAGAAGCTTCTAGTCCAGGGGAAGATTGATGACAAAGACCTTCCCCCAGAGCCAAGAGAGAAAGGAAAACTTCCCCTGGGGCTGATGCTTGAATTTGGACTTGTAGCCTACTAAGACTGTCAGAGAATAAATTTCTCTTTGTAAAAGCCACCCACTTGTGGTATTTCTGTTTATTTTTTTTTTAACACTTTATTGTGTTTTAGGTGAAAATTTACACAGCAAATTAGTTCTCCATTCAACAGTTCATACACAAATTGTTCTGTGACATTGGTTGCTAATCCGCCATTGTGTCAACACTCTCTTCATTTCTACCCTACTTTCCTTGTTTCCATCCCTCCTGTTTACCTGCCCCTTCTTGCCTTCTTATCTTTGCTTTTGGGCAAATGCTGTCCATTTGGTCTTGCATAGTTGATTGTTCTAAGGAGCACATTCCTCACGAGTATTATTGTTTATTTTATAGGCTAATCTATTACTTGGCTGAAAGGTGACATCTGGGAGTGGCTTCAGTTCCAGGTTAAAAGGGTATCTTAGGTTGATATTCTTGGGAGTTCCTCCGGTGTCTATTGGCACAGTAAGTCTGGTCTTTTTTTAAGAATTAGAGTTTTGTTTTATATTTTTTTCCCATTCTAACCAGAACCTTCTATTGTGTACCTGATCAGAGCAGTTCAGTAGTGGTAGCCAGGCAACATCTACTTCTTCTGGTCTCAGGCCACAGGAGACTGTGGTTCATGTGGAACATTAGTCCTATGGACTGGTTGCTTCCTTGAGTCTTTGATTTCACTCTCCTTTGCTCCAGATGGGAACAGACCAATAGGTGTATCTTATATGGCAGCTCTCAAGCTTTTAAAACCCCAGATGCTACTCTCCAAACTAGAATGTAGAATATTATCTGTATGAACTATGTTATGCCAATTGACCTAGATGTCTCCTAAGACTTTGGTCCTTAGCCTTCAAGCCCAGTGACTCAGTCCCACAAAGTGTTTGAATATGTCTAAGAAGTTTTCATAACTGTGCCCTTATGTGCTCCATCATATATATGAATTTATATGCAGCACATACAAATATATACATAAAAATGCCCACAACTATACCCATATATGTACCCCCATATGCCCTCTGTGATTGCTAAGGTTGTGTGTCAACTTGGCAGGGCCATGATTCTCAATGGTTTGCCAGTTATGATATAGTTTGGTAGTCCTATAATGACGTAATCACCTCCATGATGAGATTTGATATAATGTGATCACCTCCATTATGAGATCTGCTATGAGTAGTCAATCAGTTGAAAAGGAGTTTCTTTGGGGGTGTGGCCTGCATCTAATATAGGTAGACATTTTGGTAAGGTTCACAGGCTTTTGCTTGCTCTGGATCCTGCGGCTGACTCCTGTTCATCTGACTTCTGGTTCTTGGGACTTGAGCTAGCAGCTTACCTGCCATCTTAACTGCCAATCTTGGGATTCATCAGCCACCACAGCCTGTGAGTCAGAAGCCTGCTATCTGACCTTCTGATCTTGGCTTTGCCAGCCCTTATGGCTACGTGAGTTGGGAGAGGCCTCCAGCCCGACAGCTTCTGCAGCCGTGTGGGCTATTTCATTGATGTAGATCTCTCTCTGTATATATTAATACACTGCACTGGTTTTGCTTCTCTAGAGAACCCAGCCTAAGACACCCTCCCACATCTATATAGCATACAAACCTACCTATGTAACCACTCATAAATTTTGGGTTGTTATTACTGTCTTTGCAGAATTGTATAAGTTATAGCATTTAGCATAGTTGTCCTTTATTTTTGCGTACCTCTCAGGGTCTTCATTTACCTTGGTCATGTTGTTCTGACTTCCCTCATATTGTGTATTGATTTTCCCTTCACCAGAATAGCACGTGCCTACTATGTAGTATATAGGGAAGAACACATTCGGTATTTCTCAAGACAAAAAAACTGAAGAAAAAATTCAAGGATTCTACAGGGAAAATATTAAATGACACAGGAAGCATTAAAAGATGATGGAGGAATACACAGAGTTACCATACCAAAAGGCCTGTTTAAAGTGTTGAAAACAGATATCGTCTTGAAGACTAAGGTGCACCTGACCCAAGCCATGGTGTTTTCAGTCACCTCATATGCATGTGGATACTGGACAATGAATATGGAAGACTGGAGAAGAACTGATGCCTTTGAATTGTGGTGTTGGTGAAGAATACTGAATTGGTCGACATTCAGCCATTTCAGGAGGTAGCAAATGATCAAGAACTGACGGTACTAAAGAAAGACGTCCAAGCTGCACTGAAGGCATTGGCAAAAAGCAAGGCTCCAGGAATTGACAGAATACCAATTGAGATGTTTCAACAAAGGGACGCAGCACTGGAAGTGTTCATTCATCTATGCCAAGAAATTTGGAAGACAGCTACCTGACCAACCGACTAGAAAAGATCCATACTTATGTCTATTCCCAAGAAAGGTTATCCAACCAAATGCAGAAATTATTTAACAATATCATTTATATCACATACAAGTAAACTTTTGCTGAAAATTATTCAAAAGTGGCTACAGCAGTATATCAACGGGAAACTGCCAGAAATTCAAGCCAGTTTCAGAAGAAGATGTGGAGTCAGGGATATCATAGCTGTTGTCAGATGGATCCTGGCTGAAAGCAGAGAATACCAGAAAGACGTTTACTTGTGTTTTATTGACTATGCAAAAATATTTGACTGTGTGGATCATAACAAATTATGGATAACATTGTGAAGAATGGGAAATCCAGAACACTTAATTGTGCTCATGAGGAACCCGTAGATAGATTAAGAGGCAGTTGTTTGAACAGAACAAGGGGATACTGCGTGGTTTAAAGTCAGAAAACGTGTGCGTCAGGGTTGTATTGTTTCACCATACCTATCTGATCTGTATGCTGAGCAAATAATCTGAGAAGATGGACTATATGAGGAAGAATGGGGCATCAGGATTGGAGGGAATACTCATTAATAACCTGCATTATACAGATGACACAACCTTGCTTGCTGAAAGTGAAGAGGACTTGAAGCACTTACTGATGAAGATTAAAGACCACAGCTTTCATCATGGATTCCCCACAACATAAAGAAAACAAAAATCCTCACAACTGGACCAATAAGCAACATCATGATAAACGGAGAAAAGATTGAAGTTGTCAGGGATTTCATTTTACTTGGATCCACAATCAACACCCATGGAAGCAGCAGTCAAGAAATCAAAAGACGCATTGCATTGGGCAAATCTGCTGCAAAAGACCTCTTTAAAGTGTTAAAAAACAAAGATATCATCTAGAAGACTAAGGTGCACCTGACCCAAGCCATGGTGTTTTCGGTCACCTCATATGCATGTGAATACTGGACAATGAATAAGGAAGACTAGAGAAGAATTGATGCCTTTGAATTGTGGTGTTGGTGAAGCATATTGAATATACACCATGGACTGCCAGAAGAACGAACAAATCTGTCTTGGAAGAAGTACAACCAGAATGCTCCTTAGAAGCAAGGATGGTAAGACTATACTCACATACTTTGGACATCTTATCAGGAGAGATCAGTCCCTGGAGAAGGAGATCATGCTTGGTAAAGTAGAAGGTCAGCGAAAAAGAGGAAGACCCTCAACAAGATGGATTGACACAGTGGCTGCAACCATGAGCTCAAGCATAACAATGATTGTGAGGATGGCACAGGACTGGGCCGTGTTTCGCTCTGTTATACATAGGGTCGCTATGAGTTGGAAACACCTCTACGGCACCAACAACAACAGCACTATATAGTAAGTGATTCTTCCTCCCTCCCCCTCCTATCCCTGGTAACCATCAAAGAATTTTTCTTTCTGTGTGTGAACCTTTTCTTGATTTTTTTATATTAAAAATCACATTCTTTTTAATTTAATCAGATACCCAGAAGAAAACTCATTTTTGCATTAATAAATCTTTATAGATAAGAAAAAAATTTGATTTACAGCTCATATTCCAATCCCAATCTGGCTTTGTCTTCAAATTTTGAAAGTCAACATTATGAATGATATTTTGCCAACTGTGCATAACAAAATATTACCCAGGTAAATTACAAGCACTTAACATTATAATATACAGCCATAACAAACTGCAGCTGGTCACAGTATCCCGAACTCCCCCAAAAGTGGGAGATTCCTGACCTCCTCACTTATTAACACCACTTCCAGAGTCTCAAGCACATTGTTTAGTTTCTTGTACCTCAAGACAGTATTAGCCAAAGATAAACCTAAATCCACTTCCTACTTTAAAACATCTGCATAAATCCTGAAATGGTTCACGTTTGTACAATCATAGAGAGACTTTCTTTAAGGAGACTGATGGTTGTAGTCTGTACACCAAACTATTTACCTGAGGAAACAAGATTTTCAAGTCAGCTATTACATTAAAAATGGTAAGCTTTTCTCTGCATTATGAAATAAAGAAAATCTCCACAATTTCAAGGTTCTAACATAAACTGGAATTTGTATTTTAACACCACCTAAAACATGTCCCTCTTTTAAGGCTAGGTCAAATAAACTTCTTATTCTATAAAAAAAATTTATTTATTTAAATACTATGTTGCAATACAATGTGTTTTGCCATCAGACATGTTCAGATATTCCTCAGGAATGGTAAATGGAACATCCAGTTAAATGAAACAGCACAGAAGTGCAAACTGAACAATTCAAGGACAATTTTTTTTTTTTTTTTAACATGAGGGGTATGTACAATGTAACTGGAGTTTTTTGGTTTATTTTCTTTTCAAGCAAACAAAAAAAAATTATACCTTTTCTTTAAAACCACTTTTACCTAAGACAGATATTTGCACCACCTGCTGATGAGAGCCATATTGTTAGACACACATTACTATTTTACCTGATAGATAGGATCCCATTGTCAAGGACAATAAGCAAGTCTAGAGACAACTTGAGAGAGAGAAAGACAAAGAAAAAACTCCTGGGTGATGCTCTCAAATTAACTATAAATTATTCTTGTGTGGAAAAAAAAAATACAACATCTTTATAGACTTACCACCAATAACAATAAGTATCTCATTTCAAAAAAAAAAACTTGGGTATAATAGAAAAGAGGCACTTCCAGTCATTTTATACACAGTTTGCATTCTATAGTGAGCAAGTTAATGTCTTCCAAACAAATTTAAGAATATTGAGTTACTAAAATTTATCCACACTTTACTGCATTCTTTAATCTGTAAACAAAAAAGGAGAGTAAATATTTAAAAGAAAACAAAGATCAATATTTAAAAGTTCAGGAGAAGTAAAAATAAAATCTCGAAACATTACCATCACAGAGATAGGCTTTTCAATACATAGGAAAATCACATCAGACGACAAAATGGTGGACAATATCACAATACAGGACATCACGGCCTAGCCAAATTGACACACATATTTTTGGAGGACACAATTCAATCATGACAACTATCATTCTAATTCTTCCCAGTTATCAGTAAGTTATCAGTAAGATTACCTTTGCTTTGCCGTCTAACACTGAACCAGCTTTCCAGCTGACTTGATGCTTCATCTGGAGCTATTTCCTGAGCTGGCCAGGGTAGTATACTTAGTACAACCTTTTGTAACATCTTCTCAGCCTGGTCAAGACAACTGGTCCCTCATGGTGTCGCTTGAATCAGCTGCTACATCTTCAAGAGCAATTTTTGGAGGCTCCCAACCTTCAATCTCATCTGGTTTTTTTTTAGCCCTGGTGGCACAATGGTTGAGAGCTGCTGCTAACCAAAAGGTTGGCAGTTCGAAACCACTAGCTGCTCTTTGGAAACCCCATGGGGCAGTTCTACTCAGTCCTATAGGGTCACTATGAGTTGGAATTGACTCCACTGCAATGAGTTATTTTGTTTTAAAACGATATTGTCCCCGAATCCATATTTGTTCTCTGTCTTCAACTCTTCTTTTAGTCGTAAATTAGTTCTTTTAGACTTGGGAGATTTACATCTTTCGTATAGATGCTGTCCATCATCCCTGTTAAAGAGCCATCACTTCTTTCCAACCTCCAAAACTTGCTCCTTGCACCTGCGCGGCAACGGCAGCTATTCCTATTTCTCCCGCAGGCTCTGCTCCTCCACAGTGCTGCCCAGAAGCACTTTGTTCTTGTTCAGCTTCCACATGCTTTGGCGGGGTCTCTGGGAGTGGATGTGGGATCTGCCCTCTCTTGCTCCTTGGCCCGCGCTGGCAAACATTATCTCCCTGTATATAGCTGCATTCTCCAATAAGTAGCCACTAGCCATACATGGCTTTTGAGTAATTAAAATAGGCTAGTGTGACTGAGGAACTAAATTCTAATTTAATTTACTTTCAAATTAAAAAAATAAATCAGTGTAAAATACTTTTTCATTAAACAAGACTTTATTGTTTTGATAGGACTATAATTCACTTTGTTAAAAATTTAGCATCCGAATTGAGATGGGCTATAAGTGTAAAATACACACTGGGATTTCAAAGACTTAGTATGATAAAAGATTGTAAACTATACTATTACTAATTATTGATAACATGTTGAAATAATATTTTAGAAATATTTGGTTAAATAAATTATAGTATTAAAACTAATTTTACCTGTTACTTTTATTTTAAAGATTTTTTTATTGTTGTAGTTTAAATGAAGTTTACATTTCAAATTAGTCTCCCATACAAAAATTTATACATACATTGTTATGTGACCCTAATTGTTTTCCCCATACTATGACAGCACACTCCTCCTTTCCACCCCTGATTCCCCATGTCCGTTCAACCAGCTCCTAACCATCTCTGCCTTCCCATCTCACCTCCGGACAGAAGCTGCCTGTTTAGTCTCTTGTATCTACTTGAGCTAAAAGGCACACTCCTCATGAGTATCACTTTATGTCCCACAGTCCAGTCCAATCCCTGTCTGAAGAGTTGGCCTCTGAAATTGTTTTAGATCTGGGATGATAATTCAGGGGCCATACATTCTGGGGTTCCTCCAGTCTCACTCAGACCATTAAGTCTTGTCTTCTTACTAGAATTTGAGTTCTGCACCCCACCTTTCTCCTGTTCCAGCAGGGACTCTCTGTTGTGTTCCGTGTCAGGGCAATCATTGGTGGTAGCTAGACACCATCTAGTTCTTCTGGTTTCAGGATGAAGAAGTCTCTGGTTTGTGTGGCCCTTTCCGTCTCTAGGGCTAATACTTTCCTTTTGACTTTGATGTTCTTCATTCTCCTGTACTCCAGGTGGTTGGGACCAACTGATGCATCTTAGGTGGCCGCTTGCAAGCTTTTAAGACCCCAGATGCCACTCCCCAAGGTAGGATGGAGAACATTTTCTTAATAAGCTTTGTTATACCAATTGACCTAGATGTCCCCTGAAAGAATGGTCCCCAGGCCCCTACCCCTGCTACTCTGTCCCTCAAAGTGTTTGATTGTATTCAGGTAACTTCTTAGCTTTGGTTTAGTCCAGTTATGCTGACTTCCCCTATAGTGTGTGCTGCCCTTCTCTTCGTCTAAGATAATACTTGTCTGCTATCTACTTAGTAAATAACCCTCACCCTCCCTCTCCACCCTCGTAACCATCAAAGAATGTTTTCTTCTGTGTTTAAACCTTTTCTTGAGTTCTTAGGATAGTGGTCTTATACAATATTTGTCCTTCTGTGACTGACTAAATTCATCAGCATAATGCCCTCCAGATTCCTCCATGTTATGTTTCACGGCTTCATAGTTGTTCTTTATCATTGCATAGTATTCCATTGTGTGGCTATACCATAATTTGTTTATCCACTTGTCCGTTGATGGGCACCTAGGTTGTTTCCTTTTTTTGCTATTGTGAACAGTACTGCAGTGAACATGGGTGTGCATATATCTATTCATGTGATGGCTCTGAATTTCTCTAGGATGTATTCCATGCGGTGGGATAGCTAGATCTTATGGTACTTCTATTTCTAGCTTTTTAAGGAAGCGCCAAATCGATTTCCAAAGTGGTTTCACTATTTTACTTTCCCACCAACAGTGTATAAGTATTCCAGTCTCTCCTCAACCTCTTCAGGATTTATTATTTTATGTTTTTTGGATTAATGCTAGCCTTGTTGGGGTGAGATGATATCTTATTATAGCTTTGATCTGAATTTCTCTGATGGCTAATGATTGTGACCGTTTTTTCATGTGTCTGTTAGCCACCTGAATATCTTCTTTGGCGAAGTGCCAGTTCATTTCCTTTGCCCATTTTTTAATTGGGTTATTTGTCTTTTTAATATTGAAGTTTTGCACTATCTTGTAGATTTTAGAGAT
>NW_004444204.1:1533019-1545937 GCF_000243295.1 Trichechus manatus latirostris
TATCTTGTCTGAGATTACTATTGCCACTCCTGCTCTTTGTGTGTTTGTTTAATATATTTTTTTCCATCCTTTGAGTTTTAGCCTGTTTGTGTCTTTAAGTCTAAGGTGTGTCTCTTGTAGGCAGCATATAGACAGATCGTGTTTTCTTATTCAATCTGCCACTCTCTGTCTCTTTATTGGTGCATTTAGTCCATTTACATTCAGCGTAATTATTGATAGGTATGAGTTTGATGTCTTTCTTTGTGTGTTGTTCACGTTTCTTTGTTCCACTTACTTTTCTGTGCTGAGTCATTTTTCTTTATGTATTTTCTTCTCATCTTTTTAATTGTTGTTAATTTTGTATCTGCTGAGTCTTTATATTTTTCTAATTTTTATTTTGACTTGTAGAATTGTCGGTTTCCTTTGTGGTTACCTTAATATTTACCCCTATTTTTCTAAGTTTATACCAGTCTTTTATTTCTTTTTATCTCCTTGACTTCCTCTCCATATGAAAAATCTATGCCTACATTTTTTAAGTCTCTCTTTTTTGTTTTAATGTTGTCATCGTTTACAAATTGACATCTGTTTCCCTGTTTTCAGTGTTTTAGCTTTGATTTACCTTTGTAACTTCCCCATCTGGGTTGATATCTGGTTGCTCTGTCCTGTGTTCTAGTCTTCGGTTGTTATCTGATGTTACTGATTTCTAACTGTAGAACTTCCTTTAGTATTTCTTGTAATTTTGGTTTGGTTTTTGCAAATTCCCTTCTGTTTATTTGGAAATGCCCTGATTTTGCCATGATATTTGAGAGACAGTTTTACTGGATATATACTTTTTGGCTGGCAGTTTTTTTCCTTCAATGCTTTATATATGTCATCCCATTGCCTTCTTGCCTGCATGATTTCTGCTGAGTAGTCTGAGCTTATTTTAATTGACTCTTCTTTGTAGATCATTTTTCTTTTTTCCCTAGCCACTCTTGAAATTCTCTATCTTTGGTTTTGGAAAGTTTGAGTATAATATGTCTTGGTGACTTTCTTTTGGGATCTACCTTGCGTGGGGTTGAATGAGCATCTTGGATAGATACTTTTCATCTTTCACAATATTAGGGAAGTTTTCTGCCAACAAATCTTCAACAATTCTCGCTGTATTTTCTGTTATCCCCCCTACTCTTGGACTCCAATTACACGTAGGTTATTCCTCTTGATAGAGTCCCAGAAGGTTTTCTTCATTTTTTAAAATCCTTTTATCTGATTTTTCCTCAAATAAGTTGGTGTCAAGTGCTTTATCTTCAATCTCACGAATTCTGACTTCCATTGCCTCAATTCTGCTCCTATGACTTTCTATTGAGTTGTCTAATTCTGAAATTTTATTGTTAATATTCTGGATTTCTGATTGCTGTCTCTCTATGGATTCTTGCAGCCTGTTAAATTCGTCTTTATGCTCTTCTCTAACCTTTTTAATTTCCTCTGTTGCATGTTCTGCATTTTGCTTAATTTCCTTCCTAATTTCTTAAAGAGTTGTGTATATTAATTTTTTGTATTCTGCCTCTGTTAATTCCAAGAAATTTTCCTCCTCTGGAAAACTTCTAGATTCTTTATTTTGGGAGCTTGCTGAAGCCATCATGGATTGCCTCTTTATTTGATTTGATATTGACTGTTTTCTCTGAGCCATCAATACGTTATTATATTTATTTATTTTGTTTGCTTATTGTGTCCTAGCTTCTTGTTTTGTTTTGATATGCCCCAATAGGCTACTCCTATGAGCTAATTTTATTATTGGCAACTTTGAAGCTCTAATGTCCTGTCACCAAGTGGTTAGATCTGTTACTAGGTATGTGAACTCAGGAGTCCGCCCACTCCTCCTGTATGGATTCGACTCAGGTGCCCAGGTAGATAGACACGAAGCGTGTGGTGCAGGCTCTCACTTACAGTCCTAGACAGGCATGGGTGATTGATGTAGGCACAGGCATCTGACTGCAGACAGGGGACACACTCTGAGCAAGGCAGGGGACTGACAGCCATCCCCAAGTGTCCAGCAGGAAGGCATGTCCCTGTTCCCTAAAGTGCATAGGTGGGTGGGTTTTAGAGCCATACTATGAGCACCCAGTGCTGTTGGCTGTAAGGACTGGGGGCCACCTCTTATTCATGGGCCCCTATGGCAGGTGGCTAGGTGGCATGTGTGAAGCCACCAGTCCTCAGGTCCCTGATGTGGGTAGGTGAAGACCCTGCTTAATGGGCAGAGCAGTCAAATGTCAAGAACCTGCCACTTCACAGATGAAACACTTGAAGTTAGACTTCAGGTATATAGCCTGTTGTATTGCAGTAATGAGGGCCTACGCTGTTGAAATAGGCCCACACAAGTCTATGCAGGGAGAAAGGCACTCAAAGTCCTTGGATCCCTTATGCTTGTGCTTAGGCAAAGGAGCTGTGCCTACCCTGGGTTCCTGGCTTATGGGAGCCGGCAGTTTATTTTGTTCCCCTATTTGTTGGTTTGTTCACTCTCCAAGGCAGGGAGAATGGCTCCAGGCATGTGATGGATCCTACTTCCAGCCCAGGGGACTCGGCAATTGCTGAAGCCAGTCCGGGACCCAGTGCAGAGCAGGGAGCAGGTAGGTAAATGGGAGAGAGGTTTTTCCCTAAGGGGGGTGTTTTTGATCTGCAACGTAGGCTGTACGCAAGTACTTGTCTTTCAACTATCGCGGGCTGCTTCTCACTGGTTCTGGGTGGCTGTGTAGACTCTCTGCCGTCGGGCATCTTCCTGTGTGGAAAACGCTGCTCCAGAGCACTGCTGCTTGCCTGCCTCACCGGTCACCCATCAGCTGATCAGGCCTGAAGGGCTCAGGCTTTTGCCGGGACAGGTCTGGCAACTCCTTGCTGCTTCTGAGCTGTCTCTCCCTCCCCCTGCCACTCAATCCAGTTCCTCAACTCTGCCTTTGATGTTCAGGGTTCCCAGACTGCCATATATAATCAATTCACTTGTTTTTTCGGGTCTTTGTTGTAAGAGGGTCCACTGGAAATGTCTGACTACTCTGCCGTCTTGGCCTTGCCTGTCTGCTTTTAATTTTTTAATGCATCTATTAGAAAATTTAAAATTACTTATGCGACTCCCATATTTCTGTTAGACAGCACTACTCTATAGGATTAATGGGCACTGATTTTTCTCAACTCAGACTTAGTTTTTCCTATGCCGTGACTTCCCTGATATTTTGCTCTAAGATGTGTAACACCAGCTGGGTTGGGTGCCATGGTCTATTCCTTTTTGCTCCTCTGTTCTCTGACTTGTATTGATTATGTTGGAATTTTCCTCTTGTTACTGAAGGCAGAAAAGTAACAGAGAATGATTGGCTCTAATCTGAAAGGAGACTATAGCCCATTTATTTAAACTTTTTGTGAACTGTGCTTCTCATTTTTAACATGGATTGATAATGATTCCTACTTTTCAAGGTACTATGAGGATTTAAAAAAAGAAAATGCATTTAAAGACCTTAGCTAAGAGTTTGGCAGCTAAATAATGTTAAAATTACTTTAGTTATTATCATTACCATTATTATTGACATAATTCACCTTATATCTTCGAAATATTTCCTAGATGGTAGCAGTAATAGTAACATCATGTTCCAAAAAATTAAGAAAATAGGACAAAGGTTCAACAATATAGTTGTATATTTTCAAAATGCTGACTCTCCACACTCAGGCTGGCTAAATAAATATTTTATGATTGCAGGAAATGTATGAGTTTAGATTTATTGACTTAAAATGGGGAAAGACTTCCGTAGAAGGCTTAAATTTAGCATGTAAAAATCTAAAAATCACCAGTAAAAGTTAAATAAACATATTTAAAAGATACACTGTATTAGGGGAAAGTGTGTGCATTATATATAATAGGAAAAATGTTTATTTTATTAAAATAATTTTCACAAATAAACAAGAAAAAAGGCAAACATTCTTAAAGGAACTGGTTAAATATTATTAAAAAGTGGAATCACAAAGGGCTGGCCAACACAAGATTGGAAATTGCAAACGAAAATAACAATGAAATACATCCAAGTTATCTAAAATCTAAAAAGACTGATAATAGTGTTAACCAAGACGTGTATAAAAATGGAAAATAGGCATATCCTTTGACTCAGTAATTTCATTTCTAGTAATCTATAAGAGATCTACCTATCTAGCTATATAATGTTGAAAGACACCGTTGATTATTATAACTAAGAGGAGTGAACAATTTAAATATTATTAGTAAGTGAGGAGTTAGTTAAAATATTTTACATCTATGAAGTTTCTGCACGTATTGAAAAGATTGAAGTCAATTCATAAATAATGATATAAGCACATCACCAAGAAACATTTTAAGTGAAAAAATAGAAATAATTACAGAAAAATACACATGGTACAATCCAATTTATATGAGGAAATTGAGTAGATATTTATATGAATATCCATATAAATGAAAACAAATGTGATTGTCAACGTACACCCTAGATGGTCAAAATGGATTATTCTAGGAGAGAGGAGGAAATTATGTGGAGATGAGAATAGTCAAGGAGAAAGAATTTGTGCATATTTTTGCTTAATAATAAAAATATTTTAGCATAAATTTTAAAAATGAAATTAATATCCACATATCTTTCCCTATTTTGCTTCCGTCCAAAAATCATCTATATTACAACTGCATACGTGTGCAGCAAAGAAAATTTTTAATTTTTGTGAAGGAAAAATGAATCCATTTCTGAAAGTCATTTCCATTTTAGAGAGTTTGGAAGTACTAAAATGATGCAAATGAGAAAATCTTTCTCACGTTTTTTTTTACTGAGACCTAAACAAAAGCTATTTCAACAAATGGATGCAGCACTGGAAGTGCTAACTCACCTATGCCAAGAAATTTGGAAGATGGCTACCTGGCCAACCAACTGGAAGAGATCAGTATTTATGCCTATTCCCAAGAAAGGTTATCCAACCGAATGTGGAAATTATTGAACAATATCATTAATATCACACACAAGTAAAATTTTGCTGAAGATCATTCAAAAGCGGCTGCAGCAGTATGTCGACAGGGAACTGCCAGAAATTCAGGCCGGATTCAGAAGAGGACGTGGATCCAAGGACATCATTGCTGATGTCAGATGGATCGTAGCTGAAAGCAGAGAATACCGGAAAGATGTTTACCATGTTTTATTGACTATGCAAAGGCATTCGATTGTGTGGATCCTAACAAATTATGGATAACATTTCGAAGAAAGGGAATTCCAGAACACTTAATTGTACTCATGAGGAACCTGAACACAGATCAAGAGGCAGCTGTTCAGACAGAACAAGGGGATACTGAGTGGTTTAAAGTCAGGAAAGGTGTGTGTCAGGGTTGCATCCATTCACCATACCTATTCAATCTGTATGCCGAGCAAATAATCTGGGAAGCTGGACTATATGAAGAAGAATGGGGCATCAAGATTGAAGGAAGACTCATTAACAACCTGTGATAGGCAGATGACACAACCTTGCTTGTTGAAAGTGAAGAGGACTTGAAGCACTTACTGGTGAAGATCAAAGACCACTGCCTTCAGTATGGCTTACACCTCAACATAAAGAAAGCAAAAATCGTCACAACTGGACCAATAAGCAACATCATGATAAACGGAGAAAGGATTGAAGTTGTCAAGAATTTCATTTTACTTGGATCCACAATCAACACCCATGGAAGCAGCAGTCAAGAAACCAAAAGAAGCATTTCATTGGGCAAAGCTTCTGCAAAATACCTCTTTAAAGTGTTGAAAAGCAAAGACGTCACCTTGAAGGTTAACGTGCGCCTGACCCAAGCCATGGTTTTTTCCAGTGCATCATAGGCATGTGAAAGCTGGACAATGAATAAGGAAGGCGAAAGAATTGACACCTTTGAACTGTGGGTTGGCGAAGAATATTGAATATACCATGGACTGCTAAAAGCATGAACAAATCTCTTTTGGGAGAAGTACAACCAGAATGTTCCTTGGAAGGATGTTGAGACTACATCTTACATACTTTGGACATGTTGTAAAGAGGGATCAGTCCCTGGAGAAGGACATCATGCTTGGTAAAGTAGAACATCAGTGAAAAAGAGGAAGACCCTCAATGAGATGGATTGACACAGTGGCTGCAACAATGGGCTCAAGTATAACAAGACTGTGAGCATGGCTCAGGACCCGGCAGTGTTTTGTTCTGTGGTCACAGGGTTGCTATGAGTTGGAACTGACTTGATGGCACTTAAAAACAACACAAACAGAAAGCAACATTTGATTAAAAGAAAGAGCCTTGACACATTCTCATTTCCTTTTCTCTTTATTGCAGGATTGCAACTGCTATTCTTTGTTTCTTGTCAAGCTTCTCAGTCCCTTCAAAAATGAAATCTCCCTTCTTCACCCTTTTCATCCCTTTTATCTTCTCCTTCTCCTTGATTTCCTCTCTCTGTCTTCTTTTTTCCTTTTTTCTCCCTTACTTTTCTTCTTCTATTGAGCTTCTGTCATTCTTGTGCAGTAGTTTCTTAGATGAAACCTACTGCTTCCCTTCCCCCACCAGGAAGATACTGCACAGGTGTAGCCCCATCAGAGCCACTGTGTGTCTCTCACCATGCAGTAGTACACAGCTGTGTCTCTCAGAGTAACGTGGGGCAGGATCAGGGTACTGGTCTTTCTGCCAGTAGGGATGGTCAGAGAGGCCATTTCATTGGTCACGTTGTTATTTATGCCATGAATCACGTACTGTGGACCCTGATGGGGAATCTGTCGATACCAATATATATACTCATTCCCACTGATTGTGGAGTGGTTACAAAGCAAGTTTACACGTTTTCCTTCAGTACTCTCCATTGAATTTGGCTGTGTGGTTTTAGCATCACCCGTGATACCTGAGGGGTTGAGAAACAACAGATTAGCTCTTGGTTGTTAAATTAAGGTGCATCTAAAGGTCAGGAACACAGGCACTCCCAGAGCTCTCCTCTCTGCCCTTACCCCATATGTAAGTATTTTTGTGTGTGATGCACAGTATGAGAGAAATATTTCCAGTATTTATTACTGTGCTGTTCAGAGCTATGAGGATAAAGATAAATTGCCCACCTTCCATGGCTCTTGGGATCAATGAACCTAAAGCTCCTTATAGCCTGAGAGCTGTAGAATTTAGCTGTCTTTGGATATGGCCAGCCCCTTACACAGATGCCAGACTTCCAAGAGAAACATGTAGACACAAACTTTTCAGTAATCTGATAAAGCACTATGGGAGAAGTGGAGACAGTAGATACCTCTCTTGTGTCCTTCAGCCACAAAAGTCATCCTTTCTTAACCCTAGAGCACTTACCCAAAGTTAGGAGAACAGCCATTCCTGTCACCAGCCTCATAGTTCAAGTGGGAACTGGGGTTCTAGGCCCCAGAGCTCAGGCTCTCTGTCTGATCCTAGGCTGGGGGAGCTCCCAAGAAACAAAGCAAGCAGCCACCACTAGCACAATCCCCACAAGGCAGCTTTCACTTTGGTGTTCCCCAGCCAACTGTCAACCAAAGACAGAGCAGCGTTTTGGTTGGTTACACCCCAACTTGCAGTCTTAAATTTAAGATTGTTTACCCAATGTCCAGCCCTAATACAGAGGGCTTAAAAGGAGCTCATTTTCGAGGTTCAAACTCAAATAGGCTATATCTCGATTAGTAAAATCACTTACAAGGAAGTTATCCAGCCCATATTCATGGTAAGAGTCTTTGGGTGGTGCAAATGGTTAACTCACTCTGCCGCTAACCTAAAGGTTGGAGGTTCGAGTCTACCCAGAGGTGCCTCGGAAGAAAAGCCTTGCAATCTACTTCCAAAAAATCAGCCACTGAAAACACTGTGGAGCACAGTTCTACTCCTACACACATAGGGTTGCCTTGAGATGGAATCGACTTTACAGCAACTGGTTTTTTATGATAAAGGCAACAACCACCACTAATTGGTGGTTTGATGCTCCATTGAGCTGATAGGAAATGTCCTTTAATCCAAGACATCTATTTTGAGCCCTGTACTGTAATGGGAGGAAGACAATTTCTAGCCACATTACCAACCAGAGCAAGTAAATGTTAGAAGCAGTAATATATAATTTAAATGCAAAAGTTAGAAATTTCTTTCTGGAAAAAAATTACCTTAAGCAAAGTTAAAAATAAAATGGCACTGTGGGAGAAAATATTTCCAAGCTATATCACAGAACTAATTTCATAATTGTATAATATTGCTATGCTCAGTGTGACAAGAAAAGAGAGCGTTAGACCCCAGGCTAAAGCCAAGTTGGCTGGTACTCGGATCTCCCACACTGCCTACTGGAATTATGTCTCAATTATTTTCTAGATGGCATTGCTGGAGGTCTCTGGTCTTCAGACAAGAAGGAATGAGTTGAATGGTACTTATTCTTATCCCACTTGAGCCCCTCCTTAACTCAGGTTTTCTCATCTCCATACCCATGTCTAGGGATGGAATGCTTTGAGGATACTAAGGAGAAAAGAAGGGAAGGAAAAGACAGGAAGAGAAGATTTGTAAAGGGAAATGAAATAAAATCATTTTACAAAAAAGTGGAAGTAAACATGAAAAAATTTCTCTGGTTATTCTCAAAAGTGGTTATTAAATAAATAGAATGGAATAAAATTAAAATTACTCATTTTTCTCTGCTACAATAACTAGGCTTGTCACTCCACTATGGCAACAACTACCTGGCTATTTAAAATTGAACTATTTATTAATCATTTCTCTCTTCATTTCTCCCCGTGCCAGGTTAGCTCTCTGCTATGTGTTTGGGAAAGGACTTAGGGCCCCCATGCCCTTGAAGCTGGGCACATACTCAGCAAAAGGCTATAAAGTACAAGGCAGTGAAAAAGGATGAAAGTAAGTTCTTTGCACAACTTGATGACAATCTCTCCCTCCCCGTGGAAGGAGCTTAGATTTGCAGCTCTAACTGCTCCCTCTTGTGACTGCATATGTGAACTCCTTTACTTAGAACTAGTCAGTTAGAAATGTTTCAAGAGGATTGTATCTAAAAATAGATACCTTAGCTATCCTACCTCCCTCTAGTGGTGAGGCTCAGGGGCTCATCTTTTCGTGAACAGCTTCCTATGGCAATGCTCTAAGAAAAAAACAAAACAAAACAAACAAACAAACAAAAAAACCCACTAACTGTCCTCAAGTTGAGATGACTCAGATTCATGGTGACCCCGTGTGTGTCAGAGTAGAAATGTGCTCCATAGGATTTTCAATGGCTGATTTTTCTAATGTAGATTGTCAGGCCTCATCCTAATTATTT
This sequence comes from Trichechus manatus latirostris, assembly GCF_000243295.1. Taxonomy (NCBI): domain Eukaryota; kingdom Metazoa; phylum Chordata; class Mammalia; order Sirenia; family Trichechidae; genus Trichechus; species Trichechus manatus. The sequence goes on from NW_004444204.1 coordinate 1,542,276, forward strand.
TTAGTTACTTTGGGATTTTAGAACTATTTCTATGATGCTTTCTAAGTTGTTGAATTCCTTTACTTTCCTTGTATCTTACTCTTCCGATGTTTGAAGGTAGTTGCCAAATCCCACGCTAGTCACAATAATTATTTGTTGGATAAATGTATTAATTAATATTTACTTACAGCCTTACTGAAAGAAGTTATATGGAACAACTTTTTAAATTATTCCAAATAAAAGTATTTTTAATTTTCTGGAAAACAAACCCAACAAAAGTATCCAGTACCAACAAAAGGTAAACGCAAGATTATGTCTGTGGGCAAAAGTAAAATAGAAAACGCACCAACTCTCACTCCTCATCTTCCACGAAAAGAAAAATTCACAGATCTAGGATGGGGAAGGCTTAATTATGAGAATATGGCAGTGTACAACATAATGATCATGCCCGCTGAACTCGTTGCCATAGAGTCGGTTCCGTCTCATAGCAACCTTATTGGAGAGAGTAGAACTGCCCCATAGGGTTTCCAAGGCTGTAATTTTTACAGAAGCAGACTGCCACATCTTTCTCCTCTGGAGAAGCTGGTGAGTTTGAACTACTGACTTTTCCGTTAGCAGCCAAGCGCTTGTGTAATCATTTGCCATCAGGGTTCCTTGATGGTCATACAGCCATACTTAATTGAATACTATTCACTGTTCATCTACTGGAGACCTGGTGGCACAGTGGTTAAGCGTTTGGCTGCTAACCAAATGGTTGACATTTCAAATTCACCAGCTGCTCCTTGCAAACCATATGGGGCAGTTCTACTCTGTCCTGTAGGGTTGCTATGAGTCAGAATCGACTTAACGGCAATAGGTTTGGTTTTGGTTTGGTTCATCTACTATGTGCCAGATTATAAAATAGCAATAGTAATTCAGTGCTAGTATAAATATATAAATAAAATAAATATAGGGATTGCTAAAAGAAACGTGAAAAGTAGCAGTCATTATGTAATCTAGTTACATTATACAAAAGTCAGACCAACATCAGAACTTTTTATCTTAGCGTTCATTACTGCAAAATTCAAATTGTATGGAGAATCCAAGACTATCCAGAAAAAAATAATTAATATTGTAGTAGTTTTTGGTTTTGTTTGTCTGTTTTTGTATAACACTTGTATTGATAATTAGGAAATCCTGGTGGAGTAGTGATTAAGAGCTATGGCTGCTAACCAAAAGGTTGGCAGTTAGAATCTACCAGGCACTCCTTGGAAACTCTATGCAGGAGTTCTACTTTGTCCTATAGGGTCACTATGAGTTGGAATCAACTCTACAGCAAGGTTTACAGGTTACTGATAAATAATTAACATACTGTACAATTTACTCATTTAAAATGTACATTTCATTCGTTTGTAGTATATTCACAGAGCTGTGTAACCATCACCACATCAATTTTAGAACATTTTCATCATTCTGAAAAGGAATCCATACCCATTAGCAGTCATTCACCATTTTCTCTCACCCATGTAAAAAGAAAAATCAAATCAGTTGCCCTCAAGTGGATTCCTATTCACGGCAACCACCTACCTGTTGATGTTGTTAGGTGCTGTTGAGTTGATTCCAACTCATAGCGACCCCATAGGACAGAGTAGAACTGCCCTATAGGGTTTCCAAGGAGAGGCTGGTGGATTCTAACTGCCGACCTTTGGGTTAGCAACTGAGTTCAGTCAATGTGCCACCAGGGCTCCACCACCCACCTAAGTGACCACTAATCTACTTTGTGTCTCCAGTTTTGCCCAATCTGGACATTTCACATAAATGGAATTGTACAATATGTGGCTTATAGGGACGGCTTCTTTCACTTAGCATTATGTTTTCAAGATACACCTATTTTTTTATTGAGATGAAATTCACATGACATAAAATTAATCATTTTAAAGTGAACAGTTCAAAGACATTTAATACATTTATTGTGGTGTGCAATCACCACCTCTATCTAGTCTCAAAACATTTTCATCACTATAAAATAAAACCTCACACTCATTTAGCAATTACTCCACATGGTCCCCTCCCTATCCCCTGGTGACCACCAATCTGCTTTCTGTCTGTCTGGATTACCTAATCTGCATATTTTGTTTAGGTGGAATCATAAAATATGTGATCTTTCGTGTCCGGCTTTTTTCACTTAGCATAATGTTTTCAAGGTTCATCCAGTTAAATTGCATGTATCAGTATTTCATTCATTTTATGGCTGAATAATATTCCATTGTATGCATATACCACAATGTATTTATGTATTTTCATGCATTCATTCACAGATGGACGTTTGGGTTGTTTCCACCTTTGGGCTATTGAGAATAATGCTGCTATGAACATGTGTGTACATAGATTTATTGGAGTACATATTTTTAATTCATTTGAGTATATTCCTGGGAGTAGAATTGCTGGGTCATACCGTAATTCTAAAGGAGATCTGATGGTTAAGCACTTGACTGCTAACCAAAAGGTCAGCAGTTCGAACCCCCTAGTGGCTCTGCAAGAGAAAAGACCTGGTGATCTGCTCCCATAAGGCTTACGGCCTAGGAAACCCTATGAGGGAGTTCTACTCCATCCTATAGGATTGCTGTGAGTTGGAATCGACTTGATGGCACGCAACGACAACAACGTGGTAATTCTACGTTTAACTTTTTGAGGAACCAAACTGTTTACAACAGTGGCTGAACCATTTTACATTCCCACTATCAGTAAATGAAGATTCCAATTTCTCCACACAACAACAATGTGGTAATTCTATGTTTAACTTTTTGAGGAACCAAACTGTTTACAACAGTGGCTGAACCGTTTTACATTCCCACTATCAGTAAATGAAGATTCCAATTTCTCCACACAACAACAATGTGGTAATTCTATGTTTAACTTTTTGAGGAACCAAACTGCTTACAACAGTGGCTGAACCATTTTACATTCCCTCTATCAGTGAATGAAGATTCCAATTTCTCCACATCCTCACCAACACTTATTTTGCTTTTTTCTGGTAATAGCCATCCTAGTGAGTGTGAAATGGTACCTCATTATGGTTTTGATTTACATTTTCCTAATGACTGATGGGAAGAGCCCTGGTGGCGCGGTGGTTGAGCACTCGACTGTTAACTGAAAAGTCAGCATTTCAAACCAACCAGCCACTCCATAGGAGAAATATGTGGCAGTCTGCTCCTGTAAAGATTACAGCATTAGAAACCCTATGGGGCTGTTCTATTGTGTCCTATAGGGTCGCTAAGAGTCGGAATCAACTTGATCGCAATGGGTGGATGGGTAAATGACTAATGGTGTTGAGAATCTTTTCACGTGCTTATTGGCCATTTGTATGTCTTTTCTGGACAAATGTCTATTGAAGACTTTTGCCCACTTCTTTTTTTTTTTTAATTGTTGTATTTTAAGTGAAGGTTCACAATTCAAGTTAGTCTCTCATACAAAAATTTATATATAGATTGTTATGTACCCTTAATTGCTCCCCCTATACTATGACAGCACACTCCTCCTTTCCACCCCTGATTTCCCTTGTCCATTCAACTAGCTCCTGACCCTCTCTGCCTTCTCATCTCACCTCCGGACAGGAGCTGCGCATTTAGTCTCATGTATTTACTTAAGCTAAGAAGCACTCTCTTCACAAGTATCATTTTATGACCCATAGTCCAGTCTAATCT
>NW_004444204.1:1546236-1555486 GCF_000243295.1 Trichechus manatus latirostris
GTTCTTCATTCTCCTTTACTCCAGGTGGGTTTGGACCAATTGATGCATCTTAGATGGCCACTCTCTGGCTTTTAAGACCCCAGATGCCACTTACCAAAGTAGGATGCACGTTTTTTAAATAAAATTTTTTATGCCAAAGCATACCCATTTCTTAATTGGTTGATTTCTCTATTTATTGTTGAGTTGTAAGAGAAGTTTCTTACATAGTCTGGAACCTTATCAAACACATAATTTGCACATATTTTCTCCCATTTGATAGGTTGTCTTTTCACTTTTTTGATAATGTCCTTTGTTGTATAAGTGTTTTTAATTTTGATGAATTCCACTTTATTTTTTCTTTTGTTGCTTGTGCTTTTTGTGTCATATCCAAGAACCCATTGCCAAATCCGAGGTTATCAAGTTTTATTCCTATTCCTTCTTCTAAGAGTTTTATAGTTTTAGTTCTTATATTTAGGTCATTAATCCATTTTGAGTGAATTTTGTAGATGGTGTGAGGTAGGGATCCAACTTTGTTCCCTGCTTCTGGATGGTGGGACAAGTGGTAAAATAAATGAATTCATTCATTACCATACTCTCTTTGATGTAGAATATATTTATATTCTTTTCATGGATCCCCTGGTGGCACAGTGGTTTAAGAGCTACAGCTGCTAACCAAAAGGTTGGCAGTTCGAATCCACCAACCACTCCTTGGAAACCCTGTGGGGCAGTTCTACTCCATCTTATATGGTTGCTATGAGTCAGAATCAACTTGACAGCAACAAGTGTGGTTTAAGTTTTTTTCATGCAGGTGATGTTATGTGACATACCATGTTATGGACAAGATACTCTATAAATCCAGGAAGTTTCAGAGTCAGAATCTAATATTCTGAAAGTTCTGGGTGTTTACCTTTTCCCAGTGTACTCTCACTGTAGTCTAGCAAATGACCTTATGTCTTCCTGGGGAAGGATTGAAGGAATAATCCCAGTAATCATACAGCCACATTGCAGCATCTTTCTCAAATGGACTCATCCTTCTCTTCAGTTGAGAGGTTCTAGGCCTATTAACTTGCTTAGGTCTGGAAACTGCATAAAAGGCAGTGAACTCCCAATAGGGTAACTCAAGTAATGTTTTTTTTTTTTCTCAGAAGATCTAAAAGTTCTAGAATATATAAAGCAGTATCTTAGTAAGTTCCCCTTCTCTTTCACTTTGTGGTTTTTGTAGTGTGCCATCAAGTTGATTCTGACTCCTAGAGACCCTATAGGTACCCCATAATTAATTAGCCCTCTCTAAAGATCTCTGAAGGTCAAAAAACTCTGATTAACACTCCCTGTGGTTTATTGTGGTAATCACATTTATTTTGTCTCTGTCTGTTAAACACCACAATCTACCACACCAGGATCCCATTATTCCCACTGAGATCAGGAAAACAATTTAATTGCAATATTCTCCCGGTGTCCACTCCCACCATAATCTTCACCCTATAGAAGATTGCCTCCAAGCAACATTTTAAGGATCTGGTGCCCCACTTCACGATGAATTTCTTGATGCCTTGGTGAAGAGAATGTCCTCTGGGATTCCCAGGGAGTATGGTTAGCAAGCATTTGATCAGGTTGCACATGATAATTCCATTTTAGCATTCCCATTTCCCTGAACCTTCAGACTTCTTTCTCCACAAGATACCAGGAAGTGTCTGCATTTCAACCTCATTAGCTATAGGCTAATGGAGCTCTCACTATACCTAGGTCCCAAAGGGTGCATTGGAAGAAGGGAATATCACAACTTGAAAGGAGATGATTGTGTAGAGAGAGCCAACTCAAAAGGAGCTGTGTGACTTTGAAGTTCAGCCTGGTATTGGAAGAGAAAATGAAGGATTTTTAGTGCTATTTCAGATTTAAAAATTTAACAATTCAAGATGAGAATCAGCTAACTTACAAACTTTTTGAAGTAGATATGCTCATTCAATCTAATTGTTTAGGAGCATTTGAAAAATACTTCTTTGTGGTTTATTTTAACCCAAGATGCAAAGATAATACCTGAAAACCTAAGGAAAGAACCTTATTGTATACATTGAGTTCAAATATGGGACCATTTTTCATAAAATGAAAGTTTACATTATAATGTCCCAATTGTGCTAACACAGTGACTATCTTCTTCTTGTCTGTGGTTGGTGGGATTTCCCCAAAGCCCTGAACAGGTGGCTGTCCTTCATGGAGCTCTAAGGTTTTTGTTTACCTTTCACTGTCATTTCTATTACCGTGGGATCCCAGACAGCACAGAAGTACTTCGCTGAGTCTGCCAGTTGTAAGGAGGAGATGGTGAGGATGATGGATTTGTTTGCCTTCTGAAAATTTACAGAGTAGCGATCCTGCTTTGCATTTGGCTTAGAATATTCCTGCTGAATAAGGAAAACCATCTCTCCACTGGGAGGCTGTTTGTACCAGTACAAAGCATGAGAACTCCATCTGGTTTCATACGTGCAACCCAAGGTAACAGCTTCCCCCTCCTGCATTGTTATTGTGATCTGAGCTTGGTTTACTTTCTCAGTCATGCTGCGTCCTATGGTAAAGAGAAGACAAGGTTGTTCTCCCTGAATGTCTTAAGTGAGTCATAAGGAATAGAATAATTTATGGTACAGAAACAAAGAAAATAATTACATAGTGTTTTGTTTACCCATTGCCCTCCTTCTGTCTTAATACCTCTGCCAGTTACCACTTGCAGAGTCCCATCCTCGAGCTCTACCAGGAACTGAGGCCATGTGTTTAGGACTATACTTACTGAACCAAAGGAGGCTACGAATGCCCACAGCAAGCCAGGGCGGTACATCCTATACATTCTTTTCCTGGTTGAAATTTTTCTTGTTCTTACTCAAGCCCACAGACCAGACTTTCTCTGAGAGCCTGAAAGAAAGAGTACAAGGTTCCTGGAGTTGTTAGATGTTTCTGCCCAAAGCAGGAAGTATGATTTGCAAGTATTATGTTACATTGCTCTACCCACTTGAACTCTAATCTTGAACTCTAATCTCAGAATCACAAATCAAAAGACAACCAATCTCTTTTACTCAGAGGCTTTTAACTTATTTTTTCACTTTCTAAGCAATGTAGTTTTAGAATTTGGCAAAGGTCCTATAGGTGAATCAGGCTTCGTGTTGCAATCCTTCAGATCTGATATGGACACTATAATAAATGGAAGTTCATATCAAATTTGTATTGGATGCAGAAATTCTAATCAAAAAGGAGAAAAGTCAATCTAGTAATAGAGAAAATGGATACTACAGAAAGACCAAATTTGCTTTATTGAAGAAGTACATCATCTTAATAGTTGAAAATAATATGATCATATGTATAGTTATACAAAAAAATTTATTAAAAAAAGCTTTTGATAAAATTTAACATCCATAGCAAACTATCCTTAAAAGCACTTATAGCAAAAATCATACTCATGGGGAATTATCAAGAGCTTTCCCCAAGACTGGAAATGAGACGAGGATACCTCTTATCACCCTTTGTAATCAACATCATACTGGAGATCATAGCCAGGGCAGAAATGCAAGAAAATAATAAAGGTATATTTATTAAAGGGAGGCATGCAATTTACTATTTGTGATGACATAATTATGTACATATAAAATCCAACAGAAATCAACCAATTATTAGAATACATAAGTGAATTTAGTAAGATCATTGAATAAAAAGGCCCTATACAAAATTTTTACTTTGTTTTTATGATATTAGCAACAAAAAACAGAACAGGAAAGTTAAAGATGATGTAATTTGCATTTGCATTAAAATAAAATAACTAGGAATATATCCAATGAAAGATGCATAAGGATTACTCAGAAAGCTACAAAACATTACTGAGGAAAATTAACGTAGACCCAAATAAATGAAATATTGTATCTTGCTTATGGACTGGAAGATTCAATATTGTAAAGATGCTGGTTCTTTCCAAAATTAATCTACAGATATTTTGCAATTGAAACCAAAATCTGGACAGGATTTTTTTGGTGAAATTTGACAAGCTGATTAAAAAATGTATATGGGACATTGAAGGGTAAATAATATTTTAAGTGATCCTCAAAAAAACAAAAGAAAAACAAAACTGGAGAATTTACTAGACAAAGTAAAGTTTTAGTATACTATTGAAATTAACTTGGTATTATTCTCAGGTAGATTGTTATAAGTTAAGATGTCTTAGTTTCTTAGTGCCGTTATAGGTGGCTTTAATGAACAGAAATTTATTTTCTCACAGTTTAGAAGTCTACAAGTGTGAATTGAGGGCATCAGCTTTAGGGGAGGGCTCTCTCTCTGTCCGCTCTAGGTAAAAATCCTTGTCTCAGCTTCTCTAGCCTTGGCATTCCTCAGTTCCTTGGCCATCTCCACTTGGCATCGATCTTTTCCCCATTTAGGCTTCCTTGTTTCTGTCACTAATCTGTTTCTTTTATATTTCAAAAGTGATTAATTTAAGACCCATCCTACATTGATTATGGCCTCATTAACATAACAAAGAAAACCTTATTCTCAAATGGGATTACATTCACAGGTATAAAGGGTTAGGATTCCAACATATGTTTTGGGGAAACACAATTCAATCCATAACATGTTAATTATAATCCTCAGGCAACCACTAAGAAAATAACTAACAAAACTATAGTATAAGAAATGGCAAGAGAAATAAAATGGTACACTAGACATTATCTATTTAACACAAAAGAAGACAATACTGGCAGAAAAGAGGAACAAAAAAGACATAAGATGTATAGAAAACTAATAGCAAAATGACAGATGTAAATTATGCCTTAAAATAATTACATTAAATGTAAATACATTACACACTTCAATAAAAAGACAGAGATTGGCAGAATGGATAAAAAATATGATCCAATTAGTATGCTGTCTATGAAAAACACTTTAGATTTAAAAGTATAAATAGGTTAAAAGTAAGAGGATGGAAAAAGTACGCAATGCAAGCATAAAGCAAGAGATCCGGCGTTACTAATATCAGAAAAAAAAATCAATTTTAAGACAAAAAGGATATTTTGTAATGATAAAGGCTCAAACAATAAGAGAACTATAACAATTTTAAGCATATATGCACATATCAACAGAGCCTCAAAATACATGAAACAGAAACAGAATTGAAGGGAGAAATAGATAATTTAACAATAATACTTGGAAACTCCAACGCTCCACTTTCAATAATGGATAAAACAACTAGATAGAAGAAAACAAGGAAATAGAAGATTTGAACAGCACTATAAACCAACATACAAAAACAGTCCTCCAAACAATAGCAGAATATACATTTTTAAGTGCACATGAAACATTCTCCAGGATAGGCCATATGTTAGGCCATGAGACAAGTTGCAATAAATTTAAAATTAAATTAAAAATAATTGATATCTCTTCTGTTAGTTTGTCTTATTGTGGTGGCTTGCATGTTGCTGTGACATTTCAAATGCCATCGATATTTCAAATACCAGCAAGGTAATGCATGGTGGACAGTTTTCAGCAGACTAAACAGACTAGGAAGAAGGACCTGGCAATGTACTTCTAAAAAAATTGGCCAGTGAAAATCTTATGAATAGCAGTAGAACATTGTCATATAGTGCTGGAAAATGAGACCTTCAGGTTGGAAGGCACTCAAAATATCACTGGAGAAGAGCTGCCTCCTCAAAGCAGAGTCGATCTTAACGATGTGGGTGGAGTCAACATTTTCGGACTTTCATTTACTGATGTGGTACGACTCAAAATGAGAAGAAGTAGCTGCAAACATTTATCAATAATTGAAATATGTAATGTACAAAGGGTGAATCTAGGAAAGTAGGAAGTTGTCAAAAATGGAATGCATAAACATCGATATCCTAGGCATTAGTGAGTTGAAATGAACTGGTATTGGCCATTTGGAATTGGATTATCATAGGGTCTACTATGCTGGGAATGACAACTTGAAGAAGAATGGTGTTGCATTCATCATCAAGATCCATCAAGATCTATCCTGAAGTACAACACTGTCAGTGATAGGATAATATCCATATGCCTACAAGGAAGACCAGTTAATACAGCTATCATTCAAATTTACACACCAACCACTAAGGCCAAAGATGAAGAAACTGAAGATTTTTACCAGCTTTTGCAGCCTGAAATTGATTGAACAGGCAATTAGGATGCATTGATAATTACTGGTACTTGGAATATGAAAGTTGGAAACAAAGAAGAAGGAATAGTGGTTGGAAAATATGGCCTTGGTGATAGAAATGATGCCAGAAATCGCATGATAGAATTTTGCAAGACAAAAGACCTATTCATTGGAAATACCTTTTTCAACAACATAAACGGCTACTATACACGTGGACCTCTCCAGATGAAATACACAGTAATCAAATCGACTACATCCATGGAAAAAGACAATGGAGACGCTCAATATTATCAGTCAGCACAGGGCCAGGTGCCGACTACGGAACAGACCATAAACTGCTCATACGCAAGTTCAGGTTGAAGCTGAAGAAAATTAAAACAAGACCATGAGATCTAAAGTATGACCTTGAGTATATCCTGCCTGAATTTAGAGACATCTCAAGAATAGATTTGATGTATTGAACACTAATGACTGAAGACCAGATGAGTTGTGGGATGACTTCAAGGACATCATTCATGAAGAAGGCAAGAGATCATTAAAAAGACAGGAAAGAAAGAAAAGACCAAAGTGGATGTCAGAAGAGACTGAAACTTGCTCTGGAATGCAGAGTAGCTAAACTGAATGGAAGAAATGATGGAGTAGAAGAGTGGGACAGAATATTTCAAAGCACGGCTTAAGAAGACAAAATAAAGTATTATAATGAAATGTGCAGAGACTTGGAGTTAGAAAACCAAAAGGGAAGAGTATGCTTGGCATTTTTCAAGCTGAGAGAACTGAAGGAAAAAAAATTCAAGTTGCAATTTTGAAGGATTATCTGGGCAAAATATTGAATGACACAGGAAACATCAAATGAAGATGGAAGAACACACAGAGTCACTGTCCCAAAAAGAATCTGTCAACCATTTAAGGCGGTAGCATATGATCAAAAACCAATGGTATTGAAGGAAGAAGTCCAAAAGGTCTGCAGTTCAAATCCACCAGCCACTCCTCAGAAACTCTATGGAGCAGTTCTACCCTGTTCTGTAGGGTCGTTATGAGTCAATCGACTCTTTGGCAATGTGTCTTTTGGTTAGGACAGCTATAATCAAAAGATAGTAACAAGTGTTGATGAGGATGTGGAGAAGTTGAAACCCTCTTACATTGCTAGTCAGAATGTAAAATAATGAAGCCACTTTGTAAAACAGTTTAACAGTTACTCAGAAAGTTGCAGTTACCATATGACCCAGCAATTCCATTCCTAGGTATATTTCCAAGGAACTGGAAACATGTTCACATAAAAACTTGGACATGAATACTCATTCTTGAAACCATTATGCTAAGTGAAAAAGCCAGACACAAAATGTCTTATTGATACACAATTCCATTAATATGAAATGCCTAGAATAAGAAAATCCATAGAGACAGAAAATAAATTAGTGGTTGTCAGGTGTTGATGTGTATTTGTGGAGCGTGGGGAGTGAGTCCCAATGGGTAGAAGGTTTCTGTTTTGCAATGATGAAAAAGTTCTGGAAATAGATAGCTGTGAGGATTGCACAGTTTTGTGACTGTACTAGAGACTACTAAATTATACACTTTAAAAGAGTGAATTCATGGTATGCGAATTACACTTTGTTTTATTAAGAAGGAAAAGGCAACATTGTCTTCCGGTTTTGTGTAAATATGAACAATATTTGCTTCAGTGGGAGGTAGTGACCAGGAAATGCGTGAGGGATTTTTCAGGATTACAGGAAATGTTCTGTATCTTGGTTTGGGTGATGGTTACATGGATAGATACATGTGTCAAAACTCAATGAATTATCTTAAAATATTTCCGCTTTACATATAAAATATATCACACTATAAACACAGTTAATTAGGTAATTTGACATAATTTGTGTCCATCAATAGGGAATTGATTAAATAAAACATGGTACATTCATAGGATAGAAAAATTTGCAGCCCTTTGTAAGAATGGGGCAATAGAATGATGGTTGTTGAAGATGAAACATAGGTACAAAAGGGTTCATTATACCGTTCTTAGTTTGTGTAAGTTTGAAAATTTAAATTAAAAATTTTTAAATGATGCAGCTGTCTCTTATATATTGATATTATTGGTTTGCCATGATACAGTTTAAATGAAAAAAGCATGATGACAAAACAGTGTAAATGGTATGCCATCATTTTTAAACACACACACACACACACACACACACACACACACACACACACAGAAACTTACTTTCCACCATACATCCATTTGTATGTGTTTCTGTTTTGTACCATGTGCATTTATTACCTATTCAAAAATTCAAGAATAATGTGCATCAAAATAAAAAATATTGTGGCTTTCCAGCAAAATGGCACTCTAGGCAGAAGCACCACGCCGTCCCTCCACAGCAAAGATCTGAAAAACTAAGCCGAACAGAGAATACAACAATCCTGAAACCCTAAAACATCAAATGAAGAGATAAAGAACGCAGCCAATCACCAAATGGAGTAAGAAAGCTGACAGAGAAAAGAGAGCTAGGAGATATTCATGCAGAGGTCCCCTACCAGCTAACACAGCACGGATCCGCCATCTTGGACTCCTATCAGAGACCAGCAAACGGGGTATGAGAAAACAGCCTCATGGAGTGTCAAGCGGGAGATAAAAGAACCGGTAATTGGTGATATACTCTTGCCCACCCCCCACCCTTCTTCACCCTGACTCGGCCTCCTCTGCTTCCCGTGGCCACAGTCTCTTGACTGGGAAACAGCGGCTGCTTGGATTCCACACACCCGAATGTGTGGCTCTCTGAGTGCCATTTGTTGGCTGCTGGTGTTGCTTTTTTTCCGCTTCTTTTTATTTATTCCTTGTCTCTCCCCACCTCCCCCTTCTTTCGCTCAAGTACCTGGCTCCGTGCACCATCTTTGCTTCTTCCTGAGGGGCTGCGGAGCTCCGTTCGAGTGTGGAGCTGCTGCCCGGTCTGGGCTGCCGTGCTGGTGGGATCCCGGGGCTTCTGTTCGTTTGTTTGTTTTGAATTGTTTGTGTGTTTTCTTTTCTTTTCTTGAGTTGGGAGCCCTTTCTGGCCAGGCTGAGCTGCGTGGCAGGGAGAAGCCCCTTCGGCTTCCACAGACGTGCAGAGGGATCCCTGAGGGCATTTCTTTTTACGTTGT
>NW_004444204.1:1569158-1601649 GCF_000243295.1 Trichechus manatus latirostris
GAATCACAGCGCAGACCCTTAGGATTTTGGAGCAAAGCTCTGCCATCCTCTGCAGATAACTACTCTCCTTTCGAGAAACAACTTTTGGCTTGTTACTGAACACTTAACCATGGGACACCAAGTCACCATGAGGCCTGAGCTGCCCATCATGAACTGGGTGTTGTCTGACCCACAGAACCATAAAGTCGGACATGCACAGCAGCACTCCATCATTAAATGGAAGTGGTATATTTGAGATCGGGCCCATGCAGGACCTGAAGGCACAAGTAACTTGCATGAGGAAGTGGCCCAAATGCCCATGGTCTCCACTCCTGTCACATTACCTTCCATCTCCCAGTCTGCACCTGTGGCATCATGGGGAGTTCCTTGTGATCAGTTGACTGAGGAAGAGAAAACTCGTACTTGGTTTACAGATGGTTCTGCACGATATGCAGGTGCCACTTGAAAGTGGACTGCAGCAGCACTACAGCCCCTTTCTGGGACCTCCCTGAAGGACAGTGGTGAAGGGAAATCCTCTCAATGGGCAGAACTTCGAGTAGTGCACCTGGTTGTTTGCTTGGAAGGATAAATGGCCAGATGTGCAATTATATACTGATTCATGGGCTGTGGCCAATGGTTTGGCTGGATGGTCAGGGACTTGGAAGAAATATGATTGGAAAATTGGAGACAAGGATTTATGGGGAAGAGGTATGTGGATAGACCTCTCTGAATGGGCTAAAGAAGTGAAGATATTTGTGTCTCATATAAATGCTCACCAAAGGGTGACCTCAGCAGAGGAGGATTTTAACAATCAAGTGGATAGGATGACGCATTCTGTGGAAACCACTCATCCTCTTTCCCCAACTACTCCCACCATTGCTCAATGGGCTCATGAACAAAGTGGCCATAGTGGTAGGGATGGAGGTTATGCATGGGCCCAGCAGGATGGACTTCCACTCACCAAGGCTGACATGGCCACAGCCTCTGCTGAATGCCTAATCTGCCAGTAGCACAGACTGTCACTGAGTCCCTGATATGGCACCATCCCTTGAGGTGATCAGCCAGCAACCTGGTGGCAAGTTGATTACATTGGACCACTTCCATCATGGAAAGGGCAGCATTTTGTCCTTACTGGAATAGACACTTACTCTGGATATGGATTTGCCTTCCCTGTATGCAATGTTTCTGCCAAAACTACCATCCATAGACTTACAGAATGCCTTATCCACTGTCATGATATCTCACACAGCATTGCCTCAGGTCAAGGGACTCACTTCACAGCAAATGAAGTGCGGCAGTGGGCCCATACTCATGGAATTCACTGGTCTTACCATGTTCCCCATCATCCTGAAGCATCTGGCTTGATAGAATGATGGAAAGGCCTTCTAAGACACAATTACGGTGCCAGCTAGGTGGCAATACCTTGCAGGGTTGGGGAAATGTTCTCCAGGAGGTTGTATACGTTTTAAACCAGTATCTAATATATGGTGCTGTTTCTCCCATAGCCAGGATTCACAGGTCCAGGAATCAAGGGGTGGAAATGGGAGTGGCACCACTCACTATTACCCCTAGTGACCCACTTGCAAGATTTTTGCTTCCTGTCCCCTTGACCTTATGCTCTGCAGGCCTAGAGGTCTTAGTTCCAAAGGGAGGAATGCTGCCCCCTGGAGACACATCACTGATTCCATTGAACTGGATGTTAAGAATGCCACCTGGCTGCTTTGGGCTCCTTATGCCTCTGGCTCAACAGGCAAAGAAGGGAGTTACCATACTCACTGGTGTGATTGATCCTGATTACCGAGAAGAAATCAGATTGATACTACATAATGGAGGTAAAGAAGAGTATGTCTGGAATGCAGGAGATTCCTTAGGGCATCTCTTAGTACTACCATGCCCTGTGATTAAAGTCAATGGAAAACTACAGCAACCTAATTCTGACATGACTACTAATGACACAGACCCTTCAGGTATGAAGGTTTGGGTCACCCCAGCAGGCAAAGAACCACGACCAGCCCAGGCGCTTGCTGAGGGCAAAGGAAATACAGAATGGGTGGTGGAAGAAGGTAGTTCTAAATACCAGTTACGGCCAAGTGACCAGTTGCAGAAACGGGGACTGTAATTGTTATGAGTATTTGTACTTTGTATGTGTGCATCAAATATTTTTGTTTCCTTCACTTATAAAACATAAGCTGTAAATGGGGCTAGTGCGTTTTCGATTGTATGCGTCTTAGTTGTATCATGTTAGGTGCAAGTATGGCTTTCTCATTGTCTTTAGTCAGAGATTGTGTATGGTTTAAGGAGATGTGTACATGTGCCAAGTTGACAAGGGGTGGACTGTATTGGTTAACATTATGTGTCAACTTGGCTGGGCCATGATTCTCTGTGTTTTAATGTAATCACTCCCATGATTGAATATACTGTGAGTAGCCAATCAGATGAAAGGGAGTCTCCTCGGGGGTGTGGCCTGCATCTGTATATAAGCAGACATTCTGGCTTTTTGCTCTCTCTGGATCCTGTGGCTGCTTCCTGTCGTCTCATCTCCCGTTCTTGGGACTTGATAAGCTGACAAGCTTATCTGCCGAACCTGGGATTCGTCGATCTGC
This sequence comes from Trichechus manatus latirostris, assembly GCF_000243295.1. Classification (NCBI taxonomy): domain Eukaryota; kingdom Metazoa; phylum Chordata; class Mammalia; order Sirenia; family Trichechidae; genus Trichechus; species Trichechus manatus. The sequence continues at coordinate 1,571,741 of NW_004444204.1, forward strand.
ACAGCCTGTGAGTGGGAGCCCTGCTCTCTGACTTTCCAATCTTGGGCTTGCCAGCTTCTGCAGCTGTGTGACTTGGGAGAGGTCTCTACACTGATCCACGGACTTGGGACGTTCTAGCCTCTACAGTCGCGTGAGCTATTTCCTTGAAATAATCTCTCTCTATGTATATATTTATACACTTTACTGGTTTTGCTTCTCTAGAGAACCCAGCCTAAGACAACCCCCAAGGAAACTTCCTTTCAACTGATTGGCTGCTCATAGCAGATCTCATCATGGAGGTGATTACATTCTATCAGATCTCATTATGGAGGTGATTGCATAGCTGCCAAACTACACCATAACTGCCAAATCACTGAGAATCATGACCCAGCCAAGTTGACACACAACCTTAACCATCACAGGTGGTCTAGAATTTCAATGAGGAAACCTCAAATACTCTAGTGAGATTTGCTTTACAGCACACATAGCTACTTAAAACAGCACTACTCCTCCTCCAGAATACATTGGAGTTAGTACAAATTGTACTAACAAACTGTACTAACTCATCTTGAGTTATTTTAAAACTGAAACTTTTATAATCACAATTATTAGGTCTCAGCATTCATCTCAATTTGAAATAAGCACATTATGGCAAAGTGTTCTGAACTCAAACCTGGTCAAGAACAAAGAATATGGCTGGAACTCCAGTTGCAGGTTTAGGTACAGGCTGCAGGTGTCTGGAGAACTTTGTGTGCTTGCTGCACAAAGGTACAAGGCTGAGTCTCCTGGCTGGGTTGCTGAGATGTGCAGTGAGACATGTTTAGCTTTTTTATTCAACAGTACTGTGAATCTTCCATCCTGATTCCTATCCACATTTGAACGAATCTCTGTCAGGAGATTAAGTCCTTTCCCTGCTTCTTTCTTGTACAAGGGAAATAATTCGAAGCCTCCTCCTTACAACTGCAGTTGATAACAGCCGTCCCTCTCTCCCAGACATTCAGGATTGAAGGACTTTTTACTACATCCTCTTTTTGGCCACTCACCACTGTTAAGACAATAAAGATGGGTTACTGAGTCATTTTCAGAATTTACATTTTACTTCTACAGTATCTACATGAAACTTAAGGAGAATCAGAATGACCTTCTTCTTTCTCAGACATGTGATGGGCCCTTCAAGAAGTCCCTGGACTTATGATTCAGTTGAAGACATAGGATCATGAACAAAGCTCCCAAGGCCTTTTCTCTTCCTCTTGCCATTAGAATCGCCAATGGATCTGTACTCTCTGGGCAGAGAGTGTATTTTATCCTCAGTGTCTTCCTGCTCCTTCTCAGCCTGGCTATAGGCCAATAGGAGGCAACTTCTGCTCTGCCCAATAACCCACTAAAATGGGGTTAAGCAGCATGAGATATTCCAATTTTCTGCAAGTGAAAATGAAGTAGTGCCATCTTTATGTGCAGATCTGCAACTGCCAAGCCAAATTGCATAGTGGTCTCTCGTTCTGTCTTTAGAAAGAACACTGTTATGTTTGTCCCTTAGAAGCACCTCTTATTTTACAAACAGGAAATTTGTAATAAGTCATAAAGTTTATATTTCTGGTGATTATACTGCAGATCTTTCATTTAAAATTTCTATTCTATAGTAATTTTTTTATAGGGTTTCAAGTCTACATGTAGTGGGGTGTGTGTCTGACAGCCCAAAGTAAGAATATAAGACTATACCAGATTCAGATGAAAACATAGAACATGTTCTCCATTGATAATTTCCACAATCTGTTAAACAAAAGCAAGTATATATTCATTCAATGTGCAGGTTGTCTTCTTTGGTGTCCGGGTAAGGCAATGTCTCTATTTTAAGACAAGCAGTGTTGCTGTTAAGTTTCACAAATTTTGAGAAATTTCCTGCTATAAATGTGTCCTTCTGAATGTTAGAGAAACTGACAGAACAAGTATGAGAGAACTGGTACTTAAATAGCCCTGGATGATGGTCTGCTACTATGAGATGGTAATTCCAGGCTCCCTTTCAGGAAAGTCTGGGTGAGAAAGATAAACCTTTTATCAGGGAACTATATTTCTTATTTTAATATTATGTTTAAAGAAGGGGCAATGCAGAGGTCCTTTAGAGAGACCATTAGAGCTATCTGTCTGGACTTCTGAGACTTCCTGGTCCAGAGTCTAGGCCAACTGTATCTCTAGTTGCTGGATACAGAAAGAAAATTAAACTCACAGTTAAAGAAAATAAATGATTAAAAGTCTTTGCTTAATTTTTTCTCACTGAATTATAACAACTAGACACCATAATTGAGACAGAGACTATAGCTTGAAGAGTTTGGATATAATGAACAACTCTGGGCTTCTTTTCTTTTGATCAGCCTTGTGCTGTAGATGCATGTTTCTAACCCCAAATTACCATGATTGTTGCTCCCGTGGTCCATCCGTTGCAATTCCTCTTTTGGAAATCTAGGACAGGTTGTGTTAAATTTTCTATTACTTGCTCTCAATAAGTTCAAGTAGAACAAAAGAGAAATGAAAATAGAGAAGAGGGGCTAAAGCAGACTCACTTATGCAAAATATTTAAATACCAGAAGCTCAAAAGCAAACACACAGTGAAATTCAATGGGAAGGCTTCCCTCTAGTGAGTAAGTGGATGGACTGACATGCAAACTTAATATGAGAGTTTCATCATCCAGTTTGTTGATATTGTCAATAGACTTATTTACAAAAACATTGGGCTATGATTTTTGGCTATTCGAAGAGTGTCTTAGGAGGTAAATTAGGTATATTTGTGCAGAATTTACCTAGTGTCTAGTTAGTAACATCACAAACAATTAGGAAAGGAATTGGAAAAATAATTCTCTTGAAATCTTTGGGGCAGGATGCATCTATAATCCTGAAAAGATGCTTGGTAACTACTTTCTGAAGTAGGAAGAGCTATTTAAAACAGGGAAATTTACCCAGGCTGGTCATTCATCTGCTGGTTAGTATTCCTCCTTGCCTAGCAGTCTTCAAAAGGATGGGATACAATCTTATACATTTTCCTTGTACCAAATATACACTGGACTCTGATATCTTCAATACGTTTCAATATTTAACTGACATCTTCAATATGTTTTCTGAACAGTATAAATTTAAAGAGAATTTTGTCTTGATGTAGTAAAGCTTTGATGGGTAGGCCCATAGAAGATGTAACATGTCAAAATTTTTGTTCCCCTCTTTCACAATTTTTTCCCCCGTATCGGTTCTTAGTTGAACCCTGGTGGCACAGTGGTTAAAGCGATCAGATGCTAACTGAAAGTTTGGCTGTTCAAAACCACCAGTAGCTCTGCAGGAAAAAGATGTGGCAGTCTGCTTTTGTAAAGATTTACAGCCTTGGAAACTCTATGGGGTCACTATGACTTGGAATCGACTTGAGGGCAGTGGGTTGTTTTGTTGGTTCTTAAGTCCACAATACCTGGTGTATCAATTCTTCAGTATCTCTGAACACATCACGCCTTCCTACAGGATAATGAATCTTAGGTTCAAGTCTATTTTAAAGGGGACTTGCAAATTTTGAGGCTCCCACCTGGCTTCTATTAGATAACAAGAAAACCTTTGTCTGCTTAAGCTATTGCTAATTTTTCAAGACAAGGTGAGGTCTCACACCATGGAAAAGATACAGGGAAGGAGGAAATTGTCAGCACTTCAACTCCACTTTGTTTTCCTTGTACCAGTAGAGCTACAACCAGGATCTGTGTGTGTGTGTACATGAAAGCACACAATTCAAGACTTAGAAACTAGTTTTCCTTTGATAGTCTAATCAGTCTAGTTTACCTGAGGAATGAATGTATATGTCCCTTAGTAACACATACTTGCACCTACTCCTTATGAAATTATAACACCAGCATTAACATGGTAAAAATATTCACATCTTCCTTATCCTGGCTTTTTCTCCGATATAAAGGACCCCTAGACTAATATCAGTGCCTCTACCTGAGTCATTCCACTGGCTAGAATGAAGCTCATAAGTTTTCATCGAATCCCCAAGGTCCTCCTCTGATATCAGAGTGAGGGACATTTATTCCTCCACAATCTAATGTCTATAAAGCATATGTTATGGATTGAATTGTGTCCCCCCAAAATATGTGTTGTAAACCCTAACCTCTATAACTGTGGTTATAATCCCATTTGGGAATGGGTTGTCTTTATTATGTTAATGAGGCAAGATTAGTGTAGGGTCTGTCTTCAATCAATCTCTTACAAGATCTAAAAGGAGCAGATTAAGCAAGCAGAGATGGGGGAAGATTGATGCCAAGCCATGTGGAGATCTCCAAGGAACCAGGAAACAGAAGCTGAGGAGACAAGGACCTTCCACCAGAGCTGACGCAGAGAGAAAGCCTTCCCCTAGACCTAGCACCCTGAATTCAGACATCGAGCCTCCTAAATCTGTAAGAAAATTTCTGCTTATTAAAGCCATCCACTTGTGGTATTTCTGTTATAGCAGCACTAGAAAACTGAGCCACCATATTTTTTAGACAGCCAGTTCCTGAAATCCCTGAAACTCATTTCTGAAATCAGCCACTTTGAACTGTTAACGAATTTCAAGCATTTTAACAACACATACTTTGTAATATACTTCGTAATACACTTCCATAGTGTGAGAGTTCAACTATGTCAGTATGCCAAGTACTGAAAGCAGATTTCTCATTTAACCTAGCAGTATTCAAGATCCCAAGAGACAGATTATATATAAAGCTGCCCCAAAGACGTATGTATCGTTTCCCAAAATGACCTCATTTAATTATTTCTCAAGTTACGCATCTGGACATTTTCCCTGTTAACACTCAATGTTCTTCCACAATTGAAAGCTTACACAAAACAAAAGATTTGGAGACTCCAGACTTCAGCAACGGACATTGCAAAGTAAGAATGCTATGAACTTGAGTCCCATTACTGAGTCTACTGGATATCTTTCTTACAATATTTAAATTTATTTCCCTGTTATATCCTCAGAGTTGTAATACAGCAATGAAAGAATATGACCTATTCCCACAGCCATCATTGGTAGCTTATTAGTGCCTACTGCATGCCAACCACTGTCCTTGAAGATTTCTATTCGTTCTTTCATTTAATCCTTAAAATAAATTAAAAGGGAAGGAAAAACACTCAAAGAAGTTCAATAACACAAAAAGGCAGCATATGAACCTAGATAGATTTGATAAATAATCTATAATTTCTTTCATTATATCACTCTGCTCTTGTATCAGCACCTATGGCAAGCCTTGAATAGATAAAAAGATTAATAAAAAACATCCCCTTTCACCAACTTCCCCATAATTACACCTAATAAATAAAAGCATACAAATAAACAGCTTTTAAGATAAAAGTCCATGGATATAAAAGATTGAGAGAAGGTAATATAACACAAGTAAGAATAATGGCTCACTCAGCCTAGCACTATGGCTCTGATAGTGCTATCCAGTCATGTCATCTCTAGGAATAGAAAGTAGAAAGACCTGAAAGTGGGGGGTTCTACATATCTGCTACAAAAGACCTCTTTAAGAATCTTAAAAAGTGAAGATGTCACTTTGATGACTAAGGTATGCCTGACCCAAGCTATGGTATTTTCAGTCACCTCATATGCATGTGAAAGCTGAACAATAAAAAAAGAAGAATTGATGTGTTTGAATTACGGTGTTGGTGAAGAAAATTGAATATACCATGGATTTCCAGAAGGATGAACAAATGTGTCTTGGAGGAAGTACAGCCATTTCTAGTGCTTCCATGAATTAGTAAGGTGGTTACAAGGTCAGCTTTAGACCATAGCATCTATGGCAGTGTCTCTGACATGCATCCTTTCTCAGCTGTGGTTAACAAAAGCTTGTGATGGGAGTGTGGCTATAGTTAGACCCTATCAATAGACCCAGCTATAAGTTGCAGGAGAGTCAAAGAGCGTAGTAAAACAAAATGGAGTTGGCAAAGCTCAGAATAAAGGTTAGTCAAGGAGGTAGGAGAATGTGTCTGGTTCAGAATGGGTTACTATTCTACGTGGTTCAATATCCTCCATTCTATATTTTCCTGGCCAGTCTTTAGCAATCCTTGCACATCATCCTCCAGTTTGTGGGCTTGTTTTGTCCTAGCATCTTCCCCCTTATCTTCCACAAGACATTGGGTTGGGCAGGTGTAAGATTTGGGATAATCAAGCATACTCTTTAAACGCTGTCCTGGAAATATATTTTTTTTCTTTCATGGCATGCTCCACGGGAAGAAACTGAAATATGATGACATCCAAGGAGCAAGACTTTTACATATGGTCCTGTGCAGTCTCTGAGCCAACTGTGAGAGAGTGTTTCCTAGAATGAATTCATCTACTTCTTTTCTTGATTTTATCTTATGCACCCATAACCACTACCTAACTGCTAACAAACTGCCTAGTAAGTTTTGTTGTCTCCCCTGGGAATAGGCAATTGCCTCACTTTGAGTTCTGGGTCTTTATAAGGCTTTTCTGTCACTTTTTTTTCATAGTGGGTTGCCTGAGACCACAGAAATATGTTGCAGTCTTCTAACTGTGCTGTTGATTCATGAACTTGATAGTTTTAGCTGCTTTCTGGAAGCTTATGGAATATCAGTCTTGTGTTGCAATGACTTCTGTGTCTGTGTCCTGAAGAATGAGGAAAATCATCTTCCCACTGGGAAGACTTTTGTACCAAAATTATACATAATATGCAAGGTTGGTTTCATATGAACAGTCCAGTTCCGCGGTCTTGCCCTCCTGCCTAGATATTGCCAGTTGAGATTGAATGACTCTCTGGGACTTGCTGGATCCTGTAGACAAGAAGAAATAATAAGATTAATCTCCTGACTCGATCTGTAAGTGAGTTACCAAGCAGGAGCTAAACCTTGCAGTCAATGCTGAAGGAGTCAAAATCTGATTCCTTTCTTCTTATTATCTCCGAGTGTTTGTCACATTTGGCTGACTGGTCATCCTCTCCCCTCTTCCTCCCCACCTTCTGTAGTTCCAGACAACATGAAGAGTCTCATCCTACCATCAGTGGCTGTCCTTACCAAGGCACACAGTGGCTGTCACTGTCCTTAATATGCTGAGAAAAGTCATGCTGGCACTTCTTTCTCTACATAAATAAATGCCTACTTCTCTGAGCCTGGGGCTCAGCCTTGTTCAGTTTTCTGTAAAGCCCCATCTAGAATCACTGGAAATGGGCAATGCAGCTGTCTCAGAACAGGAAATTGGTTTGGTGGGTGAAGGAGCAGGACAAGTTATCAATTCATAGCCTCCTCACACTTGCTTAAGCTTAGTTGAGCCACTAGATGTGTGTAACATAGCCTTTTTCCTTCAGTAAAGACTGTTCAGATATTCTCTAGACATCTGTGGAACATGTAAATGTATTACTTCAACATCTTTACGATACCCTAGATTTAGATTGACATTAAAAATGTCTTCCTAAACACAATCCTGCTATATTCTTTTCCAAATAAAAATGTTTTAAGTTAAAATGCAGATATGTTTCTGTATCCTTGTATGGGGTTACAGATATAGCATTAAACCAAAAATTTCATAGAAACACTGGAACCCATATCATTTTTTCCTTTCTCCTTTCCCCTTTGATTCATGTTTTCAAACACTTCTCTTTATAGTCTACTGTTTTTTTTTTTTTTTCTGGTTATCTTAGGCATCTTGTTGTCTTCTCAATGGATGATCTATATAACCACATTTTGTTAAGACAAGATAAAAAAAAAAAAAAGCTTGTTCTATTCAACTTTATTTGCCCTGGGCTCCGCTATAATAAAAGATCATCTCTATGAGAAGATATTATTTCCTATTAAGCCAGGTCACTAGGTAGTTTCTGATATTTGAAGACAATTATCTTTCTTTTTTCTCCATTCTCACCCCTACCCCTATACTACCCAGTTAAAGGAAAAACCCCTGGAGACATCATACTCTGTTGAACATCACCCATGATTTTATTTAGAGAACCTAGGATCACTTGAAATAATGGCTTTTGGTTAACATTAAAAATACTTGTGAGCAAATAACCAAAATAAGAATTCAAAGAAGGAACATTACTATGGACCCAATAGAAATAAAGAGAATCATGTCAGAATATTATGAACAACTGTATGGCAGCAAATGGGGTAACCCAGATGAAATGGATAAATTCTTAGAAGCACACAACCTACCCAAACTGACTCAAGAGAAAATAGAAAGTCTCAACTGATTCACAAGTGAAAAGATCTAATGAGTGATCTAAAACCTTCCAACAACAACAGCAAAAAATCCTGAACGAGTTTCACCGGGGAATTCTACAAAACATATGGAGAAGAATTGACACTTAATACTGTTTAAACTCTTCCAAAAGATAGAGAAGGAAGGAATACTCCCTAATTCATTCTATGAAGCAAACATAACTCTGATACCCAAACAAGAAAAAGACAGCACAAGAAAAGAAAACTGCAGGCTCAGATCTCTTAGGAATATTGATGCAAAAATCCTCAACAAAATACTAAAGAACTTAATCCAACAACATATTAAAAGAGCGATACATCATGATCAAGTGGAATTTATCCCCACTTGGTCATAGTGTATGGTTTAACATCAGAAAATCAATCAGTGTAATACACCACATCGATAGAACAAAGGAAAAGAATCACATGATCATCTCTATGGATGCAGAAAAGCATATGACAAAATCCAACACCCTTTCTTGATGAAAACCCTAAAAAGACTGGAATAGAAGGGAAATTCCTCAATATGATTCAGGGCATATATGAAAAGCTAATATCCAATATCCAGCATTATACTTAATGGAGAAAGAATGACAGTTTTCCCCTTGAAATCAAGAACAAGACAAGGGTGCCTGCTCTCTCAACTTCTATTCAATATTGTATTAGAAGTCCTAGCCAGAGCAATAAGACAAGAAGAAAAAAAGTATCCATATTGGAAGAGAAGTAGCAAAATTATCTCTATTCATGGATGATATGATTCTATAGAATAGCCCAAAGAGTCCACAAGAAAACTTCTAGAGCTAACAGAGGAATTTAGCAAAGTGTCAGGGTACAGAGTCAACAAACAAAAATCATTGGGTTTCTATACACCAGCAATAAGAAATCTGAAAGATAAGTAAGGGAAACAATTTCATTTATGATAGCATCTGTTGTTGTTAGGTTCCGTTGAGTTGGTTCCTACTTATAGTGACCCTATGTACAACAGAAAGAAACACTGCCTGGTCCTATGCCATTCTTATGGTTGCTGTTCTTCTTAAGCCCATTGTTACAGCCACTGCGTCAATCCATCTTATTGAGGGTCTTTCTCTTTTTTTCTAACCCTCTGCTTTACCAAGCGTGATGTCCTTCTCTAAGGACTGGTCCCTCCTGATAACGTGTCCAAAGTATGTGAGACAAAGTCTCACCATCCTTGCTTCTAAGGAGCATTGTGGCTATACTTTTCCAACACAGATTTGTTCATTCCTTTGGTAATCCGTTGTATATTCAATATTCTTTGCCAACACAGTAATTCAAAGGCATCAATTCTTCTTCAGTCTCCCTTATTCATTGTTCAGCTTTCACATGCATATGAGGCTATTGAAAACACCATGGCCTGGGTCAGGCACACCTTAATACTTAAAGTGACATCTTCACTTTTTAACACTTTAAAGAAGTCTTTTACGGCAGATTTGCCTAATGCAATATATCATTTGATTTCTTGACTGCTGCTTCCATGAGCATTGATTTTGGATCCAAGTAAAATGAAATCCTTGACAACTTCAATATTTTCTCCATTTACCATGATGTTGCTTATTGGTCCAGTTGTGAGGACCAACAAGTTTTCTTTATGTTGAGGTTTAATCCATACTGAAGGCTGTAGTCTTGGATCTTTGTCAGCAAGTGCTTCAAGTTCTCTTCACTTTCAGCAAGCAAAGTTGTGTCATCCGCATATGGCAGGTTGTTAATGAGTCTTACTCCAATCCTGATGCCACTTTCTTCTTCATATAGTCCAGCTTCTTAGATTATTTGCTCAGTGTACAGATTGACTAAGTATGGTGAAAGGATACAACTGTGAGGCACATCTTTCTTAACTTTAAGCCATCTAAGAGAATAAAATATCTAGGAATAAATCTAACCAGGGATGTGAAGAACTCATGCAGTGAAAACTATAAATCACTACTGAAACAGATTAAAGAAGACTTAAATAAATGGGAAGATGTTCCATGTTCATGGATTGGAAGACTTAATATTGCTAAGATGTCAACACTACCAAAAGTGATCTATAGATTCAACTCAATTCCAATCAAAATTCCAACAGCCTTCTTTACAGAAATAGAAAAACCAATCCTCAACTTTATATGAAACAACAAGAGGCCTCAAATAGCTACAGCAATGTTGAAAGAGAAGAACAAAGTAGGAGGATTCACACTTTCTAATTTGAAAACCTATTATGTTGTTGTTATTGTTAACTTCTGTCAAGTTGATTCTGACTCATAGTGACCCTATGTACAACAGAACAGAACACTGTCTGGTCCTGCACCATCCTCACAGCCATTGATATGTTTGAGTTTTCAAAAACATACTGTACAGCTACAGTAATCAAAACAGCCTGGTAATGATATAACAATAGACATATAGACCAATGGAATAGAATTGAGAGGACAGAAATAAACTCAAATATCTATGGTCACCTGATTTTTGACAAGGGTGCTAAGTCCATTTGATGAGAAAAGAAGAGTTTCTCCAATAAATGATACTGGGAAGATTGGATTTCCACATGCAGAAAAATGAACAAGGAACCATGCCTCACACCACACACAAAAACAAATTCAAAAAGGATTAAGGTCCTGAATGTGCAAGCTAAAACCATAAAATTTTTAGTAGTAAAAGGAGGGGCAACACTGTCAGCCCTAGATTTCAAGAAAGGATTATCTAATATAATAACAAAAGCATAAACAGAAAAAGACAAAATAAATAAACGAGACATCATGAAAAGTAAAACTTTTGTTTATCAAAAAACTTTCCCAAAAAAGAGAAAAGACAAGCTACTGACTGGGAGAATATCTTCAGAACCATATCTTTGACAAGAATATAATAACCAAAATATATATAAAACTTCAACAACTTAACAACAACAACAAAAAAAAAACCAATCACAAAAAGAACAAAGGACTTGAACAGACATTTCACCAAAGAGAACATCCAAATGGCCACCAAACACATGAAAAGATGCTCAGTGTCATTAGCCATCAGAGAGATGTAAATCAAACCATAGTGAGATATCATTTCACTCTCATGAGGGTGGCTAAGATAAAAAACAAACAAACAAACAAAAAACAGGAAATAATAAATGTTGGCGAAGATGTGGGAAAATTGGAACCCTTACCCACTGCTGATGGGAACGAATAATGGTACAGATGTTGTGGAAAATAGTGTGACAGTTCCTCAGAAAAATAGAAATAGAAATACCATATGACCCAGCAATTCTACTTCTAGGTGTCTACCAAAAAGACTTGAAAGTAGAGACTTAAACAGAGATTTGTACACCGATGCTCATTGCAGTACTCTTCATAATACCAAAAGGTGGAAACAACCTAAATACCATCAGCGGATGAATGGATAAACAAAATGTGGTGCATACATACAATGGAATACTACTCAGTCAGTAGGAGAAATGAAGTCTTGATACATGATGCAATAGGGATGGAACTGGAAGACATTATGCAGAGTGAAATAAGTCAATCACAAAAGGACAAATGTTGCATGACCTCACTTATATAAAAAGACAAGAGAAGGCAAATGTATAGAGAACAAAGTTTATTAGTGGTTACCAGGCTTGGAAAGAAGGGGGAAACGGGGAGTCAGTGGTGATGGAAATATCATGTTGATCAAGGGTAGGTTGCACAGCCAATTATTGTAACTGCTGTCAATAAGTTGTACACCTTTAAAAAGTTGGATTGGCAAAAGTTCTGTGATAGGTATATTTACAACAATGACCAAAAAAAAAGTAGCTACTGAAGCTGCTTATGTACAACCAAAAACCTCACGGGATTTGGTTTCTTGGTTAGAAGTTTTAGGGTCATGGTTTCATAGGACATCCCAATTAACTGGTCTAATAACATGTTTAGTGACTCTGTTCTACCTCTTGGTTCAATGTGTAGTGCCTGGGGTCTCAAAAGCTTGCAAGTGGCCATCCAAGGCACAACAATTCGTGTCTATTCACCTGGAACAACTGAGGAAGGAGAGTCAGGAATAAGAGGAAGATATAGAATGTGATTAATTGCCTCCATGAACAACTGCCTCCTTTGCCATGGAGACCAGAAGAACTGGATGGTGCCAAACTATCACTACTGAACATTTTGATCAAAGAGTCCATAGAAGAATTCTTATCAAAAAGGGGAAAATACAGAACAGAATTTCAATTTCTAATGGACTCCAGGCTTCCTGGAGCCATGAAGGTTAGAAGAACCCCTGAAACTATTGCCCTGAAATAATTCTTAAACCAAAAATATCCCCTGAAGTCTTAAAATCACACAATAGCTTACCTAGTAAAAACTGTCTGCTTTTGTAAGAACTATCTGTATGGGATCAAACTGACAACAGCAACTCAAAAGATTAGATAAGAACCTTAGGGGGCAGTTGAATTTACGTTAATGGAGGAGAAAAAACTCTGAAAAGGAGGGTGAGAACGGTTACACAACTTGAAGAATGTAATTAATGTCACTAAATGGTGTATCGAGAAACCGTTGAATTGGTATATGTTTTGCTATGTATATTCTGAACAACCATGACAAAATAAATAAAATTATATTAAAAAAAATTAAAGTTGGGAGTGATGCCTCTAAGCTTTTCACGTAACACACTAGAAACCAGAAGTACTCCAGTGAATTTATTTCAGTTATTGAACTCTTTATTTCCAAAATTTCCATTGTTTTCTTTTTTCATGGCTTCCATTTCTCTGCTGAGATTTTACTTTTGTTCACTTATTAAGAACTTATTTTGCTTCAATTATTTGAATGTATTTTTGTTTACTTCTTTGCACATATATATAATAACTGCTTAAAATATTGGTCTGCTAAATTCAACACCTAGGCCATCTCAGAGTCAGTTTCCATTGGTGGCTTTTTTTCTTGACTATAAGTCAAATTTTCCTATTTATTTCCATGTGTAATAATTTTTGTTTGTCTAATCAAAATCAGTGACGATGGTTCCATTGATGTATTTTAACTACTTTAACAAAGAATTCTTGTCTTTTTAAGGAATTCTTAAATCACACATGAAGAAAGCAAAAAAGGTCTTTAAAAAGACAAGAAAGAAAGAAAAGACCAAAATGGATGCCAGAAGAGACTCTGAAACTTGCTCTTGAACTTCAATGAAGTAAAAGAGCTAAACAGAAGATTTGAAAAGGCAGCTTGAGAAGACAAAATAAAGTATTATAATGAAATGTGCAAAGACCTGGAGTCAGAAAACCAAAAGAGAAAAATACGCTCAGCATTTCTCAAGCTGAAAGAATTGAAGAAAAAATTCAAGCTTTGAGTTCCAATATTGATGGATTATATGGGCAAGATATTGAAAGAAACAGGAAGCATCAAAAGAAGACGGAAGGAATACACAGAGTCATTGTACCAAAAAGCACTGGTCGACGTTCAACCATTTTAGGAGGTAGCAAATGATCAAGAACTGATGGTACTGAAGGAAGAATTCCAAGCTGCAGTGAAGGCACTGGCAAAAAACAAGGTTCCAGGAATTGACTGACTACCAACTGAGACGTTTCAACAAATGGATGTAGTGGTGGAAGTGCTCATTGGTCTATGTAAAGAAATTTGGAAGACAGTTACCTGGCCAATCGACTGGAAGAGATTCATATTTGTGCCCACTCCAAAGAAAGGTGATTCAATAGAATGTGGAAATTATCAAACAATATCATTAATATCACACGCAAGTAAAATTTTGCTAAAGATAATCTGAAAATGGTTGCAGTAGTACATCGACAGGAAACTGCCAGAAAGTCAAGCTAGAGGACTTGGAATGACAGATATCATTTCTGATGTCAGATAGAACTTGGCTGAAAGCCGAGAATACCAGAAAGATGTTTACCTGTGTTCTACTGACTATGCAAAGGCATTCGACTGTGTGGATCACAACAAATTATGGATGACATGGAGAAGAATGGGAATTCCAGAACACTTAATTGTGCTCATGAGGAACCTGTACATAGACCAAGAGGCAATCTTTCTAACAGAACAAGAGGATACTGTGTGGTTTAAAACCAGGAAAGGTGTGGTCAGGGTTGTACCTTTTCACCATACTTATTCAATCAGTATGTTGAGCAAATAATCTGAGAAGCTGAACTATATGAATAATAACAGGGCATCAGGATTAGAGGAAGACTCATTAACAATCTGCAATATGCAGATGACACAAACATGCTTGCTGAAAGCGAAGAGAACTTGAAGCACTTGCTGATGATGGTTGAAGACTACAGCCTTCAGTATGGATTACAGCTCAGCATAAAGAAAGCAAAAATCCTCACAACTGGACTAATAAGCAACACCATGATAAATGGAGAAAACATTGAAGTTGTCAAGAATTTCATTTTACTTGGATCCACAATCAACACTCATGGAAGCAGCAGTCAAGAAATCAAATAAAGCATTGCATTGAGCAAATCTGCTGCAAAAGATCTCTTTAGAGTATTGAAAACCAAAGATGTCACTTTGAGGACTAAGGTGTGCCTGATGCAAGCCATGGTATTTTCAATCACCTCATATAGATATGAAAGCTGGACAATGAATTAGGAAGGCCAAAGAAAAATTGATGCCTTTGAATTATGGTGCTGGTGAAGAATATTGAATACATCATGGACTGCCAGAAGAACAAACAAATTTGTCTTGGTAGAAGTACAGCCAGAGTGCTGCTTGGAAGCTTCATCTCATGTACTTTGAATATGTTATCAGGAAGGACCAGTCCTTAGAGAAGGACATCATGCTTGCTAAAGTAGAGGGTCAAAGAAAAAGAGGAAGACCCTGGTGGAGATGGATTAACACAGTGGTTGCCACAGTGGGCTCAAATATAGCCATGATTGTGTTGATGGCACAGGACCGAGTAGCATTTCGTTCTGTTGCTTACAGGGTCCCTATGAGTCAGAACCGACTCAACAGCATTTAACTAACTATACCAATGTTAGCCTTAAAAAGAAGTGGAAGAAAGACTGCTGGTGAGATTGGTGCCCTCTTACTCCTGGATAAGGAGGCATCAAGGAAATTTAATCCACATTTAGTTGAATTCTCATCCATGCTCAGAAAGATAGAATCAGATATGAAAAATTGGTCAAGTTATAGATTTTACCTTGTAGTTACACTATCACCACAAGGATCTCGATGAACCAAACTAAGCAAAGCTATATATCACCGCTTTTCTGTTCAGAAGGAGCCCTGGTGGCACAGCAGTTAAGCACTCACCTGGTAGGCAAAGGGTGTATGGTTCGAACTCACCAGCTGCTTCAAGGGAGTAGAGTGACAGTCTGCTTCTGTAAAGACTACAGCCTTGGGAACCCTATGGAGCAGTTCTACTCTGTCCTTTGGGTTGCTATGAATCAAAATTGTCTGTACAGCAACAGATTTCTGTTCAGAAAAGAGCCAGGGTTGCACAATGGTTAAGCACTCGACTGCTAACAGAAAGGCCAGCGAACCAACCAGCCCTTCTGTGGGAGAAAAGACCATATGATCAGCTCCCATAAAGATTACAGCCTAGGAAACCCTATAAGGCAGTTCTACCCCATCATATAGGGTCACTATGAGTTGGAATTGACTCAAGAGCACACAACAACATTCTGTTCAGAAGGTCTCTGTGTGGCCCAAATGGTTTGCGCTAGTCTATTAACCTAAAGGTTAGAGATTAGAACCCACTCAGCAGCACCATGGAAGAAAGGCCCAGCTTCGGTGAAAATTGTTGTTAGTTGCTGTCATGTTGATTATGACTCAGGGTGAGCCCATGTGTGCAGAAAGTAGAACTGCTCCATAGCATTTTCAAGTCTGTGACCTTTCAGAAGCATATCGCCAGGCTTGCCTTCCAAGGCATCTCTGGGTGGGTTCGAGATGCCAATGTTTAAAACGCCAGTGTTCAGCTGGTAGTTGAGTACTTTACCGTTTGTGCCACCCAGGGGCTCCTCTATAAAGATGAAGATCAAGAAAACCCTATGGAGCACTTCTACTCTGTAACACATGAGATCTTCTTGAATCGTAATTGACTCCACAGCAAGAAGTTTTATTCTGTTCAGAAATGTGTTCGGCATCACTTGAGGAAATCAAGAGCCAGATTAAGCCACAGGGTAAGTATGAGGTTTCCAGAAGCTTCTTCATGGTTTCTGAAAAGCATATTGAATTTCTACATCCTCTAACTGAAAAGAACTTCAGCATCATAAAATCAGTTCATGAGGAACAAGTATAACCGTTTGTCTACAAGCATGATGCATATAAATAAAACTGTATTTTCAGGCTTTCATGGTCTGTGAGGGGTAATGAGACCCCTCTCTGGGTCAATGATGAAGAAATGTGTGCTAAGAATCAAAGGAATTGCCAGCTTTTTAAAAGTGTGTATCCCTAGTCAATGGCTTCTGTTGAAAGGCAGCATTGTTGGTTCACGTTGTGGGACTTGCAGTCAGGTAGTTTGAGCATGAAACCTATTTCCACAGTCACTAAGTTAGTGACCCTGAGCAAATTAGTTAATCTCTCATCGTCTGTTTTAACTTCTAAAATATGGATTATTATAACAGCTATCTTAAAGAGTTATTGGGAGGATTAGATAAGGTAATACATGTAAATTGGGCAGTATCATAAAAGTTCCATCAAATTTGATAATTGTTACTATTATTATTACTAATATTCCTTCCTTCCTTTTTTCTTCCTCCTCCTTCTCCCCACCCCCTTTCTCCCCTCTCCTTCTCCTACTCTTCTTCTTCTAATGGTGATTTAGCAGAAGTTGGAGGTTAGAGAAAATGGTGAAGGCTCTTGGAAATGTTTTCTTGTATGTTTCTTCCCTCTGAAAATACAAGGGAAACAGGGTATCTTCATTCCAGGATCTTGTGGGGGAAAAGAATCACTCAAGATTATGCTTTAGCTAAGCCAACAACCTCTTGCTGAAAGTAAAAAGGAGAGGTTAGACCCTTCGGCACCCTAAAGCTTAGGGAACTTTCCTTACTCATATATAAAATTGCCAAGTGTCAGTCTTGCTTTAAGCTCAACTTGTCTCACCTACTTTAAAGCACACCCTTGCATGCTGTTGTGTGTAAATGGAAGCAAGTCTGTGGGCCTCCCACTCTGAGACCGCAAAACAAAAGTTGGCTTGGACCCCACCTGCAGGTTTGGGTACAGGCTGCAGGTACCTGTAGAGCACTGTGCACTTGCTGCGCAGAAGTAGGTGGCTGAGTCTCCAGGCTGGGAGGCGGCAATATGCAGAAAGACGTGTTTAGCATTTTTATTGAGGAAGACTGTGAATCTTCCTTCTTCATTTCTATCTGCACCTGAACGTATAGATATCAGGAGGGCAGGGCCTTTAGCAGGGGATTTTTTTGTACCATACGAAGTAAGCAAACAGATCATTATTGTAATCACAGTTCAAAATGGAAATTTCTCCTTCCTGGGTCTTCAGGGATGGAGGATTTTGCTTAACCTGCTGGTCATCCTTCTCCTTTGGTTGACTATTGGCCCCTGATTGGAAAGAAAGTAACAGATTTAAAATTTTATTCTTCAAGTCCCCACAGAAAATCCACATGAGCCAAAAAACAAAGCACTTCCAATTGTTTCATCTCCCAGACTTGTAGCGAATCTAAGAATTTTTCTACTGTATTCTTATTTCCCTTCCACAACTCACAGTCTGACTGAAGCCACAGAATCAACAGTAATGCTCCCAGGAGCTTGTCCATTCTTCCTGTGAAGACTCAGATTGTCTTCTCTCCTTCCCCCAGGCAGTCGTAAATGTGGCCTTAACTTCCTACACATCATTCACTTCCTTCTACAGGCCCTTCTATTTCACACATGAATAGCTTGTTTGTGTGTGTGTGTGTGTGTGTGTGTGTGTGTGTGTGTGTGTGAAAGTTATTTCTCTTTATGAAAGGAAGCACTGCCCCCCCTTTGGTACACATGTAGAATATTTCTGAAAATGTATTTCCTAAAGATCAGTTTGTAATGTCTTCCGCATTTAAAAAAAAAAAAGTTAGGATAAGAGATTGTAAGAAATGGAAAGGTTTTCAGAGATCGCTTAATTTAAATACATATTTTTTGCAATAGTATAAAATGGTAACTGAAAATAAAGAGAACTATATTAGGTCAAATCATGTCAACTGTCATACGTAGGCAAATATCTTACTTTAAAATATTAAGAACTGATGTTTATTGAGGACACCTAAAGGCTTGTATCTATTTAATACAATGATGACAAATTTCAAACACAGGGAAATTTTGGTAGCTTTGCCTTTAATCTAATTGTATTCTAACATGGTCCTCAGATGTGTCCAAATTTTCCCTGGTTAAATAAATGGCACATGATAATTAAATAAGAATTTAAAATTTGAGTACCTCTCTTAAAAATACAAATCAACACAACAAAATTCAAACTCTGTGTTAGATCACCTTCTGAACTGGATTATCTCTTGGAACTTGGAGGTTACTTAGTGTGTTCTGTATTCTCAAATGAGAAAAAATGGCATGATCCTATAAAATCTATAAAAAATGTAAGACTCTAACCTTGAAGATGCTGAAAAGGCAGCATATTTGTTTGCCTTTACTCTTAGTCTATATGTACTGTATTTCTCCACAGTTTAACCTGACAGAAAAGGCAAGAAGAATCTATCGTGCTTTTAATGCTAAGTCAGTAGGGCGACTAGGGTTTGCAACTGAGGTTGAATTCCAATACAACTGTGATAATAAGTTTGAGCAAAGACATAGATAACACAAAATAATATCTGATGTATGTATTACTATGGGAAGAAATGTTTTGAAATTTCAATTAAATAATAATGAAACCAGTATTCTGGGGAGTCACAATGCCTCGATTAAAATTCTGCTAAGTCCACACTAACCGTCCAATTCAGGAGAAACTTATAAGTTGTCCATATTCCATATATCACTTTAAACTCATCTTTTCAGACTTCCTAGTGATGAAATTTTCACTGATTCATTTATGTATTTATATATTCAATCAGCATTTATTTAGTTACTAGGGTTGTTATAAGGCTGCTATGAGTTGGAATCAACTCAATGGCAACAGGTTTGGTTTTTTGTTTGTTTTTTAAAGCAAAAGTAAGTTTTATTCGGCATGTATTCAAAAAGGGCAGAAGTGGGAAACGCACAAGCATGCTACTTGTCTGCCTGAGTCCAAAGAACATTACAGAATAAGCAAGAACGGGAATATGGACAAGCATGCTGCCACAGCCATGTCTGTCCTAGTTCAAGGAACCATTATAGAGCATTCATTATATATTAACATTACAAATGGGCAAAATCATCGAAAGCTTCACCTTTTCACAGATTGGCTAGAAACTGTGATCCTACATTTTGAATGGTCTTTCTTAACAATCATTGGTACAGGTTTCAGTAATGAGAGTCAGGAGGGTCTTCATAGGTCCAACAAATATCTATTCACTAAATGGTAATAAAAAAAGATAGGAGTGGAAAGTTTTTTGTGTTGTGTTTGATGCGCTTTATGTGAGAGTTTCCCTAAAAGATGTTTTCCAAGATTGTCTTAGCTATTGTCTTTATACCTCAGGGCCCAGTTGATGTGTCCTTGTAAGTCTTTGTGAGCCCAGCTCCAGCTGGGTCACATTCTGTATGCTCAAGGAGAGGGAATAATAACTCCAATATTATTTCCTAAATCAGTCCCTCCTTTGATTTGAGATTCGAGATAACACATCGATGATCAATACCTGGACTTAGTCGAGCTCCTAGATGGCAGCCATTGCAGGCTGTTTAAACTCATGTGCTGGTTTTCCACCGGATACCATCTGGTTCTTCACCAGGATCTTAAGTAAGAGCGATGTTCCCATCAATTGCAATGCCAGAGTGAGCAAACTCAATGTACATCAACACTTTAGCCCAAGGCTTTCTTTGTCTTTTAGGTGTGTAAGACAATAGAGGATAAATTTTATTATACCTAACACTATCAGGATGCAGACCAAGAATATTACTAACCCTTGCAGTACTGATCTAGCTCATGTACTTATTCCTGATGGAAACCAACCAAATAGATATGGTGTTTGTAAGGGTGTTACAGTGTGTAACCAACAGCTTGTTGTCTAATTCTATGTATACCTTGACTACAGCACAGACTACACTTTCTTTTAATAATAAAAAAAAAAAAATCTAAGGTTATTTTGTTATCTTATGTCACTTTGACTTTATGAGATCAGAGCTCACTGTTGTGCTTCCATCTCATCTGTTATTTGTCCCATAGTGACTGACAAATTTTCTTGAAGATTTCTCCAATTCAGATACACCATAAGTAGAAATTAAAGCTACCAACCATATTCTGAGTGTTGGACCAATGGGTTTTCTTCTGACTTTCATTTTGCAATGTGTAACAATGTAACATTGCCTTTCCAATATTCACTAGCATTGTTACTATGAACACTTAAAAATAATTCTAAAGTTCTCAGAGTGCATTGTCCACACATTCATCAGGAATCTAAACAAGAGATTGCCCATACAAATTCACTATCATTTGGAAAGAGATCATCTAAATTAGTGTAGTTGGATCTACCACACAAATATATATATCCATAAAGAGCACTCAAAGTTTGTCTAGAGACAACAGAAGGTATAGAAAAATTTACATGTGATAACAAAGTTTCCATTAGAGAACTCGTGATTAGCAAGATAATACAGGATGCACCTCTCCTGTTGGAGGTCTTCAGTTAGTCTGTTTAAAACATACTAAATTCTTCCCTGAGGACAAGCTGCCCCTCCTTGGTTTACCTATTAACAGTCATGGGTCATTTTCTCAGAAGCAGAAATGGAACCTAAGACAAAACAGAGTCTGAGCCATGAGGTCAATCTCCTCTAAGAATCTAGTTTCTTTAAGATGCATAATTTTCTGCATACTAAGACGGTGACAGTTTGATTACAAACATTAGGCAGGTATTTCATAAGACATTGTCTTAAAGACTGATAAAAGTAATTACTAATTTACCTTAAAGATAACTCTCAGTTTGATCTTTGAAGTTAGTTTCCTAAAACAGACTGAATTCGTCAAAAAAAAGCACAATACCCAGAGCAAAATTGTCTTACTGGTTTATGTGGACCATTGTTTGACTCAAAGTGACTTCAGGAACCAGTTTTTTTCTCAAAGCTCGAGGTTCAAAAGGTCACCCAAAAGCAATAGCCTGTGTGGTTTACCCCAGCCTCCATGAAAACCAGAAATCTGGATTCCAGGAAACTACATACAACTCCCTCATCATTCTTTCCTTTGGATCATGATCTTGTTATAGAATTTTTTTATCAAAAATGCTCAATAAACGGTAATTGGACATCATCTCGTTTTTAAGATCCCACGCACCATAAAGCAAACTAGGAAATAGAACAGAAACACTAACAATAATATTAGGCCACTTGCCTGAAATAACCAATGAAACCATGACCCTAAGGTCTTTGAACCAAGGAAACAAATCTAATGAGGTGTTTGTCTATACATAAGTAGCATTAGTGACTGTTTCTCATGTGCCTCAACAGCAACTACATTCTGCAAAACCTCAGATTGAGTATTAATATAAATATAGCAACATTTATCTATTAAGGCACAAAACTGTTTCTTGGGAGAACTAATAGGAAATCTAACGCTATTTTATTTTGTAAAATCATAGCTCAAATTTCAGACACTTTTCTGGTTACGATATTTACAACTTTGCTAAGTTTACAACAGGAACTTCTAATTCAAGAGTTACAATATCTAAACCCATTAGTTAGATAATTTAGGAGAAAAGAAAGTGGTTTCTTATATCCAGAAAGTAGGACCTTAAAACGTCAGCAATATTCCCACATAAAAAAAACCATAGTTTCCTGTAGTTTACTCAGTCTTATGTAGTTAATTTCTGTTCCACTTGATTCTGGATCAGCCGCAGTCTGTGAGCCCATCAACTTCTGCATAGGAGTTCTGGAAATTTTATTAAGTCTAGTCACAGTCTTTTTAGCAAGTCCAGTATAGTCCATCTTTTTGTTGAGATATTTTGGTCAAACTTTTTCAGCAAATCAGCAAAGTAAAATCTTACCTGCAGATAACAAAACTTAATACGGCTATGATTAATTCATAAACATAATATCCTTAATAGTAAAAGACCTGATAGAAATTAATTACAAGCCCAACATAAAGGCCAAATAAAATCAGTTAAAAAAAACTTCAGATAAAAAATATTTCTAAATATAACCATTAACCGTATCCAAAGAGCTTCAGAAATAATACATGATAATTTTGAGACAATATACCATATAGTCAGGATATACCAAGATTATCAAATCTCTAAATACCTGAATAGTAATAAAAAAACCTTTATAGGTAAATGATGTGAACTCTCCAATCAGACTATTGGCTTTAGATGATGCTAGATTCAAAAAGATAAAGTTGCAACCAAGTTAGCAATAAAGAAATTATAATATTATAGGTCACTGTGAAACAATACTTAAGTTATTTAACCAAAGATCTTAAAGTAAAAATCTTAGCTTCCTTTTCTAAAAGCCATGTGGCTTGGTATTCAGACTCAGGAATCTTATTCTAATGAGAGACCAAACATTTGTCTTCCAGGCAGATTACACAAGTAAATTAACCTTTTCACTCAGAAATTAAAGAACATTTTGTTATTTTAACAGTGAGAAACTAATTCTTTGTTTTATATGCTACTTAACATTAAAACTCCTAAAAATCTCCTAAATTAAACCATTAAACTTTAGATAAAACTTGACCATATCAAATAAATGTCTTTTTCAATAAGCCTCTTAAATATTGCCTTTGTTGCATACCTCATATAGCGTATCCCTTTAAATGGCAAAAACGAACACACTCATTAGCAGACCTAAATATATATATATCCTCTTGTTCCATAAAAAGACAAAGTATATGAACTTAAATTATGGCAAATATCTATTAACTCAATTTAACATCTGTAAGTTACCTAAAATGTCTTTGGAATTATTTTAAGCCTCTATATCATAAAGCATAACTGTTGTTGAAAGAAAAATCTGTTTAAACATTCTAAGATTTCATTCAACTTTTACTACTCCTATTTTTCCCAATCTAATTTTAGCTGTTAAAGATTGTATCAACTGGCTTTGGAAATCACAAAGTCTCTGCTCACTTCACCAATTCTTTGATATGGATATAACCTTAAGTGTTTGGCTACTGCTGGAAACGTTTTTACAGGCTGCTTCGGGTGTGTCTCATTGTGATTTCTATTTTATTGACTTCTTAAAGTTCCCCTATAATAGAGAGAACTTGTTTATAGTTGTATGATTAGGATCTACTCAATTTGTGATAACTATAGCAAAGCAGCAATTTTTCTTATTTTTTGTCTTAAAACAAAGTTCTCCACCTAGTTGGAAAGGGGTCTTTCAAAAGCTTCCCTGGCGCTACAGGACCTTGGAGACTAGAGTTGGGAGGCCTGATGGTGCCCCGCCCTCACTCTCTTGCCTCATAGAAGACATTTACGTATGTTTAAATTGATGGAGGCATCTTGAAAGGCTATCTACCCAGTAAATAGGAAAGCTCTTTAGCAATTTTGTAAATGAATCCAACAATTCTTGGCTAGCAAGACTGGGGCATCATCCCAATTTGTTTATATATGTTTAAATTGACCTAGGAATTTTGAAGGACAAAAGATAGCTAATTTCTTTTTTTACTGTTCTGGAACTGCTACTTTTACTTTAAGACAAAACTATCCTTTTTTGTTAAATAAAACACATTTCATATAATATCTAGCTTAAGTTACTTAAAAGGGTTTCACTTTTAAGACTGACATAGTGTAAAACATAAAGATCTTAGCGTACTTTTCAAATAGACCAATTCATATCAAAGTTTCTCCAAGTAGCTATTAAAAATCTAAATCATAACACAGACCCAAGATGCAGTTTTTTCTGGACGAAGAAAGAACTGAGGTTCTATGACTAACCTTACAAAAAAAACCAATTCTTAGCCATAGGCACCAATCTAATACAAGACAAACTTAGACACAATGGTCTAGACCAGAAGCAAGCTCTTAGAACAAAAGGAGACAGAAAGACCACATAAACTCACCAGACAATACCACACAAAACAAAGATATGGGGATCCTAGTTTCTAAAAGTGTATATAGCAATTTTTGGTAAGATCAACTCAATTCAATGGAAAAAACAGGTACAGAACTACCACTTCTCCCTTAAATATCAAAACACAGGTCAGGAGCTGCCATCTCCCCCTGAGAATTTAGCAAAACAGGAAAGAGCTGCCACCTCTCCCTGCAAATTTGGCAAAACAGAGCGCTATAATTCAGGTTTTCTCTGAGCCACAAAACAGCCCAAATTTTGCAGCTTATACTGACTCAAAGCTCTTTGAAAATAGAATTACCTCTTCAAATGCCTGAATCCAAGCCTAAACTGCAGTTCACTTAAAGAGTGAACACTTAAACAGTGTCACTCTTAACCAAACGATCAAGCAAAAATCTAAGAAAGATTCTCCTAAATCAAACAACCGGTTTCACAAACAAATATGCCGAACAAAACTTAAGAAAACATGAGAAAGAGAACAAAAGAATAAGCAAAGGTTCGTTTTCTGAGAGCACTCACCCTGTCAATGTCGAAGGGACATGGAGTGGGAACACGTGGATCCAGAAAACAGGACCTTTCTTTGCCGGCTTCTGCTCTGCAGTCCAGGTCTCCTCAAAGTTAACTGAGTTCGTAGCTTCAGATCCTTGACGACTTTGCCATTAACTGTAGTAGGGGAGAAACATCACAAAGTTGAGTAAAGCAAAAAGTAAGTTTTATTCAGTATATATTCAAAAAGGGCAGAAGTGGGAAACGGACAAGCATGCTGCTACAGCCATGTATGCCCGAGTCCCTGTTTTTTTTTTAATGAGGTAACTGGTACTGTGCTCGACTTAGAGTTTCAAATATGATTATGGAACAATCCTCATTATTAAATACTCAGTAGTCTGAAGAGAAAGACAAAAGAGTGACTACGTATTTACAACATGGCATGTTGTATGAGAGGTTTTATGAGGGAAACATGATGGTGATCACTTAGTTCTGTTGAGAAGGGTAGCAGTGTGGAGTCAGGAAAGGTCTCACAAAGGTGGAGCTCTTTAGATTGCTTTTAAGAGATGAGATTGACTAGGTGGTTATGTGGAAAGGGCACTCCAGGCAAAGGTATCAGAAATTTCAAAACTCACAGGCAAGTTACAACCAGGAGTGCTAAAGAAAGGTATGCAGTTTATTATAGTGGAATTTAGTGCCTATGCAAAGGAAATTTGTAAGCTGATGTTAGGTAGGACAGCTGTGTTACATGCAAATCATGAGGAGCCATGTAGGAGAGACTAACAAGGCTGACTTTCCAGGTGCAGCGGGACTATTGGACTATTAACACATACATACAAGTACACATGCAAATATACATTATTTAGGTAAAATTAAATATAGAATGCACAAATTTAAGCACAGACACAAGCAGAATCATTAAATATGGGTGACACTCTGTCTCCATACAGGAAATTGATTTGGTTGGAGGATGGGATGAGACAAGTTTTTTTCAGCAAGCTATGTGGGTGATTGCAGTTTATTGACATCTTACAGTTTTAGCTTTGTGATACTTTGAAAAGCAAAAGAAATATTGTGATCCTCATCTGTGGACAGATATAATAGTTAAATGGCAATGTTCCTGCAAGGTCTGCTTCCCTTGCAGCTCTTGCAACTGCACCACTCCCAACAGAGTAATACATGACTGAGTCTGCTTTCTCAGCTAACCATTAGTTCACATGGAAGGATGTTTTATCCTGGTCCAGATCAGCTGTGAAACCCAGATGCTGTCTTCTGAAATGTGTCTCAGGAGAAATTGAAGGCCTGAGATGACATACTAGACATAATAGGAAAGAAAAGGGACTCCTTAATTTGAGTAATTGAGAAGTTGCACCTACCTGTGCTGGAGCCACATCAGAGGCAGAGACCTGGTACTTGGGCTGAGTGACTGCCTGGATTCTGCTCCTCCTGTGATATCAATACTGGAACAGGGAAAGACCTTCATACTAAAGAACGTGTGTCAGTGAAGTGACTCTAAATCATATCACAGAATAATTAGAATGAAATAAAACTTTTTTTTTTTTTCTTTTTTCTTTACTGAGAGTGATGATCATTACAAGGACTGATGATGTCTCAGTTGCCCATAAACAGGAGGCTCCTTTCTGGAGGTGGAAAGATTCCAAGTGCTTTGAGCCTCCAGAAGAGCAGAGGATCAATTTATTGAATGCTCAGCTCTCCGTCAGGGACCATCCTGAATAATGCAAACAGTGGCTATCACTGCTCAAAGCATGCAATGAAAAGTCTTGTTGGCACTCTCATTCCTGGAGAAAAAATTAGTGTTAAAAGCCAGAACCTCAGCTTTGTTCAGTTTTCATGACAAGGTCGTAAAGAATCACTGGAGATGGGTGACACAGCTGTTTCTGTACAGGAAACTGGCTTGGATGAGAGAGAGGATGGGACAAATTGTTAGAGCATACCCACACTCATATTTACAAAGACTGAACAGAGCCAGTTGCTATGTTTAAAGAAGCATCTCTTCCCTAATAAAGACTCCATACTACCAGGAATTGTAGGACATGGGAGTTTACTCTTTTGACGTCTTTACTATAGCAAACCAGAATTAGATCAGTATTTTAAAAAATATTCATAAAATTATATTGCAAGTAACATACTTTCCTGATGAGAATTTTAATTAAAAGTATGTTATTCCTAGATCCCTATACAGTGATAAATATGTTTCCTTACACACAACATTTCATGGGAACAAAAGCCACATCACTCTTTTTTCTCTACTTTCCCTTTCAACAAGTATTGCTATAAATGCATTCTTTGAAGGTCTACTCTTTTCTGGTTATACTAGTTTCTGATAAACAATCAGAATATTTCTTCCAACAGGTATCCGCACATATATCTTAAAGACAGCAAAACTTCCCATTCTATCTGCTGGAACCTGCTGAGCTTTTCTGTTTGTTACAACTGACTATGACAACCTTCAGTGAGCAATGGCTTCTGTTTTACTTCTGCTTTCCATACCGCACACAAGTTGCTTTTTGACCAATTCTAATCTGATGTCATACAAAGAAGAGAGTTTTGTGGAACTTGGTTTCCAGCTTAGTGTAGTACAAACCACCATCACCCACGCCTTTCAACTTTGCATCGAATCATACCTCATTTAATCATATTTAACTTCCAAACAAGACAAACGTAGGCAAATGTATACAGATCAAAGTTTATAAGTGGTTACCAGGGGTGAGAGGGAGAGAAAAAGAGGGATTCATTGCTTAGGAGAAGCTGAGCTTCTGTTTAGCGTGATGGAAAAATTTGGAAATAGACAGTGGTGATGATTGAACACCATGATGAACGTAATTCATGTTACGAATTGTACATGTAAAAAATGTTGAAATGACAAATATTTTGTTTTAACCTCATGTGTGTGTCAGAGTAGAACTGACCTCCATAGCATTTTCAATGTTTGGTTTTTTGGGAGTAGATCACCAGGCCTTTCTTCTGAAGCACCTGGGTGGACTTCAAATTGCCAACTTTCAGTTAGCACCTGAGTCTGTTAACTGTTTGCAGCACAATTAAAAGGAAAAAAAAAGTAACTCCAGTATCAGCTACACAGCAAGACCCAGAAAATCTTTTTCTTTTCCTCTTAAGAGACTACTCGCCAAAGTGTCTCTCAGTTTGTTGCACTCTGGGGGCTTACTTGTTGCTGTGATGCTGGGAGCTATGCCACCGGTATTCAGATACCAAGAGGGTCATCCATAGTGGACAGGTTTCAGCTGAGCTTCCAGACTAAGACAGACTAGCAAGAAGGACCCAGCAGTCTACTTCTGAAAAGAATTAGCCAGTGAAAACCTTATGAAAAGCAGCAGAACATTGTCTGATATAGTGTCGAAAGATGAGCTCCCCAGGTTGGAAGGCACTCAAAAGACAACTGGGGAAGAGCTGTCTCCTCAAAGAAGAGTAGACCTTAACAACATGGATGGAGTCAAGCTTCCGGGACCTTTATTTGCTGTTGTGGCACGACTCAAAATCGGAAGAAATAGCTGCAAACGTCCATTAATAATCAGAATGTGGAATGTACGAAGTATGAATCTAGGAAAATTGGAAATAGTCAGAAATGAAATGGAAGACATAAACATCCATACCCTATGCATTAGTGAGATGAAATGGACTGGTATCGGCCATTTTGAATTGGACAACTGTATGGTCTACTATGCCAGGAATGACAATTTGAAGAGGAACGGCATAGCATTCATTGTCAAAAAGAACATTTCAAGATCTATCCTGAAGTACAATGCTGTCAGTGATAGGATAATATGCATACTCCTAAAAAGAAGACCAGTTAATACAAATATTATTCAAATTTTCACACCAACCACTAAAGCCAAAGATGAAGAAATTGAAGATTTTTACCAACTTCTTCAGTCTGAAATTGATCAAATATACAATCAAGGTGCATTGATAATTACTGGTGATTAGAATGAGAAAATTGGAAACAAAGAAGGATCGGTAGTTGGAAAATATGGCCTTGGTGATAGAAATGATCCCGGATCCTACTTTGGTGAGTGGCGTCTGGGGTCTTAAAAGCTTGCAAGCGGTCATCTAAGATGCTTCAATTGCTCCCAACCCCTTGGAGTAAAGGAGAACGAAGAACGCCAAAGACACAAGGAAAGTATTAGCCCAAGAGACAGAATAGGCCACATAAACCAGAGACTTCATCAGCCTGAGACCAGAAGAACTAGATGGTGCCCATCTACCACCATTGAACGTCCTGACAGGGAACACAGCTGAGGGTCCCTGATGGAGCAGTAGAAGGATGGGGTGCAGAACTCAAATTCTAGTAAGAAGACCAGACTTAATGGTCTGACTGAGACTGGAGATGCCCTGGAAAGCATGGCCCCTGGACTCTCTATCATCTCAGAGCTAAAACAAATTCCAAGGCCAACCCTTCAGACAGGGATTGGACTGGACTGTGGGACATAAAGTGATACTCATGAAATGTGTGCCTCTTAGTCAAGTAGATACAGGAGACCAAAGGGCAACTTCTTTCCAGAGCTGAGATGGGAAGGCAGAGAGAGTTAGGAGCTGGCTGAATATTCATGGGGAATCAGGGGCGGAAAGGAAGAGTGTGCTGTCTCAGAATGGGGTGAGCAGTTAGGGTCTCATAACAATGTATGTATAAAAATTTTGTATGGGAGACTAACTTGATATGTAAACTTCATTTAATTACAACAAGAAAAAAGAAAGAAAGAAAGAAATCATGCTGGAGATCACATGATAGAATTTTGCAAGACCACTGACTTCTTCACTGCAAATACCTTTTTTCACCAACATAAACAGTGACTATATACATGGATCTTGCCAGATGGAATACACAGGAATTAAATCGACTACATCTGTGGAAAGAGACGATGGAAAAGCTCAATATCATCAGTCAGAACGAGGTCAGGGGCTGACTGCGGAACAGACCATCAATTGCTCACATGCAAGTTCAAGTTGAAACTGAAGACAATTAGAACAAGTCCACAAAAGCCAAAGTACGACCTTGAGTATATCACACCTGAATTTAAAGACCATCTCAAGAACAGATTTGACCCATTGAACACTAATGACCAAAGCCAGATGAGTTGTGGAATGACATCAAGGACATCATACATGAAGAAAGCAAGAGGTCATTAAAAAGACAGGAAAGAAAGAAAAGACCAA
>NW_004444204.1:1601749-1615582 GCF_000243295.1 Trichechus manatus latirostris
CAAGAGGTCATTAAAAAGACAGGAAAGAAAGAAAAGACCAAAATGGAAGTCAGAAGAGACTCTGAAACTTGCTTTTGAATATTGAGTAGCTAATGCAAAAGGAAGAAATGCTGAAGTAAAATAACTGAACAGAAGATTTCAAAGGGCGGCTCGAGAAGACAAAGTAAAGCATTATAATGACATGTGCAAAGAGCTGGGGATAGAAAACCAAAAGGGAAGAACACGCTCAGCATTCCTCAAGCTGAAAGAACTTAAGAAAAAATTCAAGCCTCAAGTTGGAATAGTGAAGGATTCTATGGGGGAAATATTAAACAATGCAGGAAGCATCAAAAAAAGATGGAAGGAATACACAGTCAATATATCAAAAAGAATTGGTTGATGCTCAACCATGTCAAGAGATAGCATATGATCAGGAACTGATGGTACTGAAGGAAGAAGTCCAAGCTGCACTGAAGGCATTGGCAAAAAACAAGGCTCCAGGAATTGACGGAATATCAATTGAGATGTTTCAACAAATGGATGCAGTGCTGGAAGTGCTCACTCATCTATGCCAAGAAATTTGGAAGACAGCTACCTGGACAACTAACTAGAAGAGATCCAAATTTTTGCCTATTCCCAAGAAAGTTGATCCAACCGAATGTGGAAAGTATCGAACAATATCATTAATATCACATACAAGTAAAATTTTGCTAAAGATCATTTCAAAAGCTGCTGTAGCAGTATGTCGATAGAGAACTGCTAGAAATTCAGGCTGGATTCAGAAGAGGACGTGGAACCAAGGACACCATTGCTGATGTCAGATGGATCGTGGCTGAAAGAAGAGAATACCAGAAATATGTTTACTTGTGTTTTATTGACTATGCAAAGGCATTTGATTATATGGATCGTAACAAACGATGGATAACATTTTGAAGAATGGGAATTCCAGAACACTTAATTGAGCTCATGAGGAACCTGTAGACAGATCAAGAGGCAGTTGTTTGGACAGAACAAGGGGATACTTCATGGTTTAAAGTCAGGAAAGGTGTGCATCAGGGTTGCATCTTTTCACCATACCTATTCAATCTGTATGCTGAGCAAATAATCCGAAAAGCTGGACTATTCAAAGAAGAAAGGGCATCAGAATTAGAAGAAGACTTCACTAACAACCTATAATATGTGGATGACACAACCCTGCTTGCTGAAAGTGAAGAGGACTTGAAGCGCTTACTGGTGAAGATCAAAGACCACAGCCTTCAGTATTTATTACACCTCAACATAAAGAAAACAAAAATCCTCAAAACTGGACCAATAAGCAACATCATGATAAATAGAGAAAAGATTGAAACTGCCAAGGATTTCATTTTACTTGGATGCACAATCAACACCAATGGAAGCAGCCATCAGGAAATCAAAAGATGCATTGCATTGGGCAAGTCTGCTGCAAAAGATCTCCGTAAAGTGTTGAAAAGCAAAGATGTCACCTTGAAGACTAAGGTGCGCCTGACCCAAGCCATGGTATTTTCAATCACATCATAGGCATACAAAAGCTGGACAATGAATAAGGAAGACCAAAGAAGAATTGACGCCTTTGAATTGTGGTGCTGGCGAACAATATTGAATATACCATGGACTGTCAAAAGAATGAACAAATCTGTCTTGGAGGAAGTACAACCAGAATGTTCCTTAGAAGGAAGGATGGCAAGATTATATTTTACATACTTTGGACATGTTGTCAGGAGGGATCAGCTCCTGGAGAAGAACATCATGCTTGGTAAAGTACAGGGTCAGCGAAAAAGAGGAAGACCCTCAATGAGATGGATTGACACAGTGGCTGCAACAACGGGCTCAAGCATAACGATTGTGAGTATGGCACAGGACTGGGCAGTGTTTCGTTCCATGGTGCATAGGGTCGCTAAGAGTCAGAAAGGACTTGACGGCACCTAACGAAAACAAGAGAATACTCTCATATATTTCCTATCCTCTAAAAGCAATTGTCAGCATTATTCAATAGTTGAAAAGTATCATGTAATCCATTTATGCAGGAATATCCTTCCTTTATAAAAGAATTTAGACCTCTGGAGATTTAACATCTTATTACTAATTAGTTTCATGATTCTTTCCATTGATCCTCATTGCACTGATCCCTGTCTGTGATCTGTGAGCACGTAAACATGCTTGGTGGTTTTTGTTCCCCATGTCCTTCACCTGACCATGTTATAATATACAATTCATTTTCAGGATCTTTTTTTTAAGTCTCCATAAAATGAGAGTCACCCCTGCACATTACTTTATTACTCGCGAATTACTTTTTAGGTTTTAAATTTGCCATTATCTTCCTTGCTTTCAACCTATAAATATGCTACTCCTACAAACTGAGGCACTTTCTGCAACCCTCATTTGTCCTTCATTCTGATTAACTCCTACTAAACTTTTGAGTTTCAGCTGTGGTATCGCATACTCTAAGTAGCTGTGTCTGACTGACGACATCTATTTGCTTTCATAATACCCCTCACTCTCCCAGTTTAGCCCTTTTTTACCTTACAGGAACTCTCCGAAGACAAAAACGTATCCCCCACTAGTCTACATATTAAGCAAGGGAAGGAACCGTTTATTCAAAGCTCCCTATCCAGTACTTAACAGATACTCAATAAATGTTTGTTGAATGATGGAATATATGAGCCTTGTGAGAAATGAGTGTTGGAAATCTCATTATATATGAGGATTCTGAGACAAGGTGACTCACTTGCTCAAAATGATATAGCCTATTCATGGCTGGAAGTCAACTTTTTTTCAATGGTCTTTCCAAAACAGAACCAGGAGGGAAATTCTATGAATAGATACTATTGAATATGAACACAAATGCACTATTTAATGCACTATAAAAATTTGGAACAAAACAACAAAATGAGGTATTACAGAGTATAACATTTCATTCTTTGACGCTAAGGTGTGACTTTGTTATGACTTCCCTTCATACGTGAGCATAATATAGGGTAAGAATAAACAGTACTTATTTATTCATGTAAATGTTCATTTTACCACAGAGGCTTATAACTGGTTTTGAAGGATACTCTAACTAGAATTGCTGATTCACTGAATCCCTGATTTAGGGATTAGAATGTTAGAACTTGTTGTGTTTAGAACTAGACTGAATGTTAGGTGCCATAGAGTTGGTTCCGACTCATAGCTACCCTATGTACAACACAATGAAACACTGTCAGGTCCTGTGCCATCCTTACAATCATTACTATGCTTGAGCCCACTGTTGCAGCCACTGTGTCAATACATCCCATCAAGGGTTTTCCTTTTTTCACTGACCATTTACCTTACCATCCATGTTGTCCTTCTCCAGGGACTGGTCCCTCCTGATAACATGTCCGAAGTACATGAGATGAAGTCTCTCCATCCTCACTTCCAAGGAACATTCTCACTGCACTTCTTCCAAGACAGACTTGTTCATTCTTCTGGCAGTCTATGGTATATTCAATATTCTTCGCTAACACCATAATTCAAAGGCATCAATATTTCTTCAGTCTTCCTTATTCATTGTCCAGCTTTCACATGCATATGAGGCAATTGAAAATATCATGGCTTGGGTTAGGTTCACCTTAGTCCTCAAAAGACATCCTTGCTTTTCAACATTTTAAACAGGTCTTTTGCAACAGCTTTGTCCAATGCACTACATCGTCGATTTCTTGACTACTGCTTTCATGGCCATTGATTGTGGATCCCTGTAAAATGAAATCCTTGACAACTTCAATCTTTTCTCCGTTTATCATGATGTTGCTTACTGGTCCAATTGTGAGGATTTTTTTCTTTATTTTGAGGAGTAATCAGTGCTAAAGGCTGTAGTCTTAGATTTTCATCAGTAAGTGCTTCAAGTCCTCTTCGTTTTCAGCAAGAAAGGTGTGTCATCTGCATATCGCAGGTTGTTAATGAGTCTTCCACCAATGCTGATGCCTCTTTCTTCTTCATACTGTCCAGCTTCTCGGATTATTTGCTCAGCATACAGATTGAATAAGTACGGTGAAAGGATACAACCCTGACACACTTTTTCTAAATTTAAACCACTCAGTATCTCCTTGTTCTGTTTGAACAACTGCCTCTTGTTCTATGTACAGTTTCCTCATGAGCACAATTAAGTTTTCTGGGATTTCCATTCTTCGCTATATTATCCATAATTTGTTATGATTCACACAGTCAAATGCATTTGCATAGTCGATAAAACACAGGTAAACATCTTTCTGGTATTTTCTGCTTTCAGCCAAGATCCATCTAACATCAGTAATGATACTGATTATCACTCCACATACTGTTCTGATCTGGCTCGAATTTCTGGCAGTTCCCTGTCAATGTATTGAGACAACTGTTTTTGAATTATCTTCAGCAAAATTTTAACTTGTGTGATATTAATGATATTGTTTGACAATTTCCACGTTCTGCTGGATCACCTTTCTCTTGAATGAGCACAAATATGGATCTCTTCCAGCCAGTTGGTCAAGTAGCTGTCTTCCAAATGTCTTGGCATAGATGAGTGAGTAACTGCAGCACTGCATCTGTTTCTTGAAACATCTCAATTAGTGTTACATCAATTCCTGGAGCCTTATTGTTTGCCAATGTCTTCAGTGCAGCTTGAACTTTGACTTCAATACCATCGGTTCTTGATCTATGCTACCTCCTGAAATGGCTGAACATTGACCAATTCTTTTTGGTACCACTGTGCCAGGAGGGCTTAGATCTTGAACTGTTCTTTTTGACAATGAATGTGATGCCATTCCTGTTCAATGTGTCATTCCCAGTGGAGTAGACCATATGATTGTCTGATTCAAATGGCCAATACCAGTCCATTTCAGCTCGCTAATGCCTAGGATATGATCTTTATTTGTTCATTTCATTTTTGACGACTTCCAAGTTTCCTATACTGAACATTTATCAGCATTTCTGGTTTCTTTTGAAGTTGACATCACTTTGATTTATCAAGTGTGCACTTCTCAACACCATGCTAAAAGTGAGTAACAATGTGCAGACATTTCTATCTTGTTGGGTTTGGGGACTGCAGCCACATGTCTGGGTTCAGGAGCTTGGGAAATACTGTGCCTTCACAACACAGAGGTAGGTGGCTGATCTCTGGTTTTGTATGCAGGAAGTTCTGCTCATTCTTTATACTAATAATGCCTTTTTGTTTTTCCTCTTCCTTTTCTTTCTCATTTAAATGCATTAGAAGGAGAATCTTGGAGCTTTTCCAGGGGTCCTGTCTGTACCAATATAAGCCATAGAAAGATATGGAAAAGGAAAATGTAGGTGAGATTTGTGCTTTCTTGCTCTTGAACATGGAAAGATTGAGTACTGTGCTCCACACTGAGTTGGCTGCTTGCTCCCATTCGGAAAGACAGAATGGAATATGAAAGAGGTGATCAATCTAAAGAGTTTACCTAATAACACCATCCCCACAGTGATCCCCAGGAGAATCACCTATGTGCTTACACTGTAGCTTATTTAGAAATACATTCTGCATGAATCAGGAGATGCAATTTTAATCACATTAGGCCCCTACTCCCACACTAGAGGTTGGATTAGGTCTCAGCTATGGTTTTGTGTATAGGCAGCAAGTGTTTAATGGCACTGTGCTTCTACAATGCAGAAGTAAGTGGCTGAATCCCCTGGCTTGGCGTCTCTGATGTACAAGTGGCTATAACGTTCCTTTGTATTGACTGTGGATTCTAGTCATCCCTTTTGCTGCATTCCTGAAGCTATGTAAAACAATGGTATGAGATGTCCTCCAGGACTTTGTTGGAACCACTGCACACTGGTTATGGAGACAGAAACATTGCACGTCAGAAAGGAATTTCTCTCCTCTTGCAATATCAAGACCGGAGGACTCTGCTCCACATTCTTCTGCACTCTTATCACTGTTGGGAAAGGAAAAAATAGACACAAGTGAGGGTCACTGCAAAATCACTTTTACTGTTTTCAAGTCTGGGAAATTTCTCTATAGTTTTCTTCCTCATAGTAGAGGATACAGCCCAAGAGGCGTGTTGTTTCTCTTCCTCCATCTCTCCCTTCCCTCCCTTGCTCTTTTCCAAATTTAGTTGTGACACTTCTCCAAGTTTCCTCTGGAATATTTTTAACTCACAGCAAATATGTATCCACAGAAGGCCCATCAAAACTCCTACTTGTGTCTTCATGATTCTTTACTCTTTTGCTATAGGGACACACCTTGATGCCAAGTCCCTTTAAATACTGGTATGTATCATATGTTGAATTTGGAGCTGATTTGTTCCTGTAACTGATCAGTTTCATGAGATAGATTCAGCAACAGCCACTCCTAGGCTTAGTCACTCAACTTTTTAATGGGAAGCTCCACCTACGTGTGGTCTACTCCTACCTTCTGAAGAGGACTCATTTTTTTTTTTTTTTTTAGAACTGTGTTGTGTGTGTGTGAGCGTGTGTGAGTTGTGGATGGTGGAGGGATTTCTTTTTAGGGTTTAAGAATTCTTTTTTTTTCTTGTAAACTGTGGGTGTATGTAGAATAATTTGTATGAAGAATTGGGAGATGGTAGCTTAGAATAAGAATAGAGAAATAGTTTATGTATCTATGAAGAGCCATAGATAAGATATTACCAAGCTAAAATCTGAGATATTATCAGACTGAGAAATTTTTCTGAGTTGTGAAGGATTTATATAAAAATGTTTTATAAAGATATATAAAGTCAACTTCAATTTTTTCTATTCCATGTATCATGCTTATTGGATTTATTAAAATAAACATATAACCACTATAGAAATAAGAAATGTATTGCAAGAGTAGAAAGAAAAACGTTCATCTTTACTTCCCATTTTCATGTATATAAAAGTGGCTTAATAGTTTGTTTCTGTTTTGTTGTTGTTAGCTGCCATCAAGTCGGTTCCAACTCATAGTGACCTTATGTACAACAGATGAAACACTGTCTGGTCTTGCACCATCCCCACAATTGTTGCAAGTTTGAGCCCATTGTTGCAGCCCCTATGTCAATCCACCTCGATGAGGGTCTTCCTCTTTTTCACTAAACATCTAATGTACCAGGCATGATGTCCTTCTTCAGGGACTGGTCACTCCTGATAACATGTTCAAAGAACATGAGACTAAGTCTCGCCATCCTCACTTCTAAAGAGCATTCTGATTCCAAGATAGATTTGTTCATTCTTCTGGAGTCCACGGTATATTCAATATTATTCACCAACACCATAATTCAAAGGCGTCAATTCTTCCACAGTTTTCCTTATTCATTGTCCAGCTTTCACATTCATATGAGGCCATTGAAAATATCATGACTTGGGTCAGGTTCAACTCAGTCCTTAAAGTGACATTTTTGCTTTTTAACACTTTTAAACAGGTGTTTCGCAGCAAATTTTCCCAATGAAATATATAATTTGATTTCTTGATTGCTGCTTCCATGGGTGTTGATTGCGGATCCAAGTAAAATGACATCTTTGACAACTTCAGTCTTTTCTCCATTTATCACGATGTTGCTTATTGGTCCAGTTGTGAGGATTTTTGTTTTTTTTATGTTGAGGTGTTATCCATACTGAAGGCTGTAGTCTTTGATCTTCATCAGTAAGTGATTCAAGTCCTTTAAGCAAGCAAGGTTGTGTCATCTGCATATTGCAAGTCATTAATGAGTCTTCCTCCAATCCTGATGCCACGTTCTTCTTCATACAGTCCAGCATCTCAGTTTATTTATTTGCTCAGCATAGAGATTGAATAAGTATGGTGAAAGGATACA
Source organism: Trichechus manatus latirostris (assembly GCF_000243295.1). Lineage (NCBI taxonomy): Eukaryota > Metazoa > Chordata > Mammalia > Sirenia > Trichechidae > Trichechus > Trichechus manatus. The sequence goes on from NW_004444204.1 coordinate 1,609,495, forward strand.
ACCATGACACACATCTTTTCTGATTTTAAACCATGCAGTATCCCCTTGTTCTATTTGAACGACTGCCTCTCAGTTTATGTACAGGTTCTTCATGAGCACAATTAAGTGTTCTGAAATTTCCATTCTTCGCAATGTTATCCATAATCTGTTATGATCCACACAGTCGAATGCCTTTGCATAGTCAATAAAATACAGGTAAACAGTTTTCTGGTATTCTCTGCTTTCAGCCAAGATCCATCTTACGTCAGCAATGATATCCCTCATTCTACATCCTCTTCAGAATCCAGCTTGAATTTCTGGCAGTTACCTATTGAAGTACTGCTGCAATTGTTTTTGAATTATCTTCAGCAAAATTTTACTTGCAAGTGATATTAATGATATTGCTTGATGATTTCCTTATTCTGTTGGATCAGCTTTCTTTGCAATGAACACAAATATAGATTTCTTACAATTGCTCAGCCAGGTAACTGTCTTCCACATTTCTTGGCATAGATGAGTGAGCCCTTTCAGCATTGCATCCGTTTGTTGAAACATCTCCATAAATTCATACAGACTAGCGGTTATCAACCAGGGGTGACTATGTATTCCAGAAGACAACTGACAATGTCTGAAAACATTTTTGATTATCACAACTGCGGAAGTGGTACTACTGGCAACTAGTGAGTAGAGGCCAGAGATGCTCCTAAATATCTTACAATGCACAGGACAAACCCCCAACGAAGAATTATCTGGTCCCAAATGTTAATAATGCCATTTATGAGAAGCTCTGATATACACAATACTTTTCAATGCAAATAATCCCCTGCCATTTTCTTCTCCCTTTTATCTCTCTCCCAGTTCTTCCCAACTATACCTTACTTAGTCCTTATTTGTCTGTTTCCTTTTATTTTTCTTATCTTTGAGTTTCTGATCTTATATGAGGTATAGGCATGGTTTAGAGAAGTACTATAATCAGAGGTTGGAAATAATTTCTGGACAAATAAATAAAAGCTCATATTGGTTTCTGATACTAAGAAATGTGGATTTATGAAAGCATAATATGAAGGAAATATGAAATAAATTGTCCTGTTTTCATCTCAAACTTTATTTTGATTCTTGGAGTGCTCTCTTGGGGTTAAGAAAGCAGAATTGGTGATAAAAAAGCAAGATCGTGTAACTAAGTTGAAATACATGGAATACATTCTTTTTTATGTGTCATTAAGAATTTTTTGGTCTACATATCGCTTGATCCCCCTCCTGTGCCCTGGACTAAATTATTAGTCCTCTTCCTTTTTCATATATTTTCATATTTCATTCAGTCATTAATCCTCCTGAAAGCCTAAAGAAAGTTTTCTCAGGTTAGCCTGCCTTCTTGTGGACTAAAGCCTAGCACTAACACCACTTCTAAGCAATGCATCAGCCCAACTCAGGGTTTTTGAGTCTGGTCTTAGGCAACAATAGTGTATTTTTAGAAAGATACAGAGTGATTTAGGAGAATGGATAGGGCCAAGTTTTCTGAGAAACTATTGCTCTGGATGGAAACTGTAGGTCAGAGCATTCTACAAGTTATGACCCCTGGAGAATGACGGCTATGGGAACTAAGAGATCACCCTCTATCATCATGAGAGTGAGCTCCTTAAAAAAAAGAATGGTATCCGTTCTGCATTCCCTGTACTTAATATATTTCAGGACACAAGTAAAGTTTTGAGTTTACTTTATGGAAACTATGATTCTCATTTTCAAGTTTTTATATTTTTAATTCATCATGTTAGGCAATTCACAAAATATTACTGATCCTCACAGTAACACTGTAAAGTAAGTACTTATACTTACTTCCCACAATACTTAAAAGTAAATTGATAGTCACAAAGTTAATATGAAATGCCCAAAGTCATGAGCCAGGAAGTAGCAGAGCCATAAGAAAACCCTCTTTCTTTTCACAGTGTCATAGCACATTTCAGGGAGAGAGACATGTAAGAGCAGTGATTATGGAAAGACACTAGGTGATCTTCGGAATGCAAGGAGTTCAATGTGATAAAACTTTAGGGGAAACTTTCAGTATGGGCTGCTGGAGTAGTGTGTAGGTTAAAAAATTAAATGAATAAATAACTTTTGGAATCTAAAAGTAAGGAAAATGTAAGATTATAGTTATTAAGTATTTAAGTAGGTAGCTGAGTCCCCAGGCTGGGAATCTCTGATACATAGTTCCTTGGTACTGACTGTGGATTTTAGTCTTCCTTTATGCTGCATTTCTGAAACTGTATAAAACAAGGATATGAGATATGGAAGTGGACATTGACTATGGTTAAAGGACTTAGAATGGAAAACTATATTCCATAGTCTTCCATGAATGTAAGAGATTGAAAATGAAAATTTAAAAACTAGACCCCTCTAAATGGAAGGTGAAATTTTTTTCTTTATAAAAAGGACATAGCACTATAGACAGAAGCACCATGCCATCACTCTGCAGCAAAGTCCCGGAAAACTAAGTAAAACAGATACAAATGTGAATCCTGGAACCCTAAGCCACAAAAGAAAGGATAAAGAACTCAAACAGGCACTGAATGGGATAAAAAACTGACGGAGAACAGAGAATGAGGAGAGCTATGGAGTGGAGGTCTCCTACAGCTATCATGGCACAGATTCGTCATCTTGGACTACAGCCATCAAGGAAAGTAGACCAGGAGTACAGGAAGGCAACTTCACGGATCTCCCAACAGGAGAGAGCACCACTCCACACGTCACATCCTTTCCCTTCCCTCCTGCTTATCTACACCTGCACCTAGTACTGCACCCCTGAGTGGCACTGGCACAGATCCCCTGACCCCTGGACCCCACCATGCACTGCCCTCTTTCCCTGCCTTGTCAGCACCAGTTCATGCTGCAAACAACCTATCCCTGCCCCTTCCCCCCCATCACTGGACCCGCCATGCTGCATTATATTTGAGTGACCCAGCTTGCCCTCCAAGAGAAGGTGGTGAGAAATAGCATGCCCATAGACAAGACAAGCAAGCAACAAAACACGCCCAGCCTGCCTGCCAAGACACAACTAAATAAAAAAAAAAAAAAAGCAGGAGGAAACAAATATACAGTCAATAAATGAATAAAATAATTTCTGAATCTCCTGAAGACAGTAAAGAATATCAAACATATAAAAAACAGGACAGAATGGCTCCAGAAAACAACCCAAATAAAACACCTGATGACCTTCTGGTAGAAGAAAAGGCACTGGAACTCCCAGATAGGGAACTCAAAAGTCTAATATTCACAGCTTTCCAAGGGATTAGGAAAGAAATGAAGGAAAAAGCAGACAAAAGGAGACTTCTGGGTAACATGGCACTATAGACAGAAGTACCATGCTGTCCTTCCACAGCAAAGATCTGAAAAACTAAATCGAATAGAGACAAACTTCAATCCTGAAACCTTAAGCATCAAATGAAGAGATAAAGAACTCAGCTGAGCACTGAATGGAATAAGAAACTGACAGAGAACAGAGAGTGAAGAGAGATACATGCAGAGGTTCCCCTATCAGCTAATGGAGCACAGGTCTGCCATATTGGGCTCCTGTTGGAGATTGGTGAACAGGGAGTATGGGGAAGCAGCTTATGGAGTTCCCAGCAGGATACAGAACAACCAGTAACCAGTGATATACCCTTTCAAACCCCCACCCTTCTTCACACCCACTCGGCCTCCTCTGCTTTCTGTGGCCACAGTTTCTTGGCTGGGAAGCACTGGCTTCACCCCTGTGCTGCTTGAATTCCACCTGCCTGCACTGGCTCCCTGAGTGCCATTTGTTAGTTGTTGGTGTTGCTTCTTTCCACTTCTTTTGGTTTTGTCCATACATATCACCACCTCCCCCTCTTTTCTTTCAAATACCTGGCTCCGTGTGCCATCTTTGCTTCTTCCTGAAAGGCTGTGAAATGCTGCTTAGCTGTGGAACTGCTTCTGGGCCAGTGCTGCCAGGATAATGGGATCTCTCGTCCTTTTTGTTTGTTTGTTTTGTTCTATTTCAATTTGTTTGTTTGTTTTCTCTTCTTTTATTAGCTTGGTAGCCCCTTCTAGCTAAGCAGTACTGCATGGCTTGGGAGCTACTGTCTCAGTCTGCACAGCCAACAGCGGGATCCCTGGGGATATTTATTTTTTGTTCATTTTCTTTTCTCTTTATTCCCCCCTTTTGTCTTTCTTCATTTTTCAGTTTCTCATGTTTCTATACTTACCTTCTCTTCCTGTCTCCTGAATACCTGGCACTGTGTGACACCTCTACCCCTTCTAGCCAGGCTGTACTACACAGCCTGGGAGCAACTTCCCTAGTCCTTGCATCTGCACCGGTGGGATGCGTGGGGGCTTTGCTTATTTTTTTTCTAATTTTTATTTATTCACTTTTTTATTTTACACTTTTCTTTTTTCCTTTTCTCCATTTCTAAGTTTCTCATCTCTCCACTCCAACATCAAGCTCCCTTAGCACTCTTCTTTGTTTTTTAATAAGATTTTGTCTCTGATTCCTCTCTCCTCTCTCTCCTCTTTCCCATACCCGTCTTAGCTAGACACATCACAATTCCCTTCTCTTTCCTGCCTACCTGCACCATGTGCTGAACATCACACCCTCAAGCAGCATAGGCACAGCCTACCAGAACCTGCCCTGCACTGATTCCCAGCCCACCCTGTCAGCCCTAATACATGCCAAAAACAACCCATCCCAGCAACTCCCCATCAGCTGGACTTGCCCTGCTGTACCATACCTGAGCTACTGAACCTGCCCATTGGAGAAGGAGGTGAAAAGCATCACGCCCACAGACAAGCAAACAACAAAGAATGCACAGACCACCTGCTCACACATAACCAAGCAAAACAAAAATCAGGAAGAAACAAACAAATCTACAATAAATAAAGGATGAAAATAACTACTGAATGCCCGGAAGACAGCTGACAATATGAAAACATATAAAAAAACAAGACAGGATGGTTCCAGTAGGCATCCAAAAATAAAACACCATATAACTTTCCAGTAGAAGAAATGACACTAGAACTACCTGATAGGGAATTCAAATCTCTAATATTGAGAGCTGTCCAAGAGTTGAAGCAAAAAGCAGGTAAAAAAGAGGGAAAAAAATAGACAAATTCATGGAAAAGGCAGACAAATTCATGGAAAATACAGACAAAAAAAAAAAAAAAAGGAAGAACTCAAGAAAATAATACAGGAACAAAATACCCAAATCAATTCACAACAAGAAATCATACAAAAACAACAATTATAATTACAAAAGATAAACAAGGTTACAGAAATGGATAGTGTCATAGAAGGCCTGAGGCGCAGGTTTGAAACAATGGAAGACAAGGTCAGTGAAATTGCAGACAAATACTTGGATATAGCTGTGTTTGAGGAAAAAATCAGGAAAAAGAATGAAGAAACCCGGAGAATTATGTTGGATACAATCAAAAGCAAAAAATTCTGGAGTTCCAGAAGAGGGGGAGAAAACACAAAAGACAGAGAGGATCACTGAAGAACTGCTGACAGAAAACTTCCCCAGTATCATGAAAGATGAAAAGCTGACCATCCAAGAAGCTCAATGAACCCCATAAAGGATAGACCCCAAAAGAAAATCACAAAGGCATATCATAATCACACTCACTAAAACCAAAGAGAAACAAAGAATCCTAAGAACAGCTCAAAAAAAAAAAAAACAAAGTGACATAGAGAGGAGAAACAATAAGACTAAGCTCGGATTATTCAGTGGAAACCATGCAGGCAAGAAGGCAATGGGATGACATATATAAAACCTTGAAAGAAAAAAAATTGCCAGCCAAGAATAATATATCCTGCAAAAGTTTCATTCAAATATGATGATGAAATTAGGACATTTCTAGATAAACAGAAATTAACAGGCTATGTAAAAACCAAGCCAAATTTAGAAGAGTTATTAAAGTGATTTCTTTGTTCTGAGAACAAACAACATCAGACCACGGGCTGAATCTCAGATGAAGAATTGTACCAGTCAGATGCCAAACTAGGAAATGAAATCTCAAGGACTGTCTAAAACCAAAAGAATTATAACAGGGAACCAGAGAGGTTAATTTGTAAATGACAAGAATATCAGAACAATAAAAGAGG
>NW_004444204.1:1616044-1617508 GCF_000243295.1 Trichechus manatus latirostris
AGAAACAAAGATGTGAATTTATTAAAAATCAAAGGATGGAAAAAAAAATCAAGCAAACAACTATCAAAAAAAAGCAGGAGTGGCAATACTAATCTCAGATAAAATAGACTTTAAAAGAAAATCTACCATAAAACACAATGAAGGGCACTATATCATGATTAAAGGGAAGATCCATCATGAAGACATAACCATAATAAACATCTACACACCCAATGACAGGGCTACAAAATACATAAAAAAACTCCAGCAGCACTAAAAAGACAAATGGACAGTTTCACAATAATAGTAGGTGACTTCAACACACCACTCTCAGTAAAGGACAGAACATCTAGAAAGAAACTCAACAAAGATACAGAAGACCTAAAGGGCACAATCAGCCAACTTGACCTCATAGACATATATGAAACACTCCAAACAACAGCGGCAAAGTACACATTCTTTTCCAATGCACATGGAACGTTCTCAAGAATAGACCACATCTTAGGCAACAGAGCAACCCTCAACAAAATCTAAAACGTTGAGATAATACAAAGTATCTTCTCTGACCACAACACCATCAAGGCAGAAATTAACAACAGAAAGAACAATGAAAAAAAATAAGTTACATTGAAACTGAATAACATCCTGCTTACACATCACTGGGTAATAGAACAAATCCGAGATGGAATAAAAAATTCCTAGAATCAAACACGGATGAAAACACATCATACCAAAACCTTTAGGACACAGCAAAGGCACTCCTCAGAGGAAAATTTATAGCAATAGATGCACACATCAAAAAAGAAGAAAGGGACAAAATCAAAACATTAACTACACAACTCAAACAAATAGAAAGAGAACAGCAAAAAAAGCCCACAGCCACAAGAAGAAAGGAAATAATAAAGATCAGAGCAGAAATAAATGAAATAGAGGACAGAAAAACAATAGAAAGAATCAACCAAATGAAAATTTTGTTCTCTGAAAGGATCAACAAAATTGACAAACCACTGGCCAGACTTACAAAAGAAAAACATGAGAGGATGCAAATAACCCAAATAAGAAATGAAATCGGGGACATTACAACAGACCCAACTGAAATAAAAGGGATCATAACAGAGTATAATGGAAAACTATAATCCAACAAATTTGAAAACTTAGAGGAAATGAATAAATGTCTAGAAACAGACCGTAGTCACCCAAACTAACACAAAGTGATGTTGAAAATCTGAACAGACCCATAACGAGAGAAGAGATCGAACAGGTAATAAAAAAAATTTCCAACAAAAAAAAGCCCTGGCACAGATGGCTTCACTGGAAAATTCTACCAAATACTCAGAGAAGAGCTTACACCTCTACTATTCAAATTATTTCAGAACATAGAAAAGGAAGCGACACTTCTGAATTCCTTCTATGAAGCCAGCATAACCCTAATACCAAAATCAGGCAAAGACACCACAAAAAAGGGAATATAGATGCAAAAATTCT
>NW_004444204.1:1618805-1620214 GCF_000243295.1 Trichechus manatus latirostris
GATCAATACTAGAGGCCCTAATACATGGCATTAACAGAATACAAACCATAACCAACAACCCATAAATTCCAGACAATGAGCTAGATAACTGGGATCTTCTAAAAATTAAACACTTATCCTCATTGAAAGACTTCATCAAAAGAGTAAAAAGAGAACCTAAAAAATTAAACACTTATGTTCATCAAAAGGCTTCACCAAAAGAGTAAAAAGATGTTGCAGCCCCTCACACGGGGCACCATCTGTCGCAGTGAGCGGCGGAGACAGTAACCATGCCACAACTCTTACAGAGAAGTGGGGCCAGGAGGGTCACTCTGAGGAGTCGACCCCGCTTCAGCCCCAGGAGTTTATTTTATAGTCAATACAGCAAACAGTAAAGCAATTAACAGAACAATGGGTTTAGGGTGAGTAACAATAAGTTTCGGGCAAGGGAGCAGGAATTCAGGTAAACAAGCCGATCAGTAACAGGGCAATAGCTTTGGGAAAACAAGTCGTGCTTAATCTCTTATCGCTGACAAGTCTCCAACATGTCGTATACAGCATAGAGGCCTGTGGGGGCTGCAGTTGTCAATAGTGCAGCCATGTTTAAATGGCATATATCCCCACAAAAAGAGAAAATATAGACTGTGAAAAAATTTTGGACATTACAAGTTGGAAAAAGGTCTAATCTCTAAAATCTACAACAAAATCCAACACCTCTACAACAAAAAGACAAATAATCCAATTAAAAAATGGCAAAGGAAATGAACAGACACTTCACCAAAGAAGACATTCAAGCAGCCAACAGACATGAGGAAAACCTCGGTATCAATAGCTATTCGAGAAATGCAAATTAAAACCACTATGAGATACCATTTCACCATGGCATTACTGGCAAGAATGAAAAACACTGGAGATAACAAATGTTGGAGAGGTTGTGGGGAGATCGGAACTCTTATGCACTGCTGGTGGGAATGCAAAATGATACAACCATATTGGAAAATGATATGGCCCTTCCTTAGAAAGCTAGATATAGAAATACCATACAAGCTAGCAATCCCACTCCCAGGAATATATCCTAGAAAAATAAGGGCCATCACAGTAATAGACATATGCACACCCATGATCATTGCAGCATTGTTCACAATAGCAAAAAGATGGAAACAACCTAGATGCCCATTAACAGATGAATGGATAAACTATGGTACATGCACAGAATAGAGTATTATGCAATAATAAAGAATAATGATGAATCTGTGAAGCAGCTCATAACATGGATGAAACTGGGGGGCATTATGCTGAGTGAAATAAGTCAATCAGAAAAGGACAAATATTTGTATGAGACCACTAGTGTAAAAACTCATGAAAAACTTTACACACAAAAAGAAACAATCTTTGTTGATTATGAGGGATGGGAGGGGTGGGGGGGAATA
>NW_004444204.1:1620314-1629130 GCF_000243295.1 Trichechus manatus latirostris
GGGGAAGCCAGCACAACTTGGACAAGGAAAGGTCATGGAAGCTCCATAGACACATCCAAAAACCCTGAGGAACTGAATTGCTGTGCAGAGGGCTGTGAGGACCATAGTCTTAGGGAATATCTAGTTAAATTGGCATAACACAGTTTATAAAGAAAACGTTCTACAGTCTACCTTGGTGAGTAGCATCTGGGGTCTTAGAAAATCCTATGAGCAGCCATCTAAGATACTCCACTGGTCTCACCACTTCAGGAGCAAGGGAGAATAAAGAAAACAAGATACAAGGGAAAGATTAGTCCAAAGGACTAATGGACCACAACTAACACAGACTCCACCAGACTGAGTCCAGTACAAGTATATGGTGCCCAAGCTACCACCATTGACTGCTGTGACCGGGATCCCAACAGAGGGTCCCAGACAGAGCTGGATAAAAATGTGGAACAAAATTCTTACTCACAAAAAAGTACCAGACTTACTGGCCTGACAGAGACTGCAGGAACCCCAAGAGTATGGCCCCCGGACACTCTTTTAGCTCAGTAATGAAGTCACTCCCAAGGTTCACCCTTCAGCCAAAGATTAGACAGCCCCATAAAACAAAACAAGTAAAATGGGGCACAACAGTCCAGGGACAAGGACTAGAATGCAGAAGGGGACAGGAAAGCTAGTGGTAGGGAACCCAAGGTTGAGTAAGGACAGTGTTGACATGTAGTGGGGCTGTTAACCATTGTCATAGGGCAACATGTGTACTAATTGTTTAATGAGAAATTATTTGTTCTGTAAACCTTCATCTAAAGCACAATTTTAAAAAAGGATAATTTTAAAAAAGCAGACAATAATAAAGAAAAACTAGACAAAATAGTGAGAAAATACAGACAAAATCAGGGAAAACACAGAAAAAGTAATGGAAGAGTTCAGGGAAATAATACTGGAACAAAATGTCAAAATAAATAAACAACTAGAAATCATACAAAAACAGCAATTAGAAATCCAAAATATAAAGAACAAGAGTTCAGAAATGGACAGTGCAATAGTACATTTTAGGAAGGAAATTTGAAACTACTGAACACAGCGTCAGCAAAATTGAAGAGAAATCCTTAGATACCACTTTGAGGAAAAATCACAGAAAAGTATGAAGAAACCCTGAGAAAGATGTGGGTGGGATACAATCAAAAACAAAAATTTAGGTGTGATCGGTGTTCATGTACAGGGAGAGAAAACAGAAAACACAGAGAGGATCATTGAAGATTTGCTGACAGACAACTTCCCTAATGTCATGAAAGATGAAAATCTGACCATCCAAGAAGCTCATCAAACCCCATATAGGATAGACCCCAAAAGAAAGCCACCAAGACGTATCATAATCACACTCTCCAAAACCAAAGACAAAAAAGAATCCTGAGAGTAGCTTGAGAAAAACAAAATTAAAAGTATTTCTATTCATAACTTCTTTGTAAGTTGGTGATTGTTTCAAAATATTTTAATTTTAAAAAAAATGCTAAATCTAAAAAAAACTATAGGAACGTTAATACTTCAACAAATATGTATGACCAATATAAAGGTCCCTTCTTTGTACACATTCAGCTATTTGTTCATATTTCTTTTTCTGCACTTACGTATGAAAATATAAAATTACAAAGGCATTTTATGTCAGTCCTACTTCAGTTAAGATTGTGTTTAATGCAAGTAACAAAAAACTCAACCAAATATTGGTTTATTAAAATTTTCATGCAAAAATAAATCTGGGGCTATGATTTTACTTGGCATCTAAAGGACTATTAGGCACGGGATTTGAGGGAGGGATGGGTTATTATTATACTTTCTTTATATAAAGTAATCACTTCCATGTTTTAAGAAGAAAAAGGAGGAAGAAAGGACAAGAAGATATGGTGCCTCTACCAGGAAGGCAAAAACATAATAGGAAATCCCTAGCATATTTCTGATAAAGTGTCATTGGTCAGAACTGGTTTTATGGCCATCCCTAGGTGCAAGAGAGAGTACCAAATGTAGTGATTTGTTTTTATTTTTCAGCTGGGCATATAGTTGCCCAAATAAAAATTCATAGTTCTTTTAATAAGGATGCAGAAGGGAATGGTGATCAGGTTGGCAACTTTCAGTGTCTGCCCTCTTGACTACTATGGAGGCTGAGATTATTAAACAGAGATTAGCTCATTCTCCTTGAGGAGTCAGTAAACATCTCGAAGTAGGCATAGCATTTAGTTAGGGGAATTAATAATAATATTTATTATTATTTATATGGGCTTTTACTGAGTACTTGTACTGTGTGAACATATTAGTAGATATTATATATATGTAATTTTATATATTTTTATCTCATTTAATTCATAACAATTGAGCAAGTTTCAAGTTGTGTTCAGCCCTTGGAGAGTCCTAGCAGGAAATCATAGGGATGAAGAACAGGATATTTATTCCCCTGGTTTCTTCTCTGTGGGGTTGCCTTGGACTGCCTGATTTCCCCCAGCCTAAGAGCACAGCTTCTTCCAGTGAAGCCTATCGACAAGGCTTTCTTCTCCTGGTTTTGAGTGATGCTCCCCATCCCTTTCAAGCCTATGGGTGGTACTAGCCCAGCTGTTACTAGACCTTTGTATTGCACTATCCCTTCTGATTTTCCTGCACACAGTTTGTAATAGTTCCTTTATTAAACTTTGAATTGTCCTAATTTGCGTGTGCCAACTGTTTTCTGAGATCCTAACTATCTAAGAGAGTTTTTAACATTCATTTTTCCCCAAACTGCATTGAATATCACTGAGTCAGTTGTTACTCAAAAATTTACTTTACTCAAAAATCAGTTGTAATCCTGGGCCAAGTTTCCCTTGGAGAGATCTTTTTAGCACACTCTTCCTTCCCTTGTGCATCTTCAGAAGTCAACTGCATAGTAAATCTGGCCCAATTTTTCTCATGGGACCTAGTGAGGCACCTGGGATATACACCCATTAAGTTAAACGGAGCCATCCATAGCATTTAACTTCAGAAATATTGATGTTTGGGGTATCCTGAATCCACTTGCACCTACTCATTCAATCATGATTTGTAGGCAAACTGAAGGCCCCAGATTTCATCCATCTTTTTCTACACAGTGTCAGAATATCAAACATCATTATGATTTGAAACAACTACTTGATACATATGTATCACACACACACACATAAGAAATGCCTGAGTATTTGTTTTCATTCTAGTTAGCAGAACCTTCAAGTGTATAGTAGCTTTAATGACTGGAGTTTGAGTTTCACCTCCATCACGAAGAGAGATTTCAAAACAACTTGGAGAAAAATTCCATTTTCCTTATTAATGCTGCTTTCTTCTCTCCTTCAAATCAGTTTGACTAATATTTAACAGTTATAACTGGGTATTATATAAGTGAATTAAAAAAAAACAAAAAACAAACCCATTGCTGCCGAGTCAATTCCAACTAATAGATACCCTATAGGACGGAGTAGAACTGTCCCATAGAGTTTCCATGGATCAGCTGGTGGATTCGAACTGCCAACATTTTGGTTAGCAGCCAAGCTCTTAACCACTGCATCACAAGGGCAGACTGTAAAATCAGTAAAACCACAATAAGAGGATAACTAAAACATTAGCTTGTGAAAAGCCATATACTTAGTAGGTGACGGATTAAGTGCTTTAATCAGTTTGTTCCATGATCTATAGGCAAACTGAAGAAACTATGATCTTAATCACTGTATATGCTGAAATCTGATTCTCTAAGGCTAGAAAATTTGGTTGGGGCTGTATCACAAAGGTTGTTAAAAGTGTAGTTAAAAAGTTCATAATTTAGTTAGTTAAAAAGAACATAAAAAGGTCAGGATTTAGTCAGCAGGACTGGGCTGTAGGGAGATTGTCTGAATTTTGACAATCCTGCATCCACACTCCTCTCAAGATAGCTCGTGAGGTGGCAGCAGCTTGAACTCCTCTCAGGGGCAAATTGCTAAGATCAAGCAAGTTGTAGGCCCCTATTTCTACTGCTTCAAGCAATGGTTCACTTTTCCAAAGGTTTGTTTTCTAACAGAGGGCTCTAGCTCTGCAGTGTATGTGGGAATTTTTTTCTGGAGTGGTGGCAGAATGGTTTTACAAGAGGCTGAGGTTGTTATCATTGTTCACGCCAAGAGCAGTGTGAGGAGGAGCTGGAGCAAGGCGGCGGCAGTGGGACCGGGGCCCTGCGGCAGGGTTTGGGTACAGGTGGCAGGTGCCCTGAGAGCGCTGTGCCCACCCCTGCACAGAGGTAGAGACCCGCGTCCTCAGGCCGCACCGCAGTAATGTGCAGGGAGCTGTCCTTTTTTGCCTTACCAAACTAAGCAGTCAATATCTTTTGCTTCTTCACTTCTCTGCCCTTCGTTAACATCGGCAAGAAGACAGGACCTTCTCCAGGCCTCTGTCTGTACCACTGAAATGTGGGGAAAACGCTTGAAGAGTTGCAGTGCGTAGTGAAATTTTCTCCCTCCTGGATGCTTAGAAACCGAGGACTTTGCTCTAGCTGCTGGGTGGGCTTCCCTGTTTAGAAGCAAAGCAGAAAACACTAGGGAAGGAAATTAGGGATTCTTCCCACGAACTCTTTCCCAACCTGGAAATGATTTTCTCTCCCTCTTTCCTCCCTTCTCTCTCCCTTGTTCCTTCCCTTTCTGCCTTCCTTCTTTAATTCTTCCTTTCATATTTTGCCATAAAATAATCCGCCCTCAGGGATTTTCCATCTCTTTAGGATTGTTTGGTAACTGAGAACCTCCCAAACTCACATGTTGATTGAATCCAGAGGATCAACACAGAATTTCAGGAGCATAATTTCTTCCTGTCACTATAAAGGGCTCACTGACTTTAGCTGCTTCTAAAAGAGCTCCTTCTGAAGGAGGCTTTTCTGGGTGAGACTAACACATGTTGCCACCCACTTTGATCTTAGTAAGGAAGGCAGAGGTCTCTGTGCTGCAGCCAATTGGTTCACTCAATCCTGCCCCACACCTCCATCCAGCCCTTCCTCCAACCTAAGCTCTGCTTTGACTCAGGGAAAGATTTTGCCTTTTGAAACACTATCCTCCTGGGGAGAGAGAGAAAAGAGATGACCAGATAACTTTCTCTTCTACTTTTAATAATGCTTCTAAACCTCCCATTCTTATTCAGTTTGTGTCAAGACTTAATTAGAAAGAGTCTAGCTACCTTATTCAAAAATAGAAGATGTGTTCTTTTAAAATATTCATCACTTTCAGCCAGAAAAATACAGGATAATGTATAATATTTATCCTCATCCAGCACACCGAGACTTGTAGTGTCTGTGTAATTGTATTTGTAGGGGTGTGTGTGTGTGTGTGTGTGCTTGTTATGTATGAAACTATGTTTTGAGAGTCAAATGGCATGGGCAGGCATCCTATCATAAATACATTACCATATTACAGATAATCTTGTTTATATTATCTAATTTACAATACTTTTCTGATATCTTATTGCATTACTCTGCCATTAGCTCCCTGGTTCATGCCTATCAAAGCCCTTACCACACTGTATTTTAATTGTACTAGTTGGACTCACCTACAAGTTTCCTGAGAAACTTTTTTCAGTCTTATGACCCTAGCAACCACTAGGCAGAAAAATGCTAATACATAGTTAATAAACGTTGAATCAATATGTAAATGTGTGTATATGCATTAATGTAGTGATTCAATGATGTAGATATTTTTGTGCCGCTGTGGTTTTTTTCAAATATCACAAAATCTTGTGTGAATAAGATCATGGTTGCTTTAGCTACTGCTCACACTCACTAGTAAAGATAATCAGTGTTGACCACGTGACTATTTGCCAATATCCCAAATTGGAAAATGTTAATGCACATCATTTCCTTGTTGTTTTTTTTTTTTTTTTTTAATTTTAGCTCTATGGAGAAGTCCCTGGATGGCGCAAATGGTTAAGTACTTGACTACTAGCCAAAATGTTGGCCATTCAAATCCAACCAGTGGTGACTCGGAAGACAGGCCTGGTGCTTCTGAAAGGCCACAGCCTTGAAAACCCTACGGAGCAGTTCTACCTTACACACATGGGGTCGCCATGAGTTGAAATGGACTCAACAGCAACTAGCAACTAACAACAACAGTTCTACAGAGGGTATGTGATACTCCAGATTCTTCAAGTAGGGCTTAAAACAGAGGGCTTACTCTTAATTCTTTCAGGCTGATAGAACAACAAGATGTTATTCAAGGATCACAAGCTATTGACTGATTTTTTTTGAGGCATCCTGTTACTGAAACCCTTTGGACGTAAATATGTAATTCTTTCCAAAGTGGAATAATGGATGACGATGGTGAGAATAAACTTTCCCTGATGCTAGGAATAACTTCCAGAGCCATTATACTGACTGGGAGTCTGGAAGGATCGGTTTTGAGACGCCTGTATCTCCTGATGCCTTCATCCAGAAGAAGAGCCCTGCCAGAGTTTACAAAGGGAAATGGAATCCAGAATAGCCTGGCTAGGATCACATCTTCTTCCTGGGATTATTACTTAAGAATTGCCAGGTATGAGGGAGGAAAATAGTCGTGGACTGGCTTTGCTTGATGATAAAGTGGAAGCATCTCCAAGCATCCCTACAGTAGAATGTTTCAAGCATAAACTAGCTCTCACTAACCAGTACTTCTGTCAAAAGTAAATTAAGAGATTAAAGAGTGCTTCATTAACTCATTCATAAGCATTTACTGAATGCTTCGTATATGTTAGGGATAGTAAAAACAGATGATAAAGAGATGAATATGAAAGTGTCCCTATCCTTGAGGAACTTGGGCTAAGTGAGAAAATAAGACCAAAAAGTACTGATAATACAGTGGGTATGTGCTCTTGCAAAACTATGTGCAAAACACTAAAAGAGGAGGTGGACAAATCATTGTAACTTAGATAACATGAAAAAAGGGCTTTATTAAAAGATGTGAGATTTACTAGCCTTTGAAAATTGAGTGGAACTTTGCCAGGTTTAGAAGGGAATAATATATAAAAGGTCAAAGAAGAAAAGATCAGAGTGAGTTCCTTTGATATGGGTGAAGTTCAGAAATCATGGAGTGATAATGGGAATGAAAACGAAAAGTTAACTTGAAGAGTGGAGATGGCCACCTAAGCTTTGGTTTTAACTTTTGGGTGATGAGGCAGGGGATATAAAAGGTCCTGAAGTAGTGTAGTGATCTAATCAGATGTGTGTGTTAGAATGATAACTCTGAGGAGGGAGATAGATTGGAGAGGTAGGAGCTAAGAGGTAGAGGATACACTTAAGAAATTATTTCAGTCAACCAGGTAAGAGATAATGAGAACCAGAATGAGGAGAGTAATGAGGCGATTGAAAAGGAGTGGCTGAATATGAGAAATATTTAAAAGATAAAATTGATATGACTTGGTATATCCATCCGCTTTGACTGTGGTCATGCTCAGTACAACCTCAAAATCACAGTAGCTCACAACAACAAAATTTAATTTGTTCTTCATGGTATTTAGTTGTGGGTCAGCTCCAGTTCTCATGCTCTGAGACTCTGCTCCTGTTTAAAAGTGGACTGCAGTTATGTCTTTTTATTCTGGACTCTGGGTCTGCTTCACATTGTGGGATAAAAATTGAAAGAACAACCATTGTCTGGTACATATAGGGCAGAAACAAAATGAATAGAGACAAACCACACAAATACATGTAGTTTTTGCTTTGATGTGCCATACTTCCTAAACACCCACATTCCATTGGTCAAAACTAGTCACATAGCTAAGTCCAAAGTCAATGAGGTGGGGAAGTATATATAGGAAATATACTCTGGAAAAAAGTTAGCACCATCACCCATCTGTCAGTTTGTTGTACTGTGGTGGCTTGTATGTTGCTGTGATGCTGGAAGCTATGCTACTAGCATTTCAAATACCAGCAGGGTTGCTCATGGTAGACAGGTTTCAGCCAAACTTCCAGACTAAGACAGAAGAGAAAGAAAAGCCTGGTGATAAACTTTCGAAAATTAGTCAATGTAAACCCTATGGATCACAACAGAATAATGTCTGATATAGTGATGAAAGATGAGCCCCGAGGTTGGAAGGCACTCAAAATACGCAGTCTCTGCAACAATGGAATCTAGCATACCAACTATTGTGAAGATGGAGTAGGACCAGGCAACACTTCATTCTGTTGTGCTCTCCATTGTACCTACAGTCACAGAGCCCTAGCACTGAAAGAATGCCATTTCTGGACATTTAGGCTCTGTTATCCTTTCTTGGCCTTGATCTCCTGGCACAACTGTGCATTCCATTACGACTTTTGCTTCTATCACTGTTTTTCCGCAGAATTCTTCCTAGCCTGACCTCATCAGTCAGTCTGTGGCAACATGGGGTACACAACAACCCCTTTCTAATTCTCAGACTAAGATCTCCCAGGAAAGAGCCTGCTGCTATTGAAGGTGACAATGGGAGACAGAAGAGTCATGAGTAGCTGTTACAGATTGAGGTTTTAATAAAAGGAGGCTCACATGGGTATAGAAGATGTTGTCAAGAAAATTACCAGTGTCCCACTTCACTTATATAGAGGCTCATGCTCTGAATAATAGAAAAAAACCTAGCTAACTATCCTAATCTCCTCTCTTCCCAATTGACTTAAATAGTTTTTTCTTTTTATTTTACTTTTTTTTTTTATTGTACTTTAGGTGAAGGTTTACACAACAAATAGTTTCTCATTAAACATTCAGTACACAGATTGTTTTATGACATTGGTTAACAACCCCACAGCATGTCAACACTTTCCCTTCTCCACCTTTTTTTTTGGTGGAAATATACATAGCCAAAGATACACCATTTCAAAAATTTCTACATGCACA
>NW_004444204.1:1630203-1631882 GCF_000243295.1 Trichechus manatus latirostris
TCATTGTTCTTTCTCGTTGCATAGTACTCCATTGTGTGTATGTACCATAGTTTGTTTATCCATTCATCTGTTGATGGATATCTAGGTTGTTTCCATCTTTTTGCTACTGTGAACAATGCTGCCATGAACATGGGTGTGCATATGTCTATTCATGTGACGGCTCTTATTTCTCTAGGATATATTCCTAGGAGAGAGATTGCTGGATCGTATGGTATTTCTATTTCTAGCTTTTTAAGGAAGCACCATATCATTTTCCAAAATGGTTGTATCATTTTGCATTCGCACAAGCAATGCATAAGAGTTCCGCTCTCCCCACAGCATCTCCAACATTTGTTATTTCCAGTGTTTTTGATTCGTGCCAGTAATAACAGGTTAGAGATGGTATCTCATTGTGGTTTTAATTTGCATTTCTCTAATGGCTAGTGAATGCGAGCATTTCCTCATATGTTTGTTGGTCCCTTGAATGTCTTCTTTGGTGAAGTGTCCAGTTCCTTTGCCCATTTTTTAATAGGCTTGCTTGTCTTTTTGTTGTAGAGGTGTTGATTTTTCTTGTAGATTATAGAGATTAGACCTTTGTCTTACTTGTAAGGTCCAAAAATTTTTTCCTAGTCTGTAGGTTCTCTGTTTACTCTTTTGGTGAAGTCTTTTGAAGAGCATAGTTGTTTGATTTTTAGAAGATCCCAGTTATCTAGCTTATCTTCTGGGTTTGTGCGTTGATGGTTATGGTTTCTATCCTGTTAATGCCATGTTTAGGGCCTGTAGCGTTGGTCCTATTTTTTCTTCTATGAACTTTATAGTTTTTGGCTTTATATTTAGTTCTTTGATCCATTTTGAATCAGTTTTTGTATATGGTGTGAGGTATGGGTCCTGTTTCATTTTTTTGTACATGGATATCTAGTTTTGCCAACATCATTTGTTAAAAAGACTGTCTTTTCCCCATTTGATGGAATTTGGGCCCTTGTTGAAGATCAGGTGGCCGTAGGTGGATGGATTTACATCTGAGTTCTCAGGTTCTCGATTCTGTTCCATTGGTCGATGTATTTGTCGTTGTACCGGTACCAGGCTGTTTTGACTACTGTAGCTGTATAGTTGGTTCTGAGGTCAGGTAGTGTGAGTCCTTCTACTTTCTTCTTTTTATTCAATAGTGCTTTCCTTATTCGGGGCTTCTTCCCTTTCCATATAAAGTTAATGTTAGTTTTTCCATCTCTTTGAGGAATATTGTTGGTATTTGGATCGGGATTGCACTGTATTTGTAAATTGCTTTGGGTAGAATTGTCATTTTCACAATTTTGAGTCTGCCTATCCGTGAGCATGGTACGTTTTTCCATTTATGTAGATCCTTTTGGGTTTCTTGCAGTAGTGTTTTATAGTTTTCTTTGTATAGGGCTTTTACATCCCTATTTTATTTTATTTTTTTAGGGGTTATTATAAGTGGTATTGTTTTCCTGATTTCCTTTTCATCATTCTCCTTATTGGTGTATAGGAATCCAACTGATTTTTGTATGTTTATCTTGTATCTTGTTACTCTGCTGAATCTTTCTATTAGTTCCAGTAGATTTCTTGTGGAATCTTTAGGGTTTTCTATGTATAGTATCATATCATCCACAAACAGGGACAGTTTAACTTCTTCATTAGCAATTTGGATGCCCTTTATTTCTTTTTCTTGCCTTATAGCTCTA
>NW_004444204.1:1633315-1641801 GCF_000243295.1 Trichechus manatus latirostris
TTCCTTTTTTTTATGGATTTTTTTCATTTCTTCTGTTTTTGTAGGTTTTGTTTTTACTGAGACTTTATTTTTTTCCTCTTTATTTTTATGAGTATGTTTGTTAACTTTCTTTGTGGTTACCATGAAATTTACCCTTATCATTCTAAGTTTGAAGCAGTCTATTATTACTTGGTATTGCCTTTCCTTCCTCTCCATTGGAAGGTTTCATACCTACATCGTTTATTCCCTCTTTTATTGTTTTGATGCTGTTGTCATTTACAGATTAACTGTTCTGATTCCCTACTGTATTTCTTTTGGTTTTGGATAGTCCTTGAGAGTTCATTTCCTAGGTTCGTATCTGGCTAGTACAATCCTGCATCCTAGACTCAGCCTGTGAGCTGAAATTGTTTGTTCTCAGATCGAAGAACTCCCTGTAAGAATTTTTGTAAGTTTGGTATGGTTTTTTCCTATTCCCTTAATTTCCGTTTATCTGGAAATGTCCTAATTTCACCATCATATCTGAACGAGAGTTTTTCAGGGTCTATTATTCTTGGCTGGCAATTTTTTTCTTTCAAGGTTTTATATATGTCATCCCATTTCCTTCTTGCCTGCATGCTTTCTGCCAAATAATCTGAGCTTAGTCTTATTGATTCCCCTCTGTATATGACTTCTTGTTTTTCATGATCTGCTCTCAGGAGTCTTTTTTGTTTGTTTGTTTTATCGAGAGTGATTATGATATGCCTTGGTGACTTTCTTTTGGGATCTAGTCTATAAGGGGTTCCTTGAGCTTCTCAGATGGCCAGCTTTTCATCTTTCATGATATTGGGGAAGTTTTCTGTCAGCAGTTCTTCAATAATCCTCTGTGTGTTTTCTGTTTTCTCCCCCATTCTGGAACTCAGATCACTCACAAATTGTTGCTTTTGATTGTATCCCACATAATTCTCAGGGTCTCTTCATTTTTCTTTGTTCTGTTTTCTGATTCTTTCCTCAAACAGAGTTGTATCCAAGTGTTTGTCTTCAATTTTGCTGATCTTGTCTTCCACCATTTCAAATCTACTCCTCAGCCCTTCTATGACACTGTCCATTTCTGAAATCTTGCTGTTTATCTTTTGGATTTCTAATTGTTGTTTTTGTATAATTTCTAGTTTTGAATTTATTTTGGTATTTTGTTCCTGCATTTGTTTTCCTGAATTCTTCCCTTTTTATGGTCTGTATTTTCCATGAATTTGTCTATTTTTTCCTCTTTTTTGTCTGCTTTTTGCTTTAACTCTTGGATAATTCTGAGTATTGGAGATTTCAATTCCCTATCAGGTAATTCTAGTGGTTTTTCTTTTACTGCAAAGTCATCTGGTGTTTTATTTTAGAAGTCTACTGGAACCATCCTGTCCTGTTTTTGTAAATGTTTTGATATTGTCTGCTGTCTTCTGGGCATTCAATAGTTTTGTTTCTTTTTTATTGATTGTAGATTTGTTTGTTTTGTCCTTTTTAAAAAATTTGGCTATGTATGAGCAGGCGGGCTGTGTGTTCTTTGTTGTTTGCTCATCTGTTGGCATGATACTTTTCTCTTCCTCCTCCAATTGGCAGGGTCAGCCGCTCAGATATGGTACAGCAGGGCAGTTCAAGTTGAAGAGGAGTTGCTGGGTTAGGTTGTTTGTGGCACTTATTACAACCACCAGGGTGGTTAGGTAATCAATACAAGGCAGGTTCTGATAGGCGGTAACTGTGCTGCTTGGTGGTGTGATGTTAAGCACATTGTGTAGGTAGGCAGGATGTAGCGGGGAGATTGTGATGTGTGGAGCTAAGAGGTGTATGGAGAGAGGAGAGAGGAACAGGAGCCAAAAACATACAAACAAATAAAAAAAAGTGCTAGGGGAGCTCGCCGTTGGAGTGGAGAGATGAGAGACAATGAAATGGAGAAAAACAAAAAGGGGAAGAAGAAGAAAAAAAGAAAAGAACGAATAAATAAAAATTAGAAAGATAAAAGAATAGAAAAGCTCCCAGGGATCCCACCCCTGCAGCTATGAGGTCTGCGGAAGTTGTTCCCAGGTGTTGAAGTACTGCCTGGCTAGAAGGTGTAGAGGTATCACTCAGCACAGGGTATTCAGGGGACAGGAAGAGAAGAAAGGTATAGAGAGATGAGAAACTGAGTAATGAAGAAAGACAAAAAGGGAAAAGGAGGGAAAGGAAAATAAAACAAATTTAAAAAAAGAACAAGAAAAACCCTAAAAAAAGAAAAGAAAAGAAAAGAAAACACAAAAAAAGAAATGCTCTCAGGGATCCCTCTGCATGTCTGTGCAAGCTGAGGGGTAGATCCCAAGCTGTGCAGCTCTGCCCAGCCAAAACAGGCTCCCAACTCTAGAAAAGAAAAAGAAACCAAATAAACAAAACAAACAAACAAACAAAAGCCCTAAGATCCCACCACCATGACAGCTTGGAACAGTGAACAGTTCCACACTTGAACGGAACTCTACAGGCCCTCAGGAAGAAGCAAAGATGATGCACGGAGCCAGGTATTTGAGCAAAAGGAGGGGGAGGTGGTGAGAGGTAAGGAAGAACTCAAAAGAAGTGTAAAAAAGCAACATCAACAGCCAGCAAATGGCACTCAGGGAGTCGGCCTGTGTGGGTAAGTGGAATCCAAGCAGCCAGTGCTTCCCAGCCAAGAGACTGTGGCCGCGGGAAGCAGATGAGGCCCAGTGGGAGTGTAAAAGGGTGGGGGTTGGGAAAGCATATATCCTTCTTTACCACTTATTCTGTCTCCTGCTGGAAGCTCCTTGAAGCTGCTTTCCCATACCCCCTGTTCACTGGTCTCGGATAGGAGTCCAAGATGGCTGATCTGTGCTGTGTTAGCTAATAGGGGACCTCTGCATGTATGTCTCCCTGCTCTCTGTTTTCTGTCAGTTTCTTATTCCATTTGGTGCTTGGCTGAGTTCTTTATCTCTTCATTTGATGTTTAGGGTTTCAGGATTGCTGTTTTCTCTGTTTGCCTTAGATTTTTGGATCTTTGCTGTGGAGGGACAGAGTGGTGCTTCTGCATAGAGTGCCATGTTGCTGGAAGTCCATCCAATTGGCTTAAATTTTTTTTTTCAGAATAAAGATAAAACTTTGCAAATGGTGTAGCAGTAGAGGAAAAGATTTTGTGACCCTAGTTAATAACCAGGGCTGCATCAGGACAGGAGAGAAATGATTTTCCATTTCATCGGTACAAGAAGTATCTGAAAAGAACATGACATTTATAGACCCACAGAAAAATGTGGAACAGATCTAAGGCAATGAGTCAATCAAAGGTTAGAGAATGCTATGCCAGGTTTTCTTTTTTTTTGATCAAATCTGCAGCCCCAGTATTAAAGAGACATCAGGGACTGTATCTATCTGTGTGATGGGATATCTGAATAGATAATATGTTTTTGGTGGTTTCAAAGTTTTTTCCCTGCTTGCTCTCTCTCTGTGTCTCTGTGTCTCTCTCTTTGTCCTTCTTCCTTTCTGTCCCTCTTTTACTCCCAATATATAACTTAGAATAAAATACGTCAGTAGTGTTACAAATTGAAAATACTCTGTTTAAATTTTATAGCTAGGAAGACCTAAAACTCAATTACCCTCCATAACCTACTAGATGTGTGATCTTTGGAAAAATTTCTTATCTTTTCTGAGTTTCCATTTCTTTACCTATGAAAATATATTTTATTTTTACACTGTGATAGAATATAAGCTAAGGGTTTAAAAAATTTTTTTTTCTTTTTATCATCAGGACAACTTCTGAAAGGATTATTATTATTATTCCCAGTATACAGATTACAAACTGAGGTTTAATAAATGTTTATCAACTTTCCTTGCCATAATTCAATTAATGATAGAGCTTAGAGTTGGATACATGTCTACCAGATGCATAAACCTAGCCTCTTAAATGACTTATCATACTGCTTTACTTAACGGGGATTATTTTAACTTTCCATGTTATCGCCGTCATTACATGACATACTATATGCGTATAATCTTGCACAATACCTCAAGGTAAACACACAACCAGAGACGTACCAGGACAAAAAAGTTGAAGAGGGTAGGGAGGGCAGGAAAGCAAGAAACAAACTGAGCTGGTAATAGATATTTTCTATGAGCTCATAGAACTGATTTTCTTTTTACCTTTTAGCTTCTATCTCAAGAGATTGATTTTTTACACTCTCACAGATCAAACGGAATGCACAAATGCTGATTTTTTTTTTTTTTTTTGCTCTATTATGTCCTCTAATGCTGCTGACAGTCAAACAAGATGTCAGCGCTTTGTTGCATGGCTATATCCAGATGCATTCAGTGAAAGGGAAAGGTGGGCACATTGCGATGGAGAAGGGCCACACTCCTCACATCCACCCCATTCTGTATTTACGGGCTCATCCTATGCTCATCCCAGCTAGTTCGTGGTCCAGCCTGTGTCATGTTTTACTCTCTCAACCTCACCATTTACTCCCTAGGCTTGACCCACTGCAGGACTTGGATATTCTTGTGCCCAACCCGTCAGAGTTTAAGGGAAAGAAGAGAAGGCACAGTTCCCCTTAACAATGAAATTGTCCTGCCTTGTGTGACAGCGTGTAGACGGGTTTGTGATGTCCAAGTGCAGTTTTCCATTTGTATGATGTATTTTGTGGAGGACTATCTTCATAACTAGTTATTTAAAAAAAAATAAAAGACCAAAGTTCTCTTGGGTCCTCTCTGAGATCCTTACTGTAGCAGGAAGGCTTATGACTTGCTCCAGAATAGTAGTAACTTATGTGAATAGAATGACTTCCATTTAGTCTTTGCGCACAGGAGAGCAGCCTAGTACTAGGAGCTACATCATTTTTCATCTGGCCACCAGGTGGCAGTACAGAAGAATAACTCTTGTGCTGAATTCACTAAAGACTAGAGTTTCCTGGATTGCTAAAATATTCTTTTCTATGTAGGCCATCATCCCTGGGGAAACACAGAAGGAGTGGGTGAGATTATTGATTTGAAACTTTTCCCCCTTTTTTCCTAATGTAAGAATTTAATACTAAAATTTTCCTTGTAAGCATTGTTTTATGTGCTTTCTGTTCACACTGGGTGCAGTGTTCTATAAACAACTAGATCAAAATTGGTTAATAACATTGAGCAGGTCTATTATATCTTTGCTGATTTTTTCCCGACTTATTCTATTACTTACTGATCGCAAACAATTAAGGTGATGTATTTGTTAAGACTTGTGGGGTTGTCTATTTCTCCTTTCATTTCTAACTGTTCTAAAAGTTTTTGCTTCAAGTATTTTGAAGCTCTGTTGTTAGGTGATACACATTTATCATTGTTACATCTTCTTGGTGAATTACCCTTTTATAATTATGTAATAATTTGGTTCCTTATAGACAGTATATAGTTGGGAATTTAAAAAAAAAATCAATCTGACAATATCTGTGTTTAAACTGTTGTTTTTAGACTATTTAAATTTAATGTAATTGTTGATAGGGTTAGATTTAGATTTACCATTTTGTTATTAATTTCTGTTTGTGCCTTCTGTTTTTGTTCCTCTGTTCCCCCTTTCTGAACTTCATTTGGATTACTTTAATGTGTCTAATACTCCATTTAAATTTATCTATACATTTTTGGCTCTTCCTCTTTATATTGTGTTTCTAGTGGTTGCTGTAAGGATTGCATTATACCTACCTAGCTTTTCATGTCTACTTGAAGTTAATTTTTCATCATATCAAGCAAAATATATAAACCTTATAATGGCATAAGTTACCTCATCCTCTCCACCTTTATATTATAGTAGTAGGGTCTATTTTATCTGTAGACTTTTAAAAGCCTGCCAGACAATGTAAGAATGATTGTTTGCAACAGCCACACATAGTTTAAATAAATTTAAAAAAAGAAAAATAGTTTCATGTAATTTACCATTTATATTGCTCATTCTTTTTTGATTTTTTCCCCCCTAGTATAATTTCCCTTCAGCTTTATTTTAGAGCAGGTGTGCTTACGATAAATTCCCTGTTTTCCTTTATCTAAGAATGTCTTTACCTCACAATAATTTCTGTAGAATATTTTCATTGTCCTTGGAAACCCTGGTGGCGTGGTGGTTAAGAGCTACGGCTGCTAACCAATAAGTTGGCAATTCGAATTGACCAGGCACTCCTTGGAAACCCTATGGGGCAGTTCTCCTCTGTCCTATAGGGTCGATATGAGTCAGAATCAACTCAATGGCAACAGGTTTTTGTTGGTGTCATGGATTGAATTGTGTTCCCGAAAAATATCTGTCAGTTTGGCTGGGTCATGATTCCAGTATTGTATGATTGTGTAATCTGACGTGATTTCCTTATGTGTTGTAAACTCTATCACTATGATGAGGTTATATGTGATCTCCCTATGTGTTGTAAATTCTATCACTGTGATGAAGTTATACTGATGAGGTTTACAGGATTAGGTAGTGTCTTGATGCAATCTCTTTTGAGATATAAAAGAGAGAGGCCAGCAGAGACGCATGGGAGCCTCATATCATCAAGAAAGCAGTGCCGGAAGCAGAGCTCATCCTTTGGACTTGAGGTTCCTGTGCAGAGAAGCTCCCAGACCAAGGGAAGACTGATGCATCACGAGGATCTTCCTCCAGAGCTGACAGAGAGAAAGGGCCTTCTCCTGGAGCTGATGCCCTGAATTTTGAATTGTAGCTTACTGGACTGTGAGAGAATAAACTTCTCTTTGTTAAAAGCCATCCGCTCATGGTATTTCTGTTATAGCAGCACTAGATGGCTAAGACAGTTGGTTTTATAGAATTCTTGGTTGATAGTTTCTTTTTTTCTCTCAGCATTAAAATGTAAAGGGAGACAGATTATGTGTCATTTTATACACTGTTGTGAGGGCTTTGGCTTTTATTCTGAGAGAAACAGGAAGTTAATTCAGGGATTGGAGTGTAGGAGTAACATGATCTGACTTATGTTTTCAAGGATGTCATTGGCTGCTGTATTAAGAATGTACTGTATGATAATACGTGTGAAAGCAGAGAAGCCAGTTAGGAGGCTGTCACAGTAATTCATGTGAGAGATGAGGGTAGCTTGATCAGGGAGGTGGCAGTGCAGATGACAGCAATGGTCAGATTATGGGTAGATTTTGAAGGTAGGGCCAAGTGGATTTCTTGACAGAGTAGATGTGAGCAGTGAGAGAAAAATGAGAGTCAAAGATAACTCTGAGATTTTGGGCCAGAGACACTGAAAGGATAGAGTTTCTATCTATTAAAAAGATAGCAGGAGGAAAAGTTTGGAGGTGAGTAGGAGGAGATCAGTTCAGTATTGATCACATTAAATTAGAATCTTGATCCTCTGAAATGCAGTTTCTCCAAGTAGAAGGAGAATATCCTTGGAATTCTCTCTGTTCTGGGTCTTGTCTGACACGACCCGGTAGTAAAAATAGGAACAGGTTGAAGTTCCTGTTTCTTCTCAGGAAGCAAGCATTCTCCAAGGCTCTGCTGATTTGTTATGCTTGTTTACATTAAAAGAAACCAAAAAACCAAATCTATTGCTGTGGAATCAATTCTGACTCATACCGACCCTATAGGACAGAGTAGAACTGCCAGATAGGGTTTCCAACCCACCATCTTTCTCCAAGTTGCAGCCGGTGGGTTCAAACCGCCCACCTTTCGGTTAGCAGCCAAGCGTTTTAATCACTGTCACCAGGCTCCCATCAAATGAAAGACCCTGTTAAAAGCATACCAGACTGTACCCTTGAGTCTCTGAAAGCTCCAGTGTCTCAGGAGGTTTGTGTTCAGCTCCCTCTGCAGAGCACTCACCGCACAGAAGTACTCAGCTGAGTCACTGCAATGGGCTGAGAGTTTCCTCAGGTAGAAGGAGGTTTCATTCTTCTTAAATTCAGCCTCAAAATCTTTGATGCCTTTGACCAGGGTGTCTCCTGTAAGGTACTTGAGGAGAAGCTGGAAGCCTTTGTTGGGGTATTTGATGTACCAGAAGAGATTTGGCAGAATAGAAAATGAGTAGTTTCACCTCAGCTGCAGAGGGGCTCCGTCAGATACAGAGACCTGACCACCAGGTTGAGTCACTGACTGGGCTCTAGTTTCTCCTGAAACATCAATGTTGCATCAGTGAGATCAGGACAGACCAATCTATGATGAGAATCTGTTGCATTCAGATTCCAGTTGTAGCAATGTTCCTTCTATGGAGGCAGGAGCATTGAATACAATATTACTCAGTATGAAGGGCATTCTAAACAGTAGAATGGTCATTAAGAGCATGAGTGAAGAAGCTGCAAGCTGTATTCTGGAAGGTCTCCCTTGTGCAGGAAGGAACGAGTTCTGAGTTCTTGAAACTGAGAAAATTGTGTTTCAGTGGGGTTCTAGAATACCCTGTTCAGGCAAATTTTAGAGACTATTATAAGAGATGCTGCCTTGAAAACGACTGCTCCCTAGAATACATGAAATAGAGAACAGAAAAACAATAGAAAGAATCAACAAAACCAAAAGCTGGTTCTTTGAAAGAATCAAAAAAATCGACAAACCACTGGCC
>NW_004444204.1:1644656-1667784 GCF_000243295.1 Trichechus manatus latirostris
GCCAGAAGGCAGAAGGGGACAAGGAAGCTGGTGATAGGGAACCCAAGGTTGAGTAAGGATATTGTTGATGTGTTGTTAGATTGTTAAACATTGTCCTGGGCAACATTCGTAGTAACAGTTAAATGAGAAACTATTTTGTTCTGTAAGCCTTCATCTTAAGTGAGAATAACAGCACAATTGGAAGAGCGTAGTCAATATCACTGAACTGTGTATGTAGAAATTTTTGAAATGGTGTATCTTTGGGTATGTGTATTTTCACCAAAAAAAAATTTGAGAAGTTAGAGGGTTAATACATTGTGGGGTTGTTAACTAATGTCATAAAACAACATGTGTACTACTGTTTCATGTGAAAATATTTGTTTTGTAAGCCTTCACCTGAAGTACAAAAAAATATAAAAAAAAAGAAAAGAAAACGACTGCCCCCAGACTCTGATCCTACTTGGAATGTGCACCTCACTGAGCAAAACTTTTATTGGCTGAGACATTTCCAGTAAATGCAATAGCTCCATCTGGAGGTCAAATATAGAAGCAATTTGAATCTCAGGGTTTATGTGTCCTAATGCCTTCCTGTTCCTTTCTAGGCTTGAATATCTGTGCATTATAATCTTGTTAGAGCATCTTCCCTGCAGTCTGCTATTTTGATTTTATGAAGTAGATAGTATTATTTAATCCTATGAAACATACCATCTTCATTTTATAAATGAGGAAACTGAAGCACGGAAGAAAAGATGCAATTTGTCCAAAGTCATAGTAAGTGAAAGAACTAGAATCTGTCTCATAACATGATTCAAGAATCCATGCTATTAACCACTGCCAACTATTGCACATTTACCACTACAGCCCTTTAGAAACAATATTATCCTCCCTTAACAGGTTGGAAAACTAAGTCTGTATGAAGTTAAATAATTTGACTAGGGACACACCAGGATTAGAACTTAATTCTATTAGACTTCTAAGGCCACTCCCTCACCTACTATGTTATCTATGATATCGTACCACTCTATAAATGTACATGCAGTTTCATAAAGACAAATGCTCAGAGCAAAACTCAGAGGAGAAGAGGGATGAAAGAAAATCCTTAAGGAACTCAGGCACTGAAGGATGGGCAGTTAAAAAGGTACCAAAGAAACCTCAAAGGGTAGTCCAGAGAGGTAAGTGGCAAGTCAGAAATGACTGATGATCCTGAAAGCTGAGGCAAGAGGCGCTTGAAGAAGGAATGAGTGGCCAACAGAGCAAATGTTGAAGAAATGTCTAGTAAGATGATGACTGAAAAGTGTTCATTGGTTTTAACAGCACAAAAATCATGAGTGGGGGTATTTTCTGCAGAATTTAAACTGCAGTGGGAGTAGATATGGAGATTAGACAACGAAGAAGAAAAGTTGAATAAAGGAATCTGTTTACATAGGTTGAACTCTGAAGGGGGGGAGTGAGACATGGAAGTGGAAGAGGATGTTGAAGTGCTAGTGGCAAGGTTTTTAATGATTCAGATACATTTAGATGCTGTTGGAAATGATCTATAAATGATGGAGCAATCTCCTGAGGAGACAGGTAGGATTGAAATGTAAACCACAGGCAGAAGGACCAAGTTTTGGTAGGAACAGCTATTTCCAGTTGGTTTAGGATTGGTTTAGATTAAACTAATTTTTTTGGACATGGAGGCAGAAAGTTGAAAAAGCCATTACTTTCTAATAAAATTGTCCTTTGTTTTTATAAACAGAAATTAAGTGCCTCTCAAGAGAGTGAAAGGAGAAGGTTCTGGTTAGGAAGTTTGAGGAAGGTGCAGAAGTTTTGAAATCACCACCGTAGGGTAAGGGAATGAGAGACGATTACAGGGGAAAAGAATACTTTCCTGGCAGCAATGTGGACCTAGTTAGTGTTGACGATCACAACATTTTTCAATGACTCTCGTCTGCACACCTGTGTGATTGTCTTGAACTCTACTTATCGGACAATGTATGCATAATAAGAAGGCAGATATTGATCTGTGATTGGAAATTAATAAGATCACTGCTATGACATACAATAAAGATAAGAACATTGAGGCTGATGATTAAAGTTTTACTGAAGTAATGGGGTATCAAGTTTAGGCTTTATAAGAAAATAAGAGTTACAAAGCCTTTGAGAAATAAGATGACAGTAAAAGGATCAAGGGGCTAAATTACCATATATAGTCAAAGAACAATCCAGCAAAAGTAACTGAGTGTGAGAATCTGAGGATAGGTTATCATCAGATATTTCTTGAGAGTGGCCATGGAAGTTAATGTCTAAAAAACCAAAACAAACCAGTTGCTATTAAGTTGATTCCAACTCATGATGACCCTGCGTGTTTCAGAGTAGAACTATGCTCCACAGGATTTTCAGTGGCTGATCTTTTGGAAGTAGGTTGCCAGACCTTTCTTCCGAGATGCTTCTGAGTAGACTTGAAGCACCAATGTTTTGGTAGTAGTCAAGCACTCAATCATTTGCACTATCCAGGGACTCCTTGGCAAAGGGAATTCAGATTAATGGTCTTTGAAATTGATAAATTCAGGCTTCTCTCTAAGTTGTTCATGTGGACATTTAAGTCATACGGTATTTAGGTTACCGTTAAATTTTCTAAACTGTGTCAAACTCTGAATATATGGGGAGGAGTTCTGGTGTTTATGAAGTTCACAGTGACACAAGGTAGGGGAAAGTAGGGGACAAAGGCATGGCCTCACATGTGCAGAAATAATAGTCTACTTCCATTCAAAGCCCAAGTAACAGAGGGCACACAGATAGCACCACCCGTGATGCCTGGCTGTCACTGCACTCATTGCTTATAAATAATCGCCTGAGTCTCTGCAGTGGAGACTGAATGTGCTAGGAGAATTTGAGAATGTATG
This sequence comes from Trichechus manatus latirostris, assembly GCF_000243295.1. NCBI lineage: Eukaryota > Metazoa > Chordata > Mammalia > Sirenia > Trichechidae > Trichechus > Trichechus manatus. The sequence continues at coordinate 1,647,521 of NW_004444204.1, forward strand.
CTAACTGTGAATCTTCTTTCTTGCTTTCCTATTCATAATTTAAGTATCTGATCCCTCAACTTTTCTCCTGAATATCGGCCCCTCTTAACTCCTATTACTTCCTTATCTAATAGGGAATCCAGAGATAATCAATCTTTCCAAATCTCCGTTATAAATACCGTCAGTCAACACATTCTTTTCGCTCTTCCGTTTCAGCGACCTACCAAAACCAAAGGTGTACAAATCCCTTTATCCGCTATTATGGCAAATTGAAACCATGCTCTAGGTTCTGGCAAATGTGTTGTCTAACAAATTTTATTGACCACATAATATGCCACAATGGTATGGGAGTCCTTTATGTTTAAAGCTGTCTTAGTTATCTAGTGCTGCTGTAAAAGAAATATCACAAGTGGATGCCTTCATCAAAGAAAAATTTATTCCCTGACAGTCTAGTAGGCTAGAAGTCTGAATTCAGGGTGCCAGCTGCAGGGGAAAGACTTTCTCTGTCAGTTCTGGGGTAAGGTCCTTGTCATCAATCTTCCCCTGGTCTAGGAGCTTCTCTGTGCAGAAACCCTCGGTCCAAAGGATGTGCTCTGCTCCTGGCACGGCTTTCTTGGTCGTATGAGGTCCCCTACTCTCTGCTCATTCCCTCTCCTTTTATCTCTTGTAAGATAAAAGATAATGCAGGCCACATCCCATGGAAACTCCCTTTACATTGGATCAGAGATGTGACCTGGGTAAGGATGTTACATCCACCCTAATCCTCTTTAACATAATCTAATCTTGCCTCATTAACCACAGGCAGAGATTAGGATTTACAACACTTAGGAAAATTACATCAATCACCAAATGGAGGGCAACCACACGATACTGGGAATTACGGCCTAACTAATTTGACACATGTTTTGGGGGGACACAATTCAATCCATGACAAAGGCTATTTCAGGCATTACTTTTTACCTATAAATCTGGACTTTCTTCTTCTTCCATACTAACAGAATGTTGATGTTCTTTTAGTTAGCAATGTTCCAGGGAATTCTAGCTAAATGCCAGTCTAAACTTTTAAAATGTCTAGTGTCAACTAGCTTGCGACAAACACAACGTATTAAGATTTTTAACGGAGAAAGGAGGGATATATACCACTTGGTGTGATCTGAGAAGAGTGTTACAGGTAAAGATAATTTTGGATTGGAATGAATTGGAGTTTCCAGGGAAGAGCTTAACAAAATACATTCTCATTTCCTCATTTTAACCCCAGGCTTATGGATATCATGCACCAAGGACACTGAGGTGGAGAGCAAAGAGAGAAGGGGAAGTAAACAATGGGGGCAGCAGGAGAAGAGATAAAGGGAGGGAAATAAAAAGAGTGTAAGGAAGAGTTAGGGAAGGTAAGGAATGATTAAGAAGGGAAACTGAGAAAAGGCAGTGTTTAAAGGAGGTGGTGCTTGGAAAGGGCTTAGGCCATTGGGCTAAGGGCTCCTGAACCTCTGAAGCCCTACACACACTCAACAAGAGATTATAAAGGACACGTTCCCTAACAAGGATGAAAGCCTGTTGCCGTTGAGTTGATTCCGACTCATAATGACCCTATAGGACAGAGCAGAACTGCCCCATAGGGTTTCCAAGGAGTGGCTGGGGGATTTGAACTGCCAACCTTTTGATTAGCAGCCCAGCTTTTAACCATTGCACCATAAGGGCTCCAAAAGGGATGAAAGTATGTCATTTTCCTGTTTTCTGTGGAACTTAGGAAAAGATAAGCTTAGCTTCCCCTCTCCCGGAAAGGAACTTGAGTTTGCAGATGTAGTAGCCTTCTCCTGTGACTGATTAAATGAATTGCATAACCTAAAACCAGGATGCAGTGCAATGAATTACTTAATATGGCCCTTCTAGCCATGGTGATTGTGACTCATACACAATGATTGAGCGAGACTATGCAAATAAGGTCTACGGAACCTGTGATACTTGGGGTTATGTCAAATTGACTAGGCTGTGATTCCCAGTATTGTATGGTTGTCCTCCATTTTGTGGTCTGAAGTAATTATTGTAATTATCCTCCTTTTTATGTGTTGTAAATCCTAACTTCTCCATGTTAATGAAGCAGGATTTGTATGAGGTGTGTCTTGAGTCACAGCCTTGCAGGAGTGTGTGGCTCAAGTCCCATCCTTACTGAAGTTATGCCCTACCCTGGGGTGTGGCCTGCATCCAATGTAGATAAGTGGTGCTCAGGTGAGGATCTTTCTGCATCTGGATCCTGCGTCCAGTTCGTTACTGTCTGACCTCTGTTTCTTGGGACTTGAGCCAGTGGCCTGCCGTCTGACCTTCTGATTCTGGGATTCACTGACCTCCACAGCCCCATGGGCTGGCAACCTATTATCTGACCTGATTCACCAGCTTCTGCAGCCTTGTGAGCCAGCAGACTGTGGTCTGACCTACAGGTTTGGATTGGTCAGCCCTTGCAGCCACATGGGTTGGTGGAAGCCTACGCCTGACCCACGGCTTTGAGACTTGCCAGCCTCCACAACTGTGTGGGCCATTTCCTTGATATGGTTCATGAGTTCTGTGAGATGTTGCAGAGAATTACGGAACCCAAAGACAGGAAAGAGTACAGAGGGGAGGAAGAGTAGTTGATGTTAGAGATGATGGAGTGGGACAGCAATTCGGAAAAGTTTGACATTTGGGACATCTTTAACCTCCGCCTCATAGGAACCAGCTTGTGCTGATCCTAATAAAAGAAATTATTCATTTACAGGACAAAAGGTGGCCAGCAATCTTTTGAGAAACTCTTTCACAGGTTTGAAGAGATATATCTTAGATATAATATCTCTGCATCCATCTTTGTTTTCTTGGTCCTGTAGTATTCCAAGGAAGATTTTAATTACTTTGTTATTTCAGAAGTAATATATCCATTATGATTCTCAATTGTTGACTTTAATTTTCCTTTTATTTTATAACCATCCCATATTTAAAGGCTAGTTCAAAAGCCCATTTTATTTAATGTTTGCAAGAGATATTGGCACAAACTAAGCACTGAAGAATGACCTGTTTCATGAATGAAACATTTTTATTCACACATTTACCAGGAGAAGTACGCTGAGCGAATCTTTAAATTATTCTAAATGCAGTCTTCCTGTTTTCTAGAGAACATTTTGAACAAAAGACTCCAACAGGGTAAATAATAGTGTCAAATGTGTGGACAAATGTTCAATAATAAACAACAAACTTTCCAAGCCTAGGGTGAGGAAAACCAGGCTATAAAGATGTGAGAGTAAATATCATAGGAATCTTGTTTCGTTCGTTTAACAAATATTAATTGGAAGCCTACTCTGTGCCAGATTATAAAAATATAAGTCAACAATACAGTACTTATGAAAATATAAGAAAAAACAAAAAATAAAATTACTTAAAGTAGGCAGAAATATATCATTTTGTTATATTGACAAGAGGCAGAGCAAAAGTAATTAAAATAATTTTTTGTTTGTTGGTTTGTTTTGCCTCTATTTTTTAGAAGACAGCAGAGATCACTAAAGGGTGACATTTTCAATGATTTTATATCTTAGAAGATTATATTTTCTCTAGGGCCATATGAGATAAAATTTCCCCATTTTGCTTGATGAAAAACCAAAATAATGGACTCAAGCTGTTTTCATAAAAGCAAAAGGATTTAATGAAAAGCCAACATCCTCACATGATGAGTACCCTCAACATTCTAAAAAGAGAAGAGAAATTCCTCAATCTGATAAAGAGTACCTATGAAAATATCCAAAGTAAGCATCATAATTAATGGTTAAATATTAAACAGTTTTCCTCTGGACTGGGTGGTACACTATCAAATATCTATCCACTTCATAAAGCAATATTATTGCTAATTTTTAAGTATACTTCCTGTGAGGGAGGGAGAAAGGCAGAGATATGGATTAATGGATCCAGTCATAGTAAAGAGCAAAGACAGGATCACTCTTAATACTGTAAGGAGGTGTAGAGTGAATGTAATACAGAAAGGAAAAATCCTGATAAATGTCTTCTGGATTAGGTCTTTTAAACAATTCTATTGATATATTTTTAAACAGAGGTTGAACTAGTTGTAGTTTTGGGGAGTATTTTCAAATAATCATCTCCTATGAAGAAGAAGGTGTTTTGGAGAAAGAAATCAATAAACTTCCTTCAACACTAGAGTCAAACTGAATTTATCAGTCAATCCCTTGTGTCTGCACATGGCGTCTCTTAGGAAGAAAATGTAGGCGACTCAGAGGGCGAGAGTCACTCACGTGTGCTTAATAAAAGATACACTTAGAAAGAGAGAGGAGCAATCAGTGAAGGGAGCCAAGAAATATCAGACAACTCTGCTAAATTTGATAGAGAATTTAATAATCTTAATTATTACTGGTAGGACCTTTTTCTTTAGAAGTAAATAATCTCTGGCAGCTGTGTTGACAGATGAAACCGTTTACCCAGCTACAAAACATTTTTTGATTACTTCTGAGGCCTTACAACTCACTTTGACTTTCCAATATTTGTGACTTTGCTAATTTATCTTCTCCCTTGGAGTCATTAGCAGAAGAAAAACATATAGAAGAAGAAGAGAAAGGAGAGAAAGCAAGATGAAGGTCCCAAGAAAAAGGAAAGGAGGAGCTGGTTAGAGAGGGCTGATGTGCAGCTGAGCCAAGGCTGTGGTGGAAGACAAGAGGAGAAATTTTTTTATTTTATTTTAAATTTCCTATTTATGGAATAACTCTGAGTAGTCCTGGAAATTTAATAATGGATGAAAAAATTACCAAATAATTATGCTACTCTTAGAAATTAACCTAAGTTTGTGTGTGTGTGTGTCCCTATCACTATTTTTCACATACATAGGTTATTTTATTAATTTTGCAAATGGCATAATACTATTCTGTATTTGGCTTTGTTCATTTGATATGTTAAATTAATTCCTATATTATAAAATTTTCATCACAATAATTTCTATGACTACAAAATATTTCATGAAAAAATTATAAAAACTTTACTTGGCCATTTATCTGTAGAGTAAATATTTCACTTGTTTTAAGGTTTGACCCCTACAAATACAGTTTCTTTCTAAGCATAACACTTTTATAAGTTCCAAGGTATAAAATAATTGGTCAAATCAATGAGCACACTTTGGAATCAGGAAATACATGGCTAAGTATCTCTTTCCGGTGGTTGAACAATTGACGTGGCCACCAACATTTGTATCATCACCTTCATCCAAGCTTGGGGGAACATAATTGCAGTTGACAGAGTAGGAAAGAGACCATACATACGACCCCTTCATGGATCATCTTCCAGTTTCTTCTGAGTTCCTGATTTGGAAAAGAGCTCTATTCACTCGGTTCTCTGGAAAGGAAGTCGCTTCACTCATAATGTTCATGTGATATGGGGCTACACTGCACCGAAGCAGATGAATCTTGAAGAGGTGGCTCTTTATAAAGATGGTGGTAAAATTCTGAATTTTGAGTATGTAATAAAAATGTTTAATTTTCAAACTTCCCACAATGTAGTTGAGCTAAAAGTCTTTAAAAAAAAATCTACTTAGAAATCATTGAAAGATACACTCAGATCCTTTATACAAACATCTGTACAAAAATTTTTTATAGAAAAAACTATTTGTCAATATCCACTGATTCTTCCTGGATAAATGGGATTCCCTGAGACATCTGTGCAGAAACATAAATAAATAACTGAGTTTTAGGAAATAAAACATTAAACTCTTCCGTCTCTTACATGCCCATGGGGACAGTTGGACTAGCCCCTGGCAGACATGCGACTTCAGCTTTCTCTAACTCCAGCTCTGAAGAGAGATAAGAATAAGCTGCTTTGGGAGCCCCATACAGCAAGGTTTGGGGGTAGGCGGCAGGTACTTCGAGAGCACTGTGCCATTGCACAGAAGTAGGTGACCACATCTGCAGCTTGGGCGGCTGTGATGTGCAAGGAGCTGTCCTTTCTTGTCTTTCCAAACTGAGCTGTCAGTCTTTTCTGCTGCTTCACTTCTCCAGCCTTAACTAACATTATCAAGAGGGCAGGACATCCCCCAGGCTTCTGCTTATACCATTGCACTTTGTTAAAAGTGCTTGTGGAATTGCAGTAGGTGGCGAAGTACTCTCCTTCCTGTATAAGCAGGAACTGAGGAATTTGCTTCACCTGTTGTCCATTCCCCTCCGTTCAGAAAGACCATCAGAAACATCAGAGAAAGTCTGATTAGATCTTTGTTCTCTGAGCTACGGTGGTCTCAGTCTTCTTGTCTCTTTTTCTCTTCCTTCTTATGTCTCCCTCCCCCATCATTCTCCTTTCAACTTTTTTTTTTGTTGTTGTTAATTCTTGATCCTTAAGCAGAAACTCTCATTTCCTGCCTTCAGATAGTTTTCTACCATGTTGAATTATCTGGAAGCAATCAGGAAAGTCCCAAACTCACGTGACAATTGCACCCAGAAGATCTACACTGGTACTATGAGTAGCATCTTCCCCTCTTTCCTTTTCAGAAAGGGTTGCTGAATATGACTGCTCCTAAACAACCTTCCTTTGTACAGGCTACTGCCAGGCCCAAAGAAATAGCCCTGGTCTACCACTGAGTTTTGTAAAAAAAAAGGAAGGGGTGGCTACAATTTGAGACAGCCAATTAGACTGATCACTATGTTACCCATACACCTTCAAACGGCAGTCTGTGTTTGCAGATGCTGCCCCCCGTGACTTGACTCAAAAATTGCTGATTTGATAACCAGTTAAAGTTGCTTTCTAATTCAGGTAGTCAAGGCCTGGAAGGAAAGAGTTTACTAATACTGATATTGTTCAGGGAGGAATAATTTGCCTTCTAAAAACAGATTCTGTGATTTAAAACTAGCACATGAGAAGGAAATAGAAAGTTCTATTTTGTCATTTCCAGTATCATCAGGAATCATGTTGTGCTGTGTAGTGTGTGTGTAAGTGTGTGGTAATGGAACATATTAGGTCACACATTTTAATAAACGTGGACATGACTCGTAATTTGTTGTTAGACAGCCCATTACCTCAAAATTGAAGGTGAAAAAATATGTATTTGGCTGTTGCTATCCAGATTACCCTTGTTGTAAATTATCTAAATTTAGAGCACTTATCTACCCTCCTACGATGTTACTTTTCCAAATGTCAGGAATTAAAAGAAAAAAAAGTTAATATAATTAGAAAAAAAAAATCCTATCCATCTGATATCAATTCTTCTAGGAAGGCTTCCTTAAAACAAAACACTTGGTATTTGGATAGAATGGCATCCTATGGGCTCCCACATATTTTTGATCACATGTATTGCAGCAATTATTATTTGTATTATAACTATCTGTTAATTGCCTGAGTTGGTCTCATGTAACTTGAGGATATTGACTGTGTCATCTTTAAGAACTGTGCTGTCCTTTATGGTAGCCATTAGCCACGTGTGGTTGCTTAAATTTAAACTAATTAAAATTAAATAAAATTTTAAAATTCAGCTTCTCAGTTATAATAGGCACATTTCAAGTGCTCAATAGCCACATGGCTATTGGATAGTGCAGATAAAGAAAGTTTCCACCGCATCGAAGGTCCTACTGGACAGCGTTGCTCTACAATATAAGGTCTATCAAAACAAGAAACTTTTTTACTGTTTGCTGATGTATCACAAGTACTGTCCTTGACATGTGGTAGGAACTCAATAGATACATGGCTACTGTTCACCAACATGTCCCCAGAAACTACTCTAAAACCAAACCCACTGCCGTTGAGTCAATTCCGACTCATAGCAACCCTACAGGACAGAGTAGAACTACCCTACAAGGTTTCCAAAGCTGTAATCTTCATGTAATCTTTATGGAAGTAGACTGTCACATCTTTCTCCCACAGAGCAACTGGTGGGTCCAAACCGCCAACTTTTCAGTCAGCAGCCAAGTGCTTAACCACTGCACCAACAGAGCTCCTTTACCTTGTAAATACTGGTAACTCGATAAACATTTATTGAATGATAAACGAATGTGCGTGTTTGCACTTACAATGTGTGAGGGTTTGAAGTCAAAATATTCCAAAGAACAATCTAAATGGTGTTGGTTTGCCATCGTGCCTTTCCATGAATGTAAACAATTGAGGATTGGTTGTAGTTTTTTAGAAATGTTACCTTTAGGGTACGGTATTAATTTCCTAGGGCTGCTGTAACAAATTACCACAAACTTGATGGCTTAATACAACAAAAATGTATTCTCTTACAGTCCTGAAGGCCAGGAGTTGCAAACTAGGTGTCAGAAGGGCCATGCTGCCTCTGAATGCTAGGGAAGAATCTTGTCTTGCCTCTTCCAGCTTCTGGTGGCGACAGGCATTTCTTGGCTTGTGGCTACATTACTCCAATTTCTGCCTCTGTATTCACATGGCCTTCTCATCTGTGTGTTTCTCCTCTGTGTGTCTTTTTTAAGGATGCTTATCATTGGATTTAGGGCCCACCCAGATAATGCAGGATGATCTCATATTGAGATCCTTAATTTAATAACATCTGTGAAGACCCTTTTTCCATATAAGATCATATTCACAGGTTCTGAGCATTAGGATGTGGACCTATCTCTTGGGGGCCACCATTCAACCCATTACAAAAACTCTAATGACTTTAAAGTGAAGCCATGTGAATGTAAATAGTAGAAATCTTAAGATTTTGTTTAGAGCAGAAAAGGAATCTGAATCTGAACAATGGCATAATGTGGAAACAGACCAAGAAGGAGTTTTAGAATGTGCTGGAAAATGACAAACCCTGTGAGTTAAGGGCAAAAAAAAAAAAAAAATTAATACATAGCATTGGGATGCTTTTTTCTTCTAAGGGATGTTGGATTTGGATCCCCAAATGAAGACAAAACTGTTGATCATATGAGAGTGAAGACTAATTCCCCTCCCAAAAGAACAAGGAGCCAGAAGAAGCACCTGTGGATACTTTAAACGCTGCCATCTTCACACAAGAGCACAGCCTCAGTTTACACAGGGACAGCTAAACTAAAACAGGGGAGTCTCCCACAGGAGAATTTTATCCTTCCCCAAATGACAGTGTGGTCTCTGTTATGAGCTCTCTGTGGGTCTTATGGTTTGAAGTGGAAATCGCTAAAGGAAGAGATGGAGGGGGTGGGGGGGTCCTAGACACGCATTGCTCTAAGGAGTAAAAGAAATCTCTGCATTCCCAGTAGGAAATACTTGCACTGAATATAAACATAAAATAACTCTTAGTAGTAAGTATTCTTGTCAAGAGTGTCCTAAGAGAGGATCAGATATGATAAGATGTTACAAATGTAATCCTGTGAGAACTCAGACAAGAAATAAGTGATGGTGCCTGAACAGGACCCTGAAAGATGAGTAGATCTGTTTCCATTTTACAATGGAAAAGTATACTCCGGACAAAGAGGACAGCATCTGCAAAGTCACATATTCAGGAAAGAGCTTAATATGTGTGTATAAATGGCCAGAAGTTTGAAATGACTGATATACATCTAGAGTACATGGTGGAAGAGTGGAAGATGAAACTAGAAGGTAACTTGCAACAAAACTGTAAATGGCCTTGTATGTTTTAATATAGAGTTTGAACTTTACAATTCCAGTAGTTCCTCATTACCCAAAAATAAGCAGGGAGTAATCTCATCAGAGAGATGTTTTATAATAACTGTGGTGGCAGCGAAGAAGTTAGACTGATAGAGTGAGATTAAGAGGCAGTGTCTCAGTTTTATCGGGCTGCCAGAAGAAAATACCACAAAGTGGGTGACTTTAAAGAACCATTCACTTTTTCTCACAGTTCTGGAGGGTAGAAATCCAAATCAGACTATTAGCTGTGTTGATTCCCTCTGAGGCTTCTGAGAGAGAAACTGTCTCATGCCTCTCTCCTAGCTTCTCGTGGCTCCCAGCAATATTTGGCATCCTTGGCTTGCTGCCACCTCTGCCTCCATTGTCATGGGTTGTCTTCCCCTGTCTATGTCTGTGTCTTTTCTCCTCTTTTATAAGACATCACTCAGAAGGGATTAGATTCCACCTTAGTCCAGCATAACCTCATGTTAACCTTACAGATAACATCTTCAAAGAAAGACTATTTCTAAACAAGGTCAATTCACAGGTATCAGGGATTAGGACTTCAACATGTCTTTTTGGAGGATACAATTCAACCTATAACAGGCAGGAAAACAATTAGATGGCCATTACAATCATTCCAGTGATAATGCTGAATGCCTGAAATAGGGAAGTAGCAAGGAGTAGAGGAAAAAGGAAATGGATGTGAGTGTTATTTGAGAGGTGAAATTGATATGAGCTTGATAATAACTGTATGTGTGTCATGCATCATTATCTCTCTGGTATCTATCTGTCACAAAAAAAAAAAAAAAAGAATCACCCAAACCTGTTGCCATCGACCCTGGTAGTGCAGTGGTTAAGAGCTATGGCTGCTAACCAAAAAGTCGGCAGTTTGAATCCACCAGCTGCTCCTTGGAAACCCAGAGGGGCAGTTCTACTCTGTCCTATAGGGTTGCTATGAGCTATCTGTCATAAGGGATGTGTTTATTACCTCTTGTAGTAGCCAATGTCCAAAGATTGCCTCCAATGACTGATGCTTCCTCATATTCAGGGGCTTGTGTTGTTCCCTCCCACTTGGAATCTGGGCTGGCTCCTTGACTGGCTTTACCAAACAGAATGCAGCAGAAGTAACATTGTAGCAGTTCTGGACCTAAGCGTTAAGATGCTGGCAACTTCCACTTTTGTGTTTTTGGGGGCCCTGAGCCACCAGGTATGACGTATAGCTATCCTGCTAGAGAGACCATGGGGAGAAACCACATGGAGAGGCCATGTGGAAGGAAAGAGGCTCCGAGAATACATGGAGTGAGTGCCAAGTCCAGCCATCTCAGTGTTCCAGCTAAGCTCAGCCTGCCAGGTGTTCCCAACAAAGCTCCAGATATGTAAGTGGGCAATCCTGGGTGTTCCAGTCCTGTCATGCCTTAGAGGACTGCAGCCCTGGCCAACCCCACATGAGCAGAAGCCAACTCAGGGCTGAGCCAACCACCCCCAGAATCATGAGATAGTAAATGATAGTTGTTTTAAGCCACAAAGTTTGGGGTGGTCTGTTACACAGCATTAGGTAACTATAACAGCCCTGAAGTCCTGTGAAGAACAGTCTTGTTGAGATCTTGTCAGAAATCGGGAAGAATAAAAATGTGACTTCCTCTTTCAGATTCCTGATGGCCTCTACTAGCTCAGCCTGAAACGTCTGTCCGTTTTATCGACCTTCTTTGTGAAATATCTTCCCAGTGCTTCCGCTCTGCCACAGAAGCCCCAGCGGCAATGCTCAGGTACTGGCAGCAGATGTGGTGAGAGCCCTGGGCCCCCACGGCACAGAAGCAGGAGGCAGATGGCTCAGGTTGAGGCTCTACAATAAACTGGGAGATATAAGTTTTTCTTGTTTAATGTTTTTGAACAAGAGTTTTTATATTTCCCTTATTTTTCTCATTCCATGTCCTAAACTCTAAAAAAAAAGAGGGACTATGATGAGGTCATGCCTGTATCACTATAAATGATCAAAATTTAACAAATTATTTCAATTTCAGAAAAATTTGAGACCTCAGAGAGACTGAAAATGTTGTCCCATTGTTTCCTTGATTACTCATTGCTTTCATGAAGATATGGATATTTTTGTAGTCTCTACTTCAGATTTACGTTTTCTCCATATTTGTAATAGTAAATTTTCCAAAATAGGTGCCACTGGCTCCAGGAATGGATTACATGCATGGAAAGATCTTTAGGGTAGGGTCATAAGTCAGTTCCAAGCAGCATCATACTACACTGAAGTGTTGTAAAAACGTAACCAATTTCTCCATGTGGTGTGACATGGAAAAGACTAAGAAGTGTGTTACAGCAATGCACAAATGAGGCAGACTTTGCCCTTGTCTTTTCTCTGTGCCGTTTCTTTCTGCCAGTTCAGAGTTAGCTAAAGCCACAGAACACTCATTAAAATATTGGAAACTCTTCCACTGATGTTTGGTCAAAAATGATGGAGACCCATTTTGAGAAGCTGACCAGCAGCTGGAAAAGTGATTGCTCTTCTTTCGTGTTCTTTTACTCCACAGAACAGTAGTGTACAATGATACACAACTAAGCCCATTCACTACTGTGCTATGCACTTCCAATTCTACCCACACTCAAATAATGTAACAGTCAACCATTCCAAGTCTGATGGTCAAATAGATTCATTATTACCTTGTGACCAATTTATGGAAAAAAAAAATATCTTTCCATGCATATGTCTCTTAAATGGATCCAGTAAGGGATTTGTATATATTCTGAAGCTGTTTTAATAACATGTAGGATTTTTTTCCTAAAGATGTGATAATGTCAGTAAAGGGATTTTAAAAAACATAAATCCAGAAGAGGAAAGAGAGAGAGAAAAAATAGCACAATAATTGTGAAGCTGGACAGGAGCTGGGTAAGTAGTTATTAATATAGATATCTGAAGAAAGCTGAAATTTAAGCTATTCGATTAGGATGCTCAGAAGCAAGTTAATTTATGTTGAAGAAGCCCAGAAAGGCCCCAGAATTACAGGCCTCCAGAGTACCAGTGGAGCCCTGGTGGCACAGTGGTTGAGAGCTTGGCTACTAACCAAAAGGTCAGCAGTTCTAGTCCACCAGTTGCTCCTTGGAAACCCTATGGGGTAGTTTGACTCTGTCCTATGGGGTCAATGTGAGTTGGAATTGACTCGACGGCAATGGGTCTGGTCTGGTTTTTGTTAGAGTACCAGTAAGGAACCCTGGCAACGCAGTGGTTAAGCAGCCCGGCTGCTAACCGAAAGGTTGACAGTTCAAACCTACCAGCTGCTCTGTGGGAGAAAGATGTGGCAATCTGGTTCCTTGGAAACCTATGAGGCAGTTCTACCCTGTCCTATAGGATTACTATCAGTTGGAATCAACTCAACAGCAATACATTTTTAGGGTACCATTAGTAATGGAGTCTCTGAGTGGCACAAACAGTTAAGCACTCAGCTGCTAACTGAAAGGTTGGCCGTTTGAGTTTACCCAGAGGCACCCTGGAAGAAAGTCCTGGTGATCTACTTCTGAAAAATCAGCTATTCAAAACCCTGCGGAGTATAGTCCTACTCTGACACACATGGAGTCACCATGAGTCTAAATCGACTCAACGGCAACTGGTTAGAGTATCAAAGGGACCTCAGACTGGTGGATTGTTTGGTAATCTGCAAAAGAAGCAGAGACCAGATACTGGATCTGCCTCAAATCCTGGAAATTATAAACAAAGAAACTTAGATAATAGAGAGTTCAATTACTCATTCAATACCACAATCACGGTAAAAGCTGGAGGAAGGACCACACTGAGTAGTGAATCTCCCCCACCAGTGCCCCTTTCAGGTCCCATAAGTGAGTTTAAAAAATGCAAATAGCCACATATAAGAAGAAATGAAATATAGGTGTTCATGTAGGGGGAAACTCAAAAAACCTGTTGCCTTCAAGTCAATTTGAACTCATAGCCACTCTGTAGGACAGAGTAGAACTGCCCTATAGGGTTTCCAAGGCTGCAAATCTTTAGGGAGGCAGACTGCCACATCTTTCGCCCAGGGAGCAGCTGGTGTGTTTGAACCACCAACCTTCCAGTTAGCAGCTGAGCACTTAACCACTGTGCCTCCAGAGCTCCTTTGTGTAGGGGGAAGGCAGAACTAAAACAAAACCAAAACCCCACTGGATTAAATGAAGCAACAATGGATTAAATGGTATGAAACATGCAGATTTCTATACCAGGTATCTGAAGGGAGGGCAGGTCCTCATGCTCCTACGTATCAATCCCCGTGCATGAGTGTGAGGAAATGGGATGCAAGGACTAGCTCTGGGGAAGTAGCAACAATTAAGAGTAAATACTACCCTTGTTTCCTCAGACTACTTCAGATAGGTCTGAGTAACTATCTAGATCATTTGGAATCATGCCCAAATGATCTGACTCAATGATATGGCTAACATATTGGTGGGAGTCAGGGGTAGTGATGTTTAATAACAACCCACTTAGATCAGGGAGCTACAATTACTAGAATGCATGTTTATATATATTTACATTTTTCCTTGTTATTGATAACACTGTGATTCACTGAATTTGCCTTTCCCTAAGCCCCATTTGGAGACTGATAACAACCCACACATGGCTCTTCATCAAAGCTGGGCACCAGAGCAGCACCAGCCACAGGTTTGCGTACAGGCTGCAGGTGCCTGAAGAGCACTGGGTCAAAGGCACAAAGATATGTGGCTAAGTGTTCGGACTGGGATCCTTTGATGTACAAGTAGCTATAACCCTCTATAGTATTAAGAGTGGCTCTTATACGTTTTTCTTCCTGTTCATCCCCATTTGAAAGCAGTACAAACAGGACCTTGGGGCCTGTGGCTGGTTCCCAGCTGTACCAGTGTAAGGCATAAAAAGAGCTGGAAGGGAAGCTGCAGGTGAAATTGGTGCTCTCTCCCTCTTGAATGTGCAGCGACCGAGGACTCTGTTCCACATTGACTTTGCTGCTCACTCCTGCCCAGAAAGACAAGGTCAGATATGAAAACTGGTGTCTCTACACAGTTTGTGTTTTCTTCACACATTCTCAAATAAAACCCTGGATGAATCCCTCTTCCTTACCCACTCCCCTCGCCCCAAGCTGGTCAGAATGTCTTCAGCAACTCCTGAACTTAGCCCCAAGATGAAGCCATAGGATCAGCAATGAGGCTGCAGAAGGATTCTTCTCCATTTATCCTGCCCAGGAAAGTTCTGCAGTCTAGATCTGTGGAATAGTCTACTTTAGAAAACAGGATTGCCCATCCAATCAGAAACAAGCTCCGGTACACATACTAGAAACATATATGACAACCAATTCTGCCCTAGGTTCACTGTCCCATGGTTCACAAGGAGGAATCAAACACTGCCTTCTTGAGGCCAACTTTACAAACATTGAGGAAATTCCCTGTGAGTTCAGAACACAAAGAGTTGAAAAGTTTTAAGAAGTGGGGATGCCTAATTGTGGATTGCTATTACTCAAGTTTAGAGGAAGTTGTGGGCAGGATGGCAGTCTGTAATACGAAAAGCGTTGAGGGGAGAATTTCCTTTATGAATTTCTTTCCAGATTTTTTTTAAAACTTCCATATCCCCCTAAATTATAAACGCGCTCATGTACTATGTGCTGTGTACTAAACTACCTTTTGCTTTGTGTACATTATTCTAATATAATAGTCATGCAATAGACTTATTACTATTTCCAATTTACAATGAAGAAAACTAAATTTTAAAGAGATTAAGTAATTTACTTAAGGTTGATTAACTGTAAGTGGCATAGTCAGAATTAAAACATCTAACTATCCAGCTCTGGAGTCATGTTGTTTGGAATCTGCCATACCACTTTCATAGGTGATGTTCATAAATGTTTTTAATGCCAGATATGTTCTAAAAATAATGGGTGTGCAATTTGTGGCTGGAGCCCTGGTAGCTCAGTGGTTAAGAGCTATGGCTGCTAACCAAAAGGTCAGCAGTTTGAATCCACCAGCTGCTCCTTGGAAACCCCAGGGGGCAGTTCTACTCTGTGCTATAGGGTCACTATAAGTCGAAATCTACTTGACAGCAATGGGTAGGTAGGTAGGTAATTTGTGGCTATTCTTTATAATAGCCCCCAAAAGGGAACAATTCAAATGTCCGTCAGCTGGTAAATAGATAAACAAGATGTAGTATACCCATACAACTGAATACTATTAGACAATAAAAAGAAATTAAATGGTAGTACTTGCTGCAACATAGATGAACCAAAAAACATTACGCTAAGTAAAAGACAGGAAAGATCACATATTGAATGATTTCATTTACAAGAAATGTTCAAAAAAGAAACATCTATAAACAGAAAGTATATTAGTAGTTGCCTGGGCTGGGATGGGAATAAGGTTTAACCATAATTGGGCCTGAGAGATCTTTTTGGAGTGATAAAAATATTTTAAAACTGGATTATTGTAAGGTTTCACAACTCAACAAATTTATTAAAAATCATTGAACTGTACACTCAAAATGGTGAATTTTATGGAACATAAACTATATCAATAAAGTTGTTTAAAATTGTATAAGAATTATGTTCTGTCTTGCCTATGTATAATGTTAGTTTGATTCAACATACGTATATTTGTTTGAGAGTGATTTTGTGCCTAGAATTTACCTATGAGATCAGAGGGATTAAAAAATGGTACAAAAGCAACCTTCTCTGCTCTCAGTGAGTTCAAAATACAGATGGAGAAATAAGATATGTTCAGGGAAAATGTAATAGTACCAGATAGAATTAATGAAGATTTTTCAGAATATAAATTCTACATCTGGGAAATTGGTAGTTTGAATTGGCTTTGGAAACTTCTTCCCAATGAACAAATGAATAAAGTAAATGAAAAAGCATGGGGTAGGTACTCAGATTAAGGAATTGTGCCTTCCTCACACTCAGACTTAAATCATGTTCTGAAAAATGTAAGGATTGGAAGTCCTCTCAACAACCAGCTTCTAGCTCTACTTCTCAAAAGAGGAAATGCAGTTGTGGTTAATCAGTAAAGGAAACCCTGAAAAGCCTTACTAATGTCTTCTAATTTAGACGTGTTAGGAAAAGGTTTATGGATGGGCTGCTAGACAACAAAGGTCACTAAAACTCAAGTTCCTTTTTCCTTCAGATCTCAGCAATCAGATGACTCAGAGATAGGAGAGTGAGGACGTGACCACACCACTCAGAAAGCCCGCATGTTGAAGAGCTTGTTTCTGATGAGACACAGATACGTTGATAAATTCATCCAAGTACTGGAGGGGCAGTTTCCAGAACAAGAAGGGCACATCTCCAACAGCAGGGAGCATTCCTACAACTAGTTGGCAGAATCATGCAAGATGTAGCCACACACTTACCTGAAGTAGAGGCCAAGATACTTGACCACTCGATGTAGCTCATCCATGTGGAAAAAATAAACAGAAATGATACTCTCTTTCTAGAAGTTCACGTGGTCCTATTTCCTTCCTTCCCACTTTGGCCACAGAACAACGGAACCGGTAATATCCACGTTCACCATCGTTCTTTACAGCTTAAGATATCAAGGGAGGATTCTAAATGTACCCACATTAATGTTGAGAGGAAACAAGGTCAATTCACTTCCTCTGTGTTGAGCAAACAGTAAGCCTGTGTATTCACTCTTACGCAAATTTGAAATATATATAGATTATATATAGAAAATATTATTTAAAACAAAAATATATGCACATACATCTGCATGCACACAAGTATGGACCTTTGAAAAGCTTTTGCAACGTGAAAGACAAGATGCATATACTACCAGAGAAAATGCCTCAAGATATCCCCTGACTACTAAAACAAGGAATTTATAGACAAAAGTTTTAGAAAGACTTTTTATTAATTTCCCTAAAGTGTAGTTAAAGAAAGCAAAGCAGATAAATCACAGATAGTTATCCAACTATTTAGCATCTGAAAATTTAAATCTTACCTTAAGCGACTTGCTGGGTTGAAATGTTGACAGTTCTAGACAACACAAAAATTAGTCCAGCTTAATCTCTTGTATCAGTGTTCGAATTGCAAGGACTCAAAAAAAGTTTTGTTATCTTTTGTACATTCATTCGACAAATATATGTTGAATGTACCTGCTGGGTACTAGACGTTGTTCCAGGTAGAGCATGTGGTAGTGAAGAGGACAGAAAATGACCTAGAGTGTAGTGGGAGAAGAGGAAATTAAATAAATGGACTTAAAAAATAAGAAAATGATAAGCACTATAAAGGCAAGACAATACTGTACTCAGATGAAGAGTTACTCTTGGGATGAGGCAGGGTATCAGCACAAGGTGGGTTAGGGAAGGAAGTCTTCACTCTGGCTCTTATTCTGTCACACCATGCAAGGTATTTAACCTCTCTGATCTTCAGTTTCCTTTTCCCTATTACTGACTCCTGCTCTCACTACTTGGGCTACTTCTATGTTGCAATAAAGGGCAGAGAGAAATATACCACCTTGTGCAACAATGCCAAGCTTTATTTCTGAGTTATCCTATTACTCTACAGCTCAAATCATCCCATGTATTATATTTGTCATTTTAAAGGTAATCACCTTCACATCTGGCAGAAAAAAAAATATATATCAAAAGCCAGTCAGTCCTCACGAATCCTCTCTCATATGATACTGAAATACGAAGTCTACTGATTTTGTTTCTACAATAGTAGTTCCTAATGCCACTAGGCATAGCCAGAATTTAACCCACGAAAACTAGAGGACAGCAGGAACCAAAACAAAAAACAAAACATTGCTATCGAGTCGATTCCAACTCATAGTAGAACTGCCCCATAGGGTTCCAAGGAGCAGCTGGTGGATTTGAACTCCCAGCCTTTTGGTTAGCAGCCATCCTCTTAACCACTGCACCACCAGGGCTCTTGGAGGACAACAGGAAGGCCAGCATAAACATCGAAAACCATTTTAGCTGGACACAAGGTGGCAGTGCCTCAGTGAAGAACTGCTTTAGTTCTTGATACTTGGAGTATGTATGCTAGAGACTGATTCTCTAGGAAGGAAACTAGAAAGTTTTAGACAAGGCGGCCACGAATAGGCCTCCCAAAGTGGCAACATTTGAGTAAAGACCTAAAAGAAATTCAGAGGTAAACAATGCAACTATTTTGGGGGATAGCATTACAAGCAGAGGGGGCAAAGGCAAGAGGCAACAGTCCTAATAAGGAAACATGCTTGAATAATAGCTTATCTTTCCCTCTAGCCCCTTATACTTACCAGCACACTAGTGTAGAAGAGTCTTGCTAAAGTATTCAACACTGTTAACTGGTTAGCTGGTGATTTCTTCATCTGTTGATCCCCGGCTCAATTTGCACCTTGGGTTGGCATTTCCTTCTATAGCTCGCCTTGGGTTCCAGATGACACCAGTAATATCACCATTACTGAAACATCCAATCACCGGTTCTAGGGCCAATAGCTTCTCCATAGTCCAAACCTTGCTCTGTAGGAGAATTCTAAGATGCTACACCCTGGCTGACAAAAATTGGAGCAGCTTTTCAAAGTTAGGGAAAATCACATCTCATTTACTTAATATAAAAAATGGAAATAACAATAAAACCTACCTCATAGGATTAGTGGAGCCTTAATAGCACAGTGGTTAAGAGTTCGGCTGCTAACCAAAAGACTGGGCAGTTCGAGTCCACCAGCTGCTCCTTGGAAACCCCATGGGGCAGTTCTACTCCCTCCTATAGGGTCACTATGAGTCGGAATCAACTCCATGGCAAAAGGATTGGTTTTGTTTTTTTCATAGGGTTAATAATGTTTCAATTAGATGGTGAATCTGAAATGCTTAATACAGCGACTTACATATAGTAAGAATTCAAATATCACCCTTTCTTTTTCCTAGTAAAACTTGCCTTTCCTTCACTGTTCAGGTTGGTGGACTGTTACTGCTTTTTCTTTTCTCCACGTTGTTCAGTGTTTGAGGGAAACTTATGCAACCATCCTTTTCCCTGCATGTTGTCATTATTTTCCCTTTCTTCTTTTGGGATCATTTCTGGGTTATGCTAATACATTTAGGGTGCAAAAGGAAAACAAATGAGACACTCAAAAGGGGTTCTATTTTGCACTTCCCTAATGAATAACGATATTAAGCACTTTTTTAATATACTTGTTGGCTATTGGTTATCTTATTTCTGAAGTGCCTCTTCAACCTTACTGCCATTTTTTATTGATTGTTTACTCTTTTCTTATCTATTTGCATTAGCAACTCATATATTCTGCATTTGAGTCATTTTTCAAAAATAGGTACTACAAATATTGTTTACCACTCTATGTATTGACCTCCCACCATCTTAACAGTGATTTTTAATAAAAATAAATTAAATATGTATGTAAATATAGATATGTGTTATTAACACTTTAGAGGTCTTTTGCAACAGGTTTGCCGAGTGCAATACATCCCAATGCAATACATCACTTGATTCTTGACTGCTGCTCCCATGGGCATTGATTGTGGGTCTAAGTAAAATGAAATCCTTGACAATGTCAATTTTTTCTCCATTTATCATGCTGTTGCTTATTGGTCCAGTTTTGAGGATTTTTATTTTCTTTATGTTGAGGTGTAATCCATACTGAAGGCTGTAGTTTTTGCTCTTCAGCAGTAAGCCATGGTATTTTCAATCGCCTCATAGGCATGTGAAAGTTGGACAGTGAATTCAGAAGACTGAAGAAGAATTGATGCCTTTGAATTGTGGTGTTGGTGGAGAATACTGAATATACCATGGACT